>NC_140489.1:108299671-108807171 GCF_964271855.1 Acomys minous
GCAGTCAGGGCATATAAAACCTAAAACTGTAACGACTGAGAACACCGAGGGGTTGCATAAAGATTTAGGTATTCCTATCAAATGAAACATCAGCAATATCTACAAACACACAGTCTCAAGACATACAGTTTATAATCATCTTATATGGACATGTATCTTATTATTGCCTTTCTTGTTTTTTCCTTTTTATTAATTTATTCAGATTACATCTCAATTGTTATCCCATCCCTTGTATCCTCGCATCCCTCCCTCCCTCCCACTTTCACCCTATTCCCCTCCCCTATGTCTGTGACTGAGGGAGTCCTCCTCCTACATCTCAGCCTCTCAAGTCTCATCCTGGTAGCCTGCTTATCCTTTCTCTGAGTGCCACCAGGCCTCTCCACCAAGGGAAAGTGGTCAAATATGGGGCACCAGAGATCATGTCAGAATCAATCTCCACTCTCCACTCAACTGTGGAGAATGTCCTGGTCATTGGCTAGATCTGAATAGGGGTTTGAGGTTTACTACATGTATTGTCTTTGGATGATAGAGTAGTTTGAAAAGAACTCCTGGGCCCAAATCTGCTCTTCATGATGTTCTTCTTGTAGGTTTCTAGGACCCACTGGATCTTTCTATTTCCCCATTCTCCCATACTTCTCTCACCTAGAGTCCCAATAGGATGTCCTCACATCTATTCTAATCTCCTGGTAAGTGAAGACTGTTACAGGACATGCCTCTTGGGCAAGTATCCAATTATAAGTGAGTATAAACCATGTGAGTCTTTCTGCTTCTGGGTTAACTCACTCAGTATGCTCATTTCTAGTTCAATCCATTTGTCCACAGATTTTTTTATTTCCTTGTTTTTTATAGCTGAGTAGTATTCCATAGTACAAATGTACCACAGTTTCTTTATCCATTCTTCGACTGAGGGACGGTTAAGCTGTTTCCATGTTCTGGCTATTATGATTAAGGCTGCAACGAACATGGTTGAGCAAATTTTCTTGTTGTGTGCTAAAGCATCTTCTGGGTATATTCCAAGGAGTGGAATAGCTTGGTCTTAAGGAAGCCCTATTCCCAGTTTTCTGAGATAGTGCCAGATAGGTTTCCAATTTTCTAAGGATACCCAAAAGATGTTTTTACCCCCAGACAGTAAAAGTAATTTTAAGAACATGACATTCTCATTCCAAATAGGTGGGGTGGGTGTTTTTAGTGAGTTACTGATGTTTGCTATCATGTGTTGGGGGTTGATTACAAGTTAGTAAAGGTTAGATTCAGGAATTTTTTTCTTTCTTCCCTGCATCCTTCTTTTTCTCTTATTTTTCTATCCTATCTAACATTAGAGGAAAGGAGGGAAAAAGGGAAAAAGAAAAAGTGGAGGACATAGGATTAAAGGATAAAAATAAAAAATATCAAAGCCTACATTTTCTTAAAGAATTTGTGAAAAGGAAGTGACCTTTGGAAAAGAATAATTTTTAAAAGCCAATTTATTAATTTTTTATGCGCATTGGTGTTTTACCTGCATATATGCCTGTATGAGGATCTCAGATCTTAGAATTACAAAAGAATACCTTTATAACCCTGGGTGTTTGAACTCTAATGAATGGTTTTGTGCTTCCCTGTTATAAGGGTGATCACATTGAGGACTCTAGGGTAACACAGAATAATCTCTCCATTTAAAAATTTTTAATCACATCTACAACGTCTTTTTTTTTAATAGGTAAAGCACCACTTTAATAGTTCTGGGCCTGATGGTAAGGACATAGGTTTGGGTGCTAGTATGCAGTAAGCCATTGGAAGATGAGAACATCCACATCAGAAAGTAAGAAGGGCTATTGGGACTTCGTGCAATGGAAGCACTCATTATATCTCACTGAGACAGAGCCAGATTTAGCTATTGTTGCCTTTAACCACATTGTAGATCCAAAGAAGGAGTCAGATCTCCTAGAACTGAAGTTATAAGTAGTTGTGAGCAGTCCAAATGGGTGCTAAGAAAAGAACACAGATTGCCCTGAAGACTAGCAAATGCTCCCAACTACTGAGATATCTGTGCAGCCCCTAGCCACACTTATTTTAAAACTTGAGAAATTAGTTTTATGTGTATGTTTACCTGCATATATGTCTGTGTACCAAGTATGTACCTGGTGCCAGAGGAAGCCAGAAAAGAACATTAGATCTCCTGGCACCTGAGTTACAAATGATTGTGAGTGGCAGGTGGGTACTAGGAACCAAATCTAGGTCCTCTGGAATAGCAGCTGATGCCTTTAACTGCTGAGCCCATCTGTAAATGTTGTTTTTATTTCTTCAGATGAGGGGATGAGATGAGAGCCATACCAAACATTTATGAATACATGTCTTGGGCTACGCCCTGATATTTTCTATCTAAATATCTCTGTGCCTAGGCCTGGAAGCTTCTAGCCTCTGTACAATCTAATATTCTGCACCTTGAAGGCTTCAGCTTCCAGCCTTGATCTGCTCACCTATGCCTAGAATATTTTCACTCTCTGAGACTTACTGCTGAATAAGCTCACACTTTCTAGTTTTTTTCTAAACTCTGGCTGGCTGGTTTAATTCAGCTGTTCTGGCTCAAAACTCCTCTGCAAGCTGACTGATTCAAACTAGCTCCTCTCTGCTTCTCACAGAACTGCTGTACTTGGAAAATTGCTTCTGTTCTCTATGAACTGAATTGTACAAACTCAACTGCACTCAAATGAACTGCACTGACCTTCATGGAACTGTACTGAAATCCAGAGGTCTATTGTGCTGTCTCCACCAACAACTCTACTGTACTGTTCTTTGAACTTTCTGTGCTGCTCTTAAGAAGTTTCTGTTTCCTATCTGTTCTCATGAAAGTTGGGCATATCTTATCTCTGACCCATTCTGTCACATCTTTCTCTGATTTGTTACTTTGTCTGGCCCTCAATTAGACACCATTGTTTGGAATTAAAGGTGTGTACCAAATTCCAGCCAGAGGGATGAATAGTGTGCAGTAAGGGCACGTCTGTAGTCCAGCTGGCTCACACAGACCTAGGTGTTTAGATGTGATTCCTTTCCAGAGTTCACAGGCCTAGGTATTAGATTCCTCAGCCACAAATGTAGGCCCTGTTATAAAGTCCCAGACCCTGGGTGTCTGAGACCCTTGACCACAAAGAGTTGACAGTTCTGGAATTCTCCCAACAACTAAGCCGGATGTATTCTCTTTTCTGGCTCTTTACAACCTTCTCTCCAACTTCTGCCTCATCTCTGCAGACTCTCTTAACTTCTGTCTACTTTTGTCATCATCTTCTTCCTCCTCAGGTAGCGTTTTTTGCCTTTCCCCTGACCACTCTCCTAGCTTCTTCCAGCTTTTCCTGTCATGACTGAAACAGTCACTGTTGCATTTGTCCCCAGTCTTGCAATTCTGCCTCTTTTGCAACTAAAGATATTTTTGACCTCTCCCACTGCCTTTGCAGTTCAGTGTGCCTGTGGCTAGGATCTGACATATCTTCAGCTCACATGCAGCTGGCTGCCCTGCTGCTCTTGTGGCTCAGTCTGTGGGCCACTCTGCTATGTCTGCTGCCATTGCTTCTTTCTTTGTGCTAACAGATCAATCTATTTGACTGAAATGGGCATAAAGGACCACTTGGAAAAACCCTTTGTTGAGTTTAATGTAACTCCAGTGGAGGTAGAATGGGAGATATCTTCTAGCTGCTTATACAACCAGAGAATAAATACTTGTGCCAATTACAGCAAAACTTTTACACAAATGAAATTTGTACTTTACCCAATCATGTAGTCTTGGATCCAAATTATCCCTATTTGCATAAGTGAGGTAGGTGCGGTCAAGGCACAAGGCCTTTGAGAACAGAAGATCACATGGAGAAGGAGGAGAGAGACAGGTATAAGAGGGGAGAACAGAGACAGAGCCATGAGTTAGCATTCAGAAGAACCACATGGCTGGGAGGAGGGATTCTGAAGATCAGTGATGGAGGAAAGCAACCTCGATGAGAAACGTGAGCAAGTAGTTAAGGAAATTTCGGATGGGACACAGCCCAGCTAGAAATTATTAAAGCTAGTGGCATGGGATGTAGGACTGGGAGATAACGAGATAGTTTAGGAGGTTAATAGCTGCCAAGTCCAGGGTATAAGCATATTTTTAAAAAAAATAGCTATCAAGAGTTTGTGTCTTTTATTGATATGGCAGCAGGTTGAATAAATAATTATCGGCTACTAACAGTAAACATTATTAACCCATTTTTAAATTTTCAACAGCATTGTCCCTTTAGCACTAGGCATAGCATTCCCTATGCTAGGTGACTAAAAGTTTTCTCTCTGTGTCTAGATAAGAATAAGTGGTTGCAGGTACTGAGTAGTACAGTCTGTTTGAAGCCGTTATGGCTAAGGCTGAACCCTTGGGAGCAAAATTCTGATCTTTATTTTGCTTTCAGAGAACATCTGAGGAGAGTTCAAAGTGCCAGGTGCTAGCATAGAGGGCCTTGCCTAACTAAGTGACTGAGTTCTTTTGACCAAACAACCAGAGCAGCAGAAAGAAGTCTAGCGGTTGCCATTAAGAAGTCAAATCTCCCCAACCACTAGCATCTTAGCTTATTTTCAGGAAAATAAACAGGTGTTCTCACAAAAAGAAGCATGAGCACTGACAGTTTTAACAGATTTGAATGGTGCTTTAAACTATTTATGTCTGTCCAGGGAGCTAGGGAGACATGTGCTCCTCTTACATGTCTCACTATTAGTTGCCCTGCCAATCAGTTTCTCTCAGGTTTTATTTTCACAAATTACATGATCTTTACTATGTTTTGTTCACAGAGAATCAGATAAGAGAGCAAGGCCAGCAAACCTGCAGAGGTGAGTTGGGAGTGGGCTACAAACCACATTAACTGTCATCCCGAGAAAGATGGTGGGACACCCGAGCAGCTTTGAGCTTGGATCTCTCTTGGCTCACTCCCCCTGCCTGGACCCTCTGGGACAGAGCCAGGGAAATAACACAGAGGAGGCCATTGGAACACCTGAGCAGCTTTGAGATGGGATCTTTCTCCACCTGCTCCTTACTGGCCTAGCCCATCTGGGTCACAGACAGTGAACCAGAAATTAAACACCACTAAACAAAATAATGTAATTAGAAATAGGGTAAAGATAATTCTCAACAAAGAAATATTGAATGGCTGAGACACACTTAAAGAAATGCCCAAAATCACTATCCAATTGTGAAATACAAATCAAAACAACCCTGAGATTCCACCTTACACTCACCAGAATGGCTAAGATCAAAAATTAAAGTGACAGCACATGCTGGTGAGGATGTGGAGAAAGGGGACCAATACATTGCTGGTGGGAGTGCAAATTTGTACAACCACTCTGGAAATCAATTTAGTGCTTTCTCAGAAAACTAGGAATAGTACTAACACAAGACCCAGATATACCATTCCTGGACACATACCCAAAAGATGCTCCACCATACAACAAAGACACTTGCCCAACTATGTTTATGGCAGCCTTCTTCATAATAAACAGAATCTTGGAACAACCAAGATGTCCCTCAAACGAAGAATGGATAAAGAAACTAATGTACGCTTACACACTGGAATGCTACTCAGCTATTAAAAACAAGGAAATATTAAAATTTGAAGGCAAGTGGATAGAACTAGAAAAGATCCTCCCAAGTTAGGTAACTCAGACCCAGAAATACACTCATGGTATATATGCACTTATAAGTGCATATTAGCCACAAAATACAGGATAACCACACTACAATAAACAGATGTAAAATATCTAAATAACAAGGAGAACCCTATGGAGAATGCTTAATTCTCATTCAGGAGGACAAATAGAATAGACACTGGAAGCAGTTGAAGAGAAGGAAGAGGACAAGAGCCTACCATAGAGGTCCTCTGAAAGACTCCACCCATCAGGAGATTGAAGCTGAGACTCCCAGGCAAACTTTAGAGTAGAGCATCAGGAATTTTATGGAGGAGTTGGGGGATAGAAAGACCTGGAGGGGACAGGAGCTCCACAAAGAGACCAACGGAGCCAACAAATGTGGGCCCAGGGGTTCTGTAGAGACTGATGTACCAACCATGCATGGTAAGGACCTAGACCTTCTGCTCAGATGTAGTATATAGGCAGCACAGTCTCTTGGTTGGTCCCATAATATGGGGAGTAGGAAGTATCTCCAACATGGACTCTGGTGCCCACTCACTGATTACTTCTTCCTGGTGGGGCAGCCTTGCCAGGCCACAAAGGAAGAGGATATAGGCAGTCCAGATGAGACTTGATAGGCTGAGGTCACATGATAAGGGAGGAGGTCTGCCCCTCTCTGAGGACTATCTGAGGGGGGAGGGGGGATGAGGGAGGGAGTCGGGACTGGGAAGCGATGAAGGAGGGGGCTACAGTAGGAATGTAAATTGAACAAGTTAAAAATAAAACATCATAGAGAGGGAGAGGGAAGGAGAGAGAGAGGAGAGAGAGAGAGAGAGAGAGAGAGAGAGAGAGAGAGAGAGAGAGAGAGAGAGAGAGAGCGCCTGGCCAAAGCATGGAGATGCTTGGAAAGTAAAGTGGCATCATCTGTTATGCATTATTAGAACAACATACTAGAAGTGGGATTAATTTATGAAGGACGATGCTTTATTAGGCTCACAATTTTTGAAAGTCAAATAGAGTTCTCCTGGCAGTATGATGAGGTGACAGAGTGGAAAGGGACAGCCATATATGGAAGGGGTCTAGCATATGGAGTAGCTTTGTTTAGTAACAATGAGTTCTGGTCCTATGAGAATAACATGAGTTTCTTCCCGAGATGTTCCTCTAATTATCTAAATAATTTCCACGAGACTCCACCTCTTAAAGAGCCACTACTTATAAATACTGTTACATTAGACACCAGGCTTCCAGTATTTCAGTTCTAGGACGGGATATATCAAGCAATATCCAAACCATAGGAGGAAAAGTTAAGATATAGGGCTGCACTAAATCTGAGCAAGCAGCCACTTACAGAAAAACCGAAAACTGAAACCTGAAAACCAAACCAATCAACCAACCAACCAACCAAAAATCACCTGGCAACCAAACAAAGGAAATAAAAACACAGTAAGTGAACCCATTTCCCTCACCGTCCTGGCACTGTGAGTTGGTGTGATAAAGCCAATCCACATCCTGCCCGCCCTCACTCCCGCGCCACCAGACACACCTAAGAGAGGCTTAGGGAGAACCTGTGATTTTGTTTCTCCAGAAGTGTGTGAACACAGGCCATGGGCCTGGATGGAATCTGTCATGTCATTCTGGTCTCAATTCTGACTTTTAACAGAGCCAGCTCTTCTTGTCAACACCTCAGCCTGCTACTCTTCCTGCCGCTGGGTATTACATGAACAAACATCACTGGCGGTTGGTCATTAGTTGGCTCTTACTATTGATTTTTTTTTCCCCCTGCTTTGTTGTGCTTTTCCTTTGAAAGCTGCATTCTATGATTTGGCATTAAAAAAAAAAGCAGGGCATGAATAAAAACAACATAATTCTCCCTTTTCTCTCTTTGTGAGACGCTGACATCAGAATAAGCTATGGCTGTCTTCTGTGGCTAAAATGACTTCTGAAACCCACAGCTGTGCCCAGAGTACTCACACAAGAAGTAAAGCCTCAGAGCCATTAGTGACAGACAGACTACCCTTACCCCAGTAAGGAGGATCTTGAAGGCTGAATTTTTGCCTTTGATTTTCCTTGTTTGCTGCTGACCGAAAGCTACAAATTGGATGCAAACACCGTACCCTTGGCCTGGCAGCACTCAATTTCACAGTGTCTAATTTATATGTAAACAAAGTCACACATTTACTTAATTATATTTCTCTTAAGTTTTTCCAACCTTATTTTGGGAGAGAATGATTATACGGTTATTCCTTTAATTCTGGTTAACTCTTTACTTTCTGGAACACTCTGACAAAATAACACTAGGAACTATCACAGGGTTGGCAACCTCTGAGTCTGTCTCTGAGGCACACACTGCTCCCTGGAGCTGACAATAAACTCCTCAAAGATGAAAACAAAAAAGCCAGTCACCATTTGAGGAATGATTGATCAGTACCCCACTGCACTCTTTGCATGAAATGAGGTATGAGAAGTAAGAAATATTTAGATGAGGATCGATAAAGCTCAGACCTCTAACTGCATTTAGAAATATCTCTCAGGAGATCAGGAGAGAGAGTGCCCGTTCCCATTTTATATGGTCCTAACCTATAATTTTTTTTAAAAAAAGCAGTTATAGCGACAATTCTGGAATTTTGGTTTAAAAAAACTACAGAAATATTGTAAGACTATGTTTTCATTTTAATTCCAGGTGTGGGGGGTACGGGACTTCTTCGGACTGGCTGTAGCCACTGAATATGATTTGCCTCATGCTGTAGCAGAGGCGTAGTTTTGCCAGCTACAGATAGTTTCTGCCATTGTGTAATATTTGGGATTCTGGCAACTTTTCAGTGGTTATATAAATGTTAGAACCCCGAGAGGCAGTGTAGGTGGTTGTTGGTCATTTAGGGGGCTTGGTTACAGTTTGTTTGTAGCCGTGGTCAAAGTAAAAAACAAAAGTAAAGAAATTAGATTCAGGAATGTTTCCTATTTCCTTCCCCCTTTATCCATGTTTCTCTCTTATCTAGTGTTGGGGAGTGAAACTGGGACCATAAACGGTGGGAAAAGTAAGAACCCACAAAGTAGCCAAGATCAGTAACAAGCAGTGATGAGGTTAAATGTTCTGTTGTTTGTAATCCTAGCACTCTGAACTCTAAAGCAGGAGGATTGCAAGTTGAAGGATAGTCTGGACTATTCAATGAGGTTTTATTGTACAAAAAAAAAAAAAAAGAAAGAAAGAAAGAAAGAAAGAAAGAAAGAGACTATTATTTGTTGAATATTATGGCCTTGCCTGTCATCTGAGCACTTAGGAGTTTATTTACAGTTATCCTCAACTACTAAGTCAGTGTGAAGCCATCCAGGACTATATGAGATCCTACCTCAAAATAAACAATTAAGATAAAATTAAACCAAACCAAACCAAACCAAAAACAGAAACCCCAAAGCCAAAAATACTACTTTGTTGTTTTTCCAATTCTCAATTAATTAATGATTTAGTTATTTATTTATCACTGCAATTCCAGGGAAAAACTGAAGGTACTTCCCACCCCATGTCAAAAGCCAAGGCCCTAAACGGATCCAGAAGTTCCAGGAACCCACCTTCTTGGAGAATGTAGAAAAAAGCAGCTGCCATTGACCCCAGACACCTAGTGGTTGCAGAAAGAGACAACAGATCCCGACAGTGTGTCTTCTCACTTGCAGATCAGTAAGTAGATCTTTCTCTCTCTTACCGTCATCCAGTGTGAGCCCATTCTAACCAGTTACCGTTGCAAGGACCATAATTCCAGAGAAGTCTGCCTTTCAAGCTTTGAGTTGGCACTACTTACCCCATCACAGTTAGCCCGTGTAGTCAAACCACCACAGCGGTTCTTTACTGGCTTAAACTCAGAAAACACAATGACAAATGTGAAGGGTCCTCCAAAACTTTTCACGTGTTTCACTGGTGACTGCGTTTTGTGCGGGTGCTGTCAAGCATTTGGTAGGGTGAGCTCAGGTGCTCTTTTTATTCACAAGAATCCAGAGCAAACAGATATGGTAGAATGCGCCAATCCCAGATGGCAAGAGGGATCCTGAACCCTTCCTGCAATCAACAGAGTGAAGATGTTTCTTGCCAAGTCCCTCAGAAGGACTCACAGTAACATCTGTAGTATTTTCTGAAAGTCCCTGTTGAAGCTTCACCTTGAAACCGAATGTTTAGAATACAAATGCAGTTTGACTCACATTTCCAGGAATCAGTGAAACACCTCTCTAGTTGAGATGGGATGATAACCCCTTGCATTTCACAGTAGAAAACCAGGTGTGTCTGGACACTGCTGAGGTATTTCAGTAACGTACTAATACCGAGTCATTAAATTTTCTCATTAAAAACCGCCAGTCTTGACTGACTCTTCAAGGTTGGGCCCAGTCTTTGCAACTTGACCGTGTTTGGCAACAGCACACACATGCTGAGAACTAACTTCCTTCTAGACTTCTCATCTTAATTTCCTGTCTTTAGTCCACCAGTCTCTGCTGAACTAGTGTAGGTGGAAGTGAGAAAACATTTTTATAATCGGGTTCTCGTGACTCAGATTTGTGTGACTTGAGACTGTTTTGTGCAGAGGGTGAGGATCCAGCATCTTAGGGAGCATGCTAGATGAGTTGTCATGAGAAATGGTGGAAGTCATAGAACCCTACTGGTAGGAGCCGTTAGGCCACTGGGATGGTTACATTTACACACCATTTGAAGGCATTTGTTTTTAAAATTTTCAGTGTGACCTGTGCCCTAATAGCTGTTTCCTTGTCTCTGCTTGATTTGTTCAACTACCCATGGGTTATCCATAGAGGTGTGGATAACTGGGAAAGGTAAATAATCATAAGATCAGTTTTCTTTGTTACAAAGTAACAAGGTAGTATCAGTAAGATTGTGATTGCTATGTTATCAATCACTCAAGCCAACTGCAGTTATTCTAGAATTTTGAAACAAATTATGAATTCCCACTTTCTAGCTCACATTCATTCTGAATTATTTTTACTAGTCATTCTGTAACTAGATTAACCCAATAAACTTAATAGGCTAGGGAACCAAAATTCAAATTACTACACAGAACTTTTCATCCGTGTCTTCAGTTTCTATTCTCAGAGACCCTGTACCATGTGTGTGGAAGACATGACTTGTGGAGATCTAAGAGATTTATTAATTTTTCAATTTTAATTTTTGCCCATGATGCTAACATTAAATTATACATTAGAAATATACATTTTTTGGAAGATATATTTTGTTTCTGGGCATTTATCAGAAAACAGGTTCTCATGCTACAAAAGGAAACAAATTTAAGCAATTAAATGGTATTATATTTCAGATTTGTTTTGTATTTATTCATCCATTCAAGTATGCAACAAACTATTATTTTGGTGGGAGCCTTCTCTGTGCCCCTCTCAGTTCTAGACTCCAGTGATGTGACGGACAGAATAAGTCTTATCTTCACAGGAGCTTACATACCTGGAGGAATCAGAGGAGAACACAGGAAATAGAAAACTTCCTTAAAGACTTAAAAAAAAAAAAAGACTTAATGTATTACCCAGAAACCTCACTTCCTGATTTTGAAGAGATATCTTCACTCTCACAACTTCTGTTCCTAATTGCCAAATTATAGACTCAACCCAGGAAAACACACACACACACACACACACACACACACACACACACACACACACACACACACACAGACACACACACACACAGAGCCAAACCTTAAAAAGAGAAGTTTTATTGTCTGTCAAAAGATAGATGAAATTGGAGAAAAGTGTGCTAAGTGAAGTTAGCCCAATGCAGAAAGAAAAGTATTGCATATTTTCACTGACTTGTGGAATTAAACAACTGAATTCACAAAGACAAAGCAGAATGATGTTCTACTTGCAGTGACTGATGGAATGAGTGCCTGCACGGTGACTTACTGTATATTTGAGGTTGGAGGGTGGGCTACTGTGGGTCCCTGTTTGGTGGAGAGTGGGTATATGTAAAATGCTTCAATTGTGTAGGGTAAATGAGTCAGATTTTCTTTTCCTTTTTCTGGGTATTTGGTAATCTATTGCACAGTGGTGAATGTAGCTAATAACCAAGGATAATTAATTTCAGTATATCAAGAGAGTACATTTTAAGTGATCTCATTGCAAAACATGTTAAATATTTTCTGGGCATGGCAGATTGAATCTGCACACCTAGCACAGGAGAGGTTAGGACTCCGTAGGAAAATCTGGTCTTAATAAAAGAAGTTAAGTGTTAATTAGATTCAAGAGTTACTAGTAGCAAAACTGAAGAAGTCAGGAATCAGGAGGGAGACAGGATGGAGTGCAGCAGTAGATTTGCATTGGAGGAAGGTAGTGGTGGATGGATGTATCAAAGATATTGTATAAATGTAAGACCTTTCAAAGATTAAATAAACATGTTGCTTTAAAAAGTTAAATAGTTAAGGTAATTGTATATAATAATTAGTTTATTTGATCACTCAAGATTACATCAAAAGTTATAACACAAATCTGTACTTTCATAATATATAATTAATCAATATATGATAAAAATAAAAAAGCATATACTTAATTATTTTGCTAAACTTATTATAAACATCAAGAATTTAAGTCCTACCCAATTCCGGCTCTCTCCTCAGCAGAGATGGGATTGAAATCTGTCTCCCATGCTGTAACAAAATAGTACAAACAATGCAAGGGACCCAGGGTGCAGACCCTCAGTCACATTCGGTAGCTGAGGCAGGAGGATCATAAATTCAAAACCAAGCTGGACGATCTAAAAAATATCCTAAATGTACTGCATTTCATTGAGGAATAAATGAATCCCTTTAAAATGACTGCACTGAGAAATGCAACAGGTTTTTAAAGATTCTGTTTGCTGGGTTATTAGCTATTTATGTAGCACAGGCAATTCCATAATTACAATGGCCCTGCACCATTAGGTTAATTTTTACTGCATTGTAGATGAAGAAACACTTTTCTGCTAAAGGTCAAACAGCCCAGAGGTGTGTATCTGGGTCAAACCCAGGTCTGCCTCCAAACTCTGTAGTCTCTGTACCATATTAGTATTTCTCCAGAAAAGTTGGAATTGTGTTAAATGTAAAACTTCAGAGAATGTCAACTTTCAGGGAAAAGAAAGAAAGAAAGAAAGAAAACAGAAAAAAAAAGTGAGACTTTTTTTCAGGGGAGTGTTGAGTCTAGTTAGCAAAAGAGAGTGTTAAAATGCTGAAGCTGTTGGCCACAACTTCAGCCTGGTGAGGGAGTTTTAAATAACTCACAGCTCCTGTTTGGCAGGCATTTGCAAAGAAGAACCTGCCAAGATTCCTCTATTAGGAGGATTTAAGATTTCCTAAGGAACCTCTGCTGTCGTTAATGTCATATTATGTAAATTATCTTGCAGTCATCAAAATGTTTAGGAAAATGAAAACATTTTTAGCTTTTTTTTTATAAGTCTGTTTCCCAACTCTGTTGGGAGAGCCATTTTGGGGTATGAGGAATACAGGTACCTGAGTGCCCTGGTGTTCCTAATTTTAAATGTAAATAGAAGTAGAGTAGTCCCCATCATCCACAAAGTCTGTATCCTAAGGTGCTCACATGAGGTTTGAAATCTCACCTCTGCCAAACTCTGAAAACTCTCCCCCCCCCATACACACAATCTTGTAATAAATTTTGATAAACAAATAGCACTTATTTTTTGCATAGTTTGTGTGTGCTTGGCATGTGTATGTGTTCACATCTGGGGATGATTTTGTGTGTGTGGAGGCAGGAGTTCAAACTTGGGTACCATTCATCAAGAGAGTCCACATTGCTTTTACATCAAGGTTTCTCAGGCAAGTAGGCAAGGCTACCCAGCAAGCAAACCCCACAGATCCTCCTTCCATGGCTTCCCCAGAGCAGGTCACCATGCCTGGCTTTCTATGTACATAGCAGGCATCATACTCAGGTCTTCATATTTTTATAGCAAACACTTTACTTACTGACCTACCTGTCAGCTCCCAATTATAATTGACAAATTAGGCCCAGTGAAAAATGAACAATGACCAATAAAGAAAAAGGGCAATTCCAAGCATATACTGTAGTAAAAGTTACATAATTCTGATCTCCACACACACCCCAATCCTATGGTACTTTCTCTTCTTGTGATGACATGAAATGATACAGTGCTTAAAGGATGATATACGGAGATGACCAATTAGCCTTGTGGCCTAGCATGAGGTGGCTATCGACTTTCTGATGACCTACCAGCAGAAGAATCACTGGGCCATGCATTGTGTGTAGGTTAATGGAGAGTAATTGACACAGTGAAAAGGGAAACCAAAGATCAGGTGAGGACGACGGCTGTAGAAGGGATAGTATGGTGAGCCCCATTACCCAGCTTCAATAGTCCTGTGTTTATAGAATTTATTGCTTGGTGAAGAGCAAGAAGAACCACGAAACATTCAGGAATTATATACATGTTACATTCACAGTGCTTTGGCCATTTGTATTTGGCAACCTTGAAGAAAACAATTTCTTATCTTAGTGAATCTAAAATTCTGAATGTAAATAAGCATCTATCATATCTCGTCCCTATCAACTTAAAACTTTTATCTAGACCTAAAAAGATCTTAGCCATTAAACAACTAAGCTTAACTGTGAAACTAACCTATTTGTTCTTCAACCCCATCATAGACTTGAGAAGGAATAGAAATACCAAATTCATGGATTAATGCCATTATCACCACAATCTTGTTTTAGAACTCTTTCTTCATTCTAGGAAATTCCTTAATATCATTTTCTATCACTTAGCAAATATGTTGTTAAGGCTCATTTGTTTTTTTTTTTAAGCAAACATTAGTGTTTTGTTGAACTTTATTGCTAAATAGTATTTCACTATATGCACATACCATATTCTTTTGTTTATTGATTTATGACCTGATGGACATTTTGGACTGATGTCAGTTTATGGCTATGATGTATAATGTTTCCATGAATATCTATGCACAAATCTTTGCACGGAAATACATCAGCATTATCTATTTGGTTGATTTCTATGATGAGGTTTCCAGGTTGTGGAATAAGTTATTTTGTTATGTGTGTTATGAAATGAAGTGCCGAGCGTATTTCAGGACAGCTTCATCACTGTGTATTTCCAAGGCAGTGCCCAGATGTTACTCTCCACATCTGCACTAACAGTCATCATTTATACTGTAAATTTAAAGCTACTCTATTCTGTTAACAGTAGCATCATTTTGAGGGTCCTTTTTATTGTTTGGTTTTATTTTTTGAGTCAGGGTTTCACTCTAATCTAAGACTAGTGTCTAACTCCTAGCCTCCAGCCATAACTTCCTAATGCTGGGATTCCAAGCTTGCAATACCATGCCTTGCCACTTTGTGGTTTTGACTTGTCATTGCCTGCTGCCTAATGCCATTGACCATACTGTGTGTACTTACCAGATTTGTAAATCTTCTTTGTAGAAATGCCACTTCAGAACATTTATTCCTTTTTAATTTGGGTTATTCGTCATATTATTGAGTTTCATGTGTTCTTTATATATTTTGGACATAGGATCTTTTTCACCTCTACTATTAGTAAACATTGTGTCCTGGTTCTGGCTGGTCATTTCATTTCCTGAGTAGTGATTTTAAAAGAAGCTTTTTAATTTTACTGTGGCTAAGTGGCCAGAGTTTCCCTTCTTTGTTTGTTTGTTTGTTTGTTTGTTTTATCTACTTTGGCAATGTAGTTAAGAGCCCTTCACCCAAACCACAGACAGAAATCTTTTTTTCCTTGTTTCCTTCTAGAAATTGTATAGTTTCTTACACTTAGTTATATGACACTGTAAATTGTTTTGCAGCATGTATACTAAGAATCTAGACATGATTTTCAGTCAGGGACAGTGTTGTCCTCCAAAGACATTTAAGAAAGGCAGGAGGTGCTATAGCTTTCACATAGAATTGACTTCTTTTTTTCAGTATATTTTATTAATTTATTCATATTACATCTCAGTTGTTGTCCCATCCCTTGTATCCTCCCACATACAATTGATTTCTAGAGTTACCCAGACAGAGATGTTATTAAATGTCGTCCTTCAATGCACAATAGTTCGTTGCCATGAAGACTACAAAGCAATGGTGTGAAGTCTGGGAAATCCTAGGGCAGGATGATAAGGTACCACGAGTAGCACCTGTGTAGACTCAGGCATTACTCTTCTAGAAGTGAAGCTATTGGATTTCCTCCCCCCTGGTAGAACTGTCACGTCAACCATCTCCAAAACAGGGTAATTGAGATAAACAGTGGTGGCTGTGGAAACTGTTCCAAACAAGAAGTCAGAAATGTCAGCTGCACTTACCTGGAGTTTATTGATCTCTCCATTAATAGATTTGTTGAAATATAATTCATATACTGTATAATTCACTCATTGAAAGTGTGTAAATCAAAGGGATTGCTATGTTTGTAGGGCTCTGTATCCATGCCGAAAATAGTATTTTAGAACTTTTTTTTTACTTCTTTCCAAGAAATTTTTGGCCTTTTACTTTTCTCCTTATTTCATCCTATAATACCCAGAGGATTTTCCTTTTTTGACTTGTTGCCTACACTCACTCATGAACGAGAGAAACCTGTTCTTTAGGATCCCAAGTATGGGATCCGAATGGTCTAGTGAGAGAACAGGTGATGTTAATTCACTAGAAGAGCAACCACCTCGTGCAGGAGCTTAATTGCTACCAGATGAAAAAGATCCCACGAACAGACTCTGGGAGGAGATATATAAATGAGCCCAGAACTGGCGGCAGCAGTGGATTGGAGACTTGGGATAGATTTGGCTGTTCATCGCTTCTTCAAGACGCTCCTAGAGAAAACTGCTCGAAAGAAGGCTTCAGAGCTCCAGCTCCTGCTGAGGCTCTGGGGTCTGGTTACCCCAGGTTCCAGTGGAAGAAATCCTGTGGCTCCCGACTGGAGAATCGTTCCTCAGAACTGATATCCTTAAGGTTTTGTTATTGTGTCCATTAATCCTCATTTCCTACCGTTTTGGTTAATCGGGTTATAATTGACGTAGGCTCGGTCACTAAGTTGTTAATAAAATACTTTGGTTAAGAAAATTGAGTCTACACACTCATAATGCTAATTATTTAGTGTTTCAGTCTTTCCAACCAGCAGAGAATTACTTTGGGGTGGATGTTGTTCAACCTGTGCCTATCTATGCAGAGACTCTTCTCTTGGTGTTTCTATTTGGATTAAATAGATAGGTTAAAGGACACATGCAGAGCTGATGGGCAGATTGGTCTTTGTGTGGGTCCCCTAGAAAGGGAGAGGGGGCTGTCTTTGACATGGACCGTATTGCCTACTTTTCAATCACTTTCTCCTGCTGGGGCAGGGTTACCAGGCCACAGGGGAAGAAGAGCTCAGCCCTGATGCAGTTTGATGTACTGGTGTGGGTTGGTGTGCGGTGGCAGTAGGGTAGGGGGAGTTCCCCTTATCTGAGGAGTAGGGGAGAGGGGACAGGAGAGAGAGGGAGAGAGGGTGGGACTGGGAGAAGAGGAGGGAGGGGGATATGATTGGGATATAAAATGAATAAACATGTAAATAAAAATAAAAATAGATTAATTTTGTGCAACAGGCTAGCTTACATTAGTTATGCTTCTTGCATGAAGCATTAAATACCATTTTCAATTCTTGGGACATTTATGTTGACTCTGATTATGAGAATGGAAAGGCTCAATGAGGTTATAACACACTTTTGAGGAAAAAACATTTCTAAAAATAGCGAACATTGGTGGAAAATGGATATTTCAATTAACTCAGAACCATATATATATAGACACAAGGTTAAATGGTAGCCCATAACAAAATAATCAAATCCCAAAACCCAGAAAGGCAATTGGTCTCACTTATCCATGTAACATGGCAAAGGGTCATCTAAGAGGCTGGCAAGAAGGTACCTGCTTATAGAGCCACAGAGAGCAGAACTTATTGGCCCATAGATAAGAACAGGGGATATTATTGGGATTTAATCAGTGTTCATATGCTGTGCCAATTCCAGGTTATATTTGGGTTCCAGGTTGATTTATTTCCCAAGAGGCAGGATGCTTAGCAGTTGTTTCAGGATGTTTCGAGGTTCATTTTTAGGTTTGGAATCCCAGTGGCTTATTGTTTACACAACTCAACAGCATTGCCTTTGAAAGTGGGAGCAGTCGCCTCCTGAGGCCTGACAAGGTCAGAGCAGGCTCCCCTGAAGGTTCTTTGGGGACTGGGTGTTTTAAAAATTAAGTTTATAAAAACCCGTCTTGATTGTTCCAAGGTCAGGACAAACTTCATCCAAGCCAGTGCCTATTCTGGTGGGTCAGCCTGGCCAAAATGTAAGAAATATTTTTAACTGGATTTATGCATTACATCTGTGCTTGGATTCTAAAGACTACTGACAAATAGCCCTGGCTGTGGCAGAGTAGCCCAGGTTCTCAAGTTTATGGAGCCTTAACAGGGCTTTCCTTAGAGATCAACATGCCCGGTTCTTGGTGATTTGGGCTCTGACCAAGGGAAAGTGTTCCTGATGCTACCTCTGCACTCACTGCACTAGCTGTTCTTTGCTTCCTTCTCCCATGATGATTCTCTTACAAAGAAAAAAAGTGTGGTGGTGGTGGTGGGGCAAAATGGCTCAATAGGTAAAGTCACTTGCTGCCAAGCCTAATGACCTGAGTTTTGTAAGAATCACAATACCTGGCATGTTGTCGTTGTCCTTTGACTTTTGCACATGTATTTTGGTGCATGTGTACACAGTTTCAAACACACAGACACACACACTGACACATACATCACATGGGCTTGCACATGCATATCACAGGCACATGCACATGCACACACAAACAAGTGAATGAATAAAAACTATATATTTTTAAAGGCAAATTTTATATTGGGGATGAAAAGTTTCACAAACTTCCTGTTTTCCAGTTTTCATTCTAACTTGTTTTGACAAGTAGAACTCTAGTTTTTGCTCCTCTGCATCTTCACTGACCATTTTGGAAATTCTGTAGTGATGGAAGGCACTTGGGATGCCCCTCCGAAGAATCCCCTCAGCCGTCTTCTGCTGAAAGGAAAGGCAAGCTTGATGATCAATATCACTTATACTGTATCTTCCCAGTAAATGATTGCAACCGTGGATTTTCTTTCTCTGTGGATCTGGTTAGCAGCATCTATGTGGTATTCACAGCATACACTCTGGTGCTGGCCGCAGAGTAAAAAGGCCAGGAGATCACAAGGACATCTGCAGACCTTCATAATAGCTGTGGTAGGGATGTATTAGTCAGGGTTCTATGGAGAGATAATGACAGAGACACTGCCTATAAAGCAATGGGCCACTGAGAAACCCAAGATCCCAAGAGGTGGGAATCTGGACACTCAGTAGAGGAATATTATGCAAATTCTAGATTCAGGGCAGAAAACCAATATTCCGGCTCAACTGTAAAATTCTACTTAAGTTCTTTTTGTTTCAGTCATGCTCCAACAGAGGAGAAAGGAGCACTCTGATCAGGAAAATCAGCAGGCTTGCTTAGGCCTCTAACCCAAATACAAACCTCATTATTAAACACCCTATAGAGACATGCAAAGGGATGTTTAGCTAAATACTTGATTTATGCGTGATTCAGTTAAGTTTATATGACAATAGCTATCATAATAAGCACATATTAACATTGATTTGACAAAGCCTAAGTGCCTAATCTATTTGACAGACACCATTGGAGATTTTGTTTGCCATCTTCCAGCCCAGGGTAGATTAAAAGTCTATACACCGAAAGTGCATTTACTGTACCTAATTTATTGAACATTAGAGCTCAGGAACACAGTGTTCTTCCAAAGAGTCATTTATTTACCCTTATCACACAGCTAGTTGGGTCCCATGCTTTGCTTTAAAAGCCCAGCCCCATGAGAGTGTCTCACTTCATATAGGAATCCTTAGAAAAAAAGATCAACATTCTAAAATTCAAAGTATAGTTTCTACTGAACAGACATCACGTTTATGCCATAATAAAGCTGAAACTCGAAGGTTGGAGACTCTATATTTCCTGGTATGTTAAGGCTGGAACTTGTTGTGTGCATATGGAATCAACCATTCCTCTAGGAGTGGCATGTGTTCAACGAATGAGCATACACTATGCATGTCATTTCTTGAGGGAAAGGGTAGGGAAAGATGTGGCAAAAGTTGATGTTAAATATTATTCCATGGTTTCTAAGATCATTTTATGAAAAGGAATTGGTTTCCTAGACATCTTTAGAACTTAGCTAACCAGCTCAGTTGGAAAATGCTCTAGGAAGATAAAAGTAGCTAAGAGGCATAATTGTATATTTATTAACATTGAGAATGAACTAGATTTCAGGGTATGTCAATAGGAATGCAGAAATGTCTCCTGGGGTTCAAAGTGAAAAATTTAGATGGAGGTATTACCTATATTTAATATGCATCTGGAGGCTTCCTAGGAACTAAACATTTGGAGAAGAAAGGAGATGTATATGAGATATCATTTCTCTCTCTCCATGAGTCTTATAGAGAAAGAAAGAATAGATGATGAGTCTCTGTTATCTAATCTAAAGAAAGATGAGGACAAGGATGATATTTGGGAGATGAAGTGTGGTCAAGTATATAGAAGACACCTCAAAAGGCAGTAGGAAGGGCAGGAGCATCTCCAGTTGATAAGTGAACATGAAAAATAAAAAGTAAAAGCAAAAGATTTACTTACAAGTGTAGAAATAAGTAAGCATATTTAAATGTTAAACATTGGCATCAATATTATCATTATTACCTTTAATGGTAAAGACTTCAGAGTGACTTGAATTCAAATGGATATGCATGTTTGTAGAAATTTTCTAATTCCATAACGAGTATAGATTCTCACATAATGTTCTGGTTAGGTTTAAATGTCCTCTTACCACAACCCACATTCCCTTGAGAAGCGAATTTCAGTTAGAGGGTTACCTAGACCAGACTGGCCACTGGGCGTCCCTGTGGGGAATTGTTAGTTGACCCAGCCCACTGTGGGTAGCACCACTGCCCCAGCATCAGGTTTTGAGATGTGTGTGAATGGAGATGGCTGGCTGGAGAGGAAACAAGCAGCAGGGCCACATTTGTGTCTTTCTGCTCCTGACTGTGGACACAGTGCTTAACTTCTTGACTTGACTTCTCCCAAATAACGGGCTGGTACCTGGAATTATAAGCCAAATAAACCCTTTCATTTCCAATGTTGCTTTTTGTCAGGGTATTTCATCCCTGTCACCAAAATGAAACTACACTTGCATTTGAGGATGCTTGGGAAATGGTCTTAGATGTCTTCTAGGCTTGTCACTCATGCAGGAAGCTTTTTTTCTTATTCAAATACATTTTAATACTATATTTTTGAGATGTTATATAATTATACCCATTCTCCCTTCCCCTTATCCTACCAAACTTTCCTACATACTGCACTTATATATTTTAGAAACTTCTAGTGTGATTTTCAATTTAAAACTTTTTGTTGCTGATATATCTTACTCAATCTTCAGTCCAGATCTGAGAACCTTACTTTTCAACAGAAAATTGTCTTACTGAGGATATGAGCATTAACCCACAAAAAGGTTCTAAGAGCTCATTCCTAGGACAGCATCCACCAGTGTGCATTTCACAAGGGGCACACACTGAAGATCAGATAGCCAACAAGGACTGTGGCTTTACTATCACAGAGCTCACATTTCTGTCGCTCACTGTAAACGTCTTGTTCTGCTCTTTCAATCCCTTTCCCTCATGTCTCATATAACACATATGAAAAAAAAAAAACCCACAACCATAATGATTGCAAACTCACTTAAAAATTAGCATGTGGTATGTGTATGCATGATGTGTGTGTCTATGCATGATTTGTATGTGTATATGTATATGTGTATGATGTGTGTGTGTGTGTGTGTGTGTATTGTGTGTGTTTGCAGATGTGTGTGTGGGAAGCATCCTGTGGAGTACTTTCCTTTCACTTTTATGTGGATGCCAAGGATGAAATTCCAGTGCCAGTTTTGTGTGGTAAGGCACCTTTACCCATTGAGCCATTGTGCTATGCCATCATTTTAGATGTCTATTTGAAAAATGATCTTGCTTGGAAAATGACAGTTATTTTGGCTGTATTCTCATTCTAAATCAACCACCTTCAGACTTTGAACTTTTTTTCAGAGAAAACTGCTCTAAAAATATAAACACCACTTTTTATTTTGCAGATGTTTCCAGGATTTTGACTACTTTTGCTTTAATTAATCTCAGTAATAAATTTAAAGTTGGGAAGAAACTAAGGAATAAATGACAAGAGAGAAAATATGACTGTGAATCATCATTTATTATAATTATGATGTGGTGATATTTTAACAAAATTTATATGAAATACAATGCAGATCTCATCCAGTATATATCAGAGTAGCAATGCAAATTTTAGATTTCAATGAGAAATATTTTTATCGTTTATTTTTTATAATATTTTTGAGTTATACAAAGTAATTTTTCATTATAGCATTTTCATGCATGTATGACATTATGTATTGTTCTTGCTCATCCCTCTCTCTACTGCTTCTCCTTAAGCTCCCAAAACCCTCAGTGGGGAACTATTAATGATGATTTCAAGCTATATTGTGCAGTTAGAAAGATGCACCATTGGTAAGAGCTCTTCCCGTGCAGCTATTCACGTAATAATCTACCCACAGGAAAACATGGGAATCACCGTGTATGTGTCTGTAGCACCAGTGTTGGTGCAGAAGGGAGGCAGTACAATTCCCAGGGTTTGATGTCTACTAGCTAGCTTCAGTTTCAGTGAGAGAGCCTGACTGAAGAGAGTAAGGTCAAGGGTGGCAGGGAAGAATACCTGATATCTGGACTCCTCTTCTGGGTTGCACAAGTGTTGGTATTTTCACCTGTATTTAAATGCATGTATCACACCTGCATAAATACCCCATCCCTTCTCACAAATACTATATTTCAGCAAGTAATGTGTATCATTTCATAAATTGAGTACTGCCAAGAAGTTATGATTATATTTGAACCCAAAATCTTGCTAAGCTAACAACATATTTAATGTTGATTCTCTTATAGAACCTAGAATAGTATGGTTTTTTAGAAATTATTCAAAGCAAACTTGTTGACATATGTACTTATTTTAAACATTGTCTTCATTTCTAATAGAACAATGCTTCTCAGCCTATGCATCATCACCCCTTTGGGGGATCTAATGAAACTTTCAGAGAGGCCACATATCAGATATCCTGCATATCAGATATTTACCACTTATAATAGTAGCAAATGTATAGCTTTGAAGTAGCAACAAAATAATTATGGTTGGAATTGCTGATGGGAGTGCAAACTTATACAACCACTTTGGAACTCAATCTGGCACTTTCTCAGAAAACTGGGAATAGCTCTACCTCAAGACCCAGCTATACCACTCCTGAGCATATACTTAAAAGACGCTCCACCATACAGCATGGGCATTTGCTCGACTATGTTCATAGCAGATTTATTCATAATAATCAGAATCTAGAAACAATCTAGTTGTCCCTCAATCAAAAAAGAAAGAAACTGAGGTACATTTACACAATGGAATACTATTCAGCTATGAAAAACAAGGAAATCTTGAGATTTGCAGGCAAGTGGATGGAACTAGTAATAATCATCAGTGAGGTACCCCAGACCCAGGAAGACACACACATGGTATATACTCACTTATAAGTGGATGTTAGCCATGTAGTGCATCATAAACATACTGCAATGCACAGAACAAAATACGATAAGTAATAAGGAGGCCCAAGGGACAATGAGTTTCATTCAGACGGAGAAATAGAATAGAGAACAGTAATGGTTGAAGAGAGAGAACAAGGTAGGCAAGGGAGCGCAGAGAGAAATGATGGTGGAGATCAGACCTGGGGAGAGCAGAGGCTGGACGACAGCGGGCCTGAAGAGAAAAGAGAAACCATGGGCAGGAGCATCTCAGTGACAAGCTAGAAACCTTCATCAGGGTAAGCTTCTGGGAGGACATGAAGGGAATTCTAGCTGAGACTCCTAGTAGCAGGGGCCATGGAGACTGAAGAGGACATCGTCTAACTAGATAAGATTCCTGGTGGAAGGAGGGGAACACCAACTCACCCGCAAAAACTTTATCCCCCAAATTACTCTACTTACAAGATGTGAAGGGATAAAGTAGAGTAGATAGAGCAGAGATTGAGGGAATGTCCAACAAACGCCTGACTCCACCCAAGACCCACCCCATGGGAGAGAGCCAATCCGTGACACTATTAATGATACTCTGCTATGCTTGCAGACATGAACCTAGCAGAGTTGTCCTCTTAGAGGTTCCACCCAGCACCGCTTTGTAACAGATGCTGGGTAAAGCATAGCGAATCTTGTGGAAAAGTGGGGAGAAGGAGAAAATGACCTGGAGGTGACAGGAGCTTCACAAGAAGACAAACAGAGCTAATGAGCCATGGTCCAGAGGGTCTTATGAAGACTGAATAATGAACCAAGGATCATGCATGGAATGGCATAGGGACCCTACACAGATGTAGCCAATGGGCAGCTCAGGTTCCATGTGGGTCCTCTAGTAAGGAAAGTGGGTGCTGTCTCTGATATGGATTTTGTTGCCTGATTTTTGATAACCTCTCCTTGGTGGAGATGTGTTGCCAGGCCACAGGGGAGGAGGATGCCCTCAGTCTTGATGTGAGTTGATAAGCTAGGGTGGGTGGGTGGGCGGGGCACTTCTTTTCTGAGGAATAGAGGATGGGGGAGAGAAGAAGGAGAGGGAGGGTGAGACTGGGAAGAAAGGAGGGAAGTGATTATGTCCAGGATGTAAAGTGAATAAATAAATAAATTTAAAAATAATTATTAGGGGTTACCACAACATGAGAAACTATACTAAAGAGTCTCAGTATTAGGTAGGCTGAGAACCACTGCTCTAGAAGATGGCATGGGGTAGAACATAAATTTTGAAGAAAACACATCCCATAATAAGGAGAAGGACCTAGAAGTGTCCTAGTTGCCAACTTTTGAATGGCTCACCGACTCACTGATGTCCCCCTCCCCTTTCTCACCCTGCCACAGTCCTTTCTTCCTCACATGTAGCTCTCTGAAATTTTTTAAATGGTTTCCCTGGTCTCAGCTCTCCTGTGGCCTTTTCAGGCCTTTTCGGAAAACCCAAATACAGTAGGGCTTTCCACTGTAGATATTCTAATTTTCCATTTCCCATTTAGAAACAGAGTTGCTGCAAGACTACACATCTAGAAAATCATGGCCTGAGACACTGCTCTCAATGTAACATGGACCACTCAGTAAGTTCTACAGGATTTCTCTATATGGCTTCATTCCATCTGACCTGGTGTTTGAATGTTATGACCTTTGCTCACCATTGTGTCCAGGGAGCTTGGTGCATAGTAGAGATGTAAGAGACCCTGTTTTTAAACAAATGACAGAAAAGGAATAAGAGATATAGTCTCAGCCTTTGGTGTATTCTTCCTTTTCCTAGCAGGAGACCTCTGCCCTAAAATGTGATGTAAGGGCCTCAAGTAGATACTGTTGCCTTTGAATACATAAGCCTAGAACTCCATGAGTATCCATGCCTCCTTTCCGTACCTCCTACCACACATCAATGCAGGCTTCTTTCAGGGTGGCTCAGACTGTCTAAACAGCCCTGCCCCCAAAGGAAGCAAGTAACAGCTCCATCCTAGCCCATCCTCCAACAAGAATAAATAATTTTTAATCATGTTCAAGTGATAACCTATATGGATCTTCATCATGATAGCCAAGTTGCGTCATGAAAACTGGAGCTTTAGAAACAATGCCTGCTTGAGGTTGTAGTGGTGTCTTCATAGACCCACACAAATGAACTACTATAAGGTCCTTTGTTAGCACTGATTCCCACATTTAGGAGCTAAAGTTAAAGCTGGAGGCATGCAGTATCTAAAGGACAGATGCTAAGGCTCTTCCTGTAGAGGTAGAGATATGCAAGCAAGTCCTTAACATGGAGAAGACCAATGTTCCACCTGTGTGCCACCTGGGATCTGTGTTAGCTACAAACACTGATGTTGAGAGAGATTAATGACCAATGACTGTTAGGTCCTTTGACTTTTATGTTGCGTGTGGTAATGTGTTTGTGTGTTTGTCTGGTTTTTGTTTTGTTAAAGTGAAGTTATCTATTTCCTGCCTGTTCTTGGGTGTAGTTAGCCTCCTTTGCTTGGAGTTTTCCTTTTTGTATCTTCTGTAGGGATGGATTTGTGGGTAAGTACTGTTTAAATTTGTTTTTGTTGTAGAATATCTTGTTTTCTCCATGTATGGTTATTGAAAGTTTTGCTGCTTATATTAATCTGGACTGGCATATGTGGTCTCTTAGGGTTTATAAGACATCTTCCCAGGCCTTTTAGGCTTTTATTGTTTCTGCTGAAAAGTCGGTGTGATTATGATAGATTTACTATTTTTTGTTATTTGGCCTTTTTCCCTTGCTGCTTTTAATATTTTTTATTTTTTTCTGTACTTTCAGTGTTTTGATTATTATGTGGTAGGAAGATTTTTTTGGTCTACTCTCTGGACTATTGTATGTTTATAGGCATCTCCTTCCTTAAATTGGAAAAATTTTCTTCTATGATTTTGTTGAAGATACTTTCTGGGCTTTGGAGTCAGGCATCTTGTCTTTCCTCAATTCCTATTATCCTTAGGTTTCATGTTTTAAGGGTGTTCATGATTTGTTGGATGTTTTGTGTCAGGAATTTTTAGATTTAACATTTTCTTTGATGGTGGCATCAAATCCTTCCATTGAATCTGTACACATAAGATTCTTTCCTCCATCCTCCACCTCCATCCTAAGGAAAGATTTGAAGTTATTTTCTTGTGTTTCAGTTATGTTTGAGTTTCCAGGGCTAATTGCTTTGGGGTAACTGGGTTCTGGAGATGCCTTTATTATTTTTGCTTTTGTTGTTTGTGTTTTTAAGCTGGCATTTATCCATGTTGCTGTCTCTGAAATTGGGTGGTAGTTTCTGGTGTCATTCACTGGCTGCTAAGAGCAGTTCATTGGTGAATGGCTATAGGTTGAGCTTACTTACCTGTGGGGATCAGGGAACCCTTCAGGTGGATCAGATGGGTGGCCTGAAATCAGACCTGGGAACTTTCTGTGGAGCCATTGGTAATCTGAGGTCAGATCTACCTGTGTTCCATGCTGTGGTGTTTCCCTTGGCAGGAAGACTCAGATATTAGTATTTTCTAGCCCACAATTCCTTATGAGACACAAAGCACAGGTCCTGAGTGCCTCACAAGGCATGTGGCTAGACTTAGGAGCCTATGCCAGTGCTTTCATGGACTGGGGGACTTTCTGTGAATTGGCCAAGTGACCTGAGGTCAGATCCCTTGTGTTCCAGACTGTCAGATCTCCTCTGGGCTAGATGACTCAGACACTGGTGTTTTGTATCTCACAATTCCATCTGAGCTACAGGGAACAGATACTGTGCACCCTGTCAGGCATGTGGCTAGATCCTGGAGCCCCTGCCAGTGCCTTCATGGACTCAGGAACTTTCCATGGATTGGCTGGGTGACATGAGGCAGATCCACTTGTGTTTGAGACTGTGGGATGTCCTCTGGGCTAGAATTCCCAGACACTGATGTTTTGTAGTCTCCAGTTCAGTTGGATACCAAAAGAGTAGGAACCAAACATGCAGGGGAGTAGCTATACTTTGGATACTATAGACATGTCTGAAGGGACCCAGGGACATTTTTGTGGATTAGCTGGGTGTCCCAAGGATAGACCTACCTTGCTCCACATAATGTGGACCCCTCTCACCTGGGAATCACCAGCACTAGTGTTTTATAGTTCTCAGTTTTGTCTTTAGGCTATTGTGCCATCACTGCTGTCTTGCTGTCAGGCAAGGTATGTATATGGTGCTGCCATCTTGGATCCTAATCCTTCCTTCCTGTATTCTTAATTTTCTTTGAAACCAGATTTTGGAATTGGATCCAAGGCCTTGTACATACTTGGGAAATGTTGTATCATTGAACAATACCCAGGACTAATATAATGTAAGCAAGTAAGAGGCCTAGATTACACACCTACACTGTTCTGGAACCTTGTAAAGATCTAGGAAGAAGTGACTATGGAAAGCTAGGCTCCTGTCTTTATAGAGCCTAAAGTGTACCAGACTATGAGAAAATGCTGAGCCACACAGTAATGTGAAGAATACAGGACTAGAGCTGAGCCTTCTAGAGGCTAAGCAGCATATCACAGAAGCAGGCATTTCTTGACAGAATCTCTTTATGCATAGTGAGATGATGTAACTTGCAGGTTTGTTTGGGACTTGAGTGAGATATTTTATCTACACTAACCAGCACACAGCAATCCTTAACACCTGCTATCCACCATGATGATGAAAACTTAAGTTTGTTTCTTGTTCCTGCACTAAAAGAATCTGCTTTATAGCCAAGCACCTTTAGAATCAAGAAGCGTTCTTTTTTACTCTTCCTTAGTTTCCTTAGTTTTCCTAGTTTTCTTCTTCCATTGCAGACACTTGTCTGTCAAGGTGACTAAATTGAAACAAAATATTTAAGATAGGCATTGGGTAGAAAGTAGAACTGGGGAAATTGAGGCACATGGAAATTAAAACACCACTACTGTGCATGTGCCTGCACATGACCACAAGAGCTGGAAGTAACATAGGCAACTTGCCTAGAAGAGGCAAATATTTCTGTCTTGAATGCAAATGCTGTATCTGAGAATGATAAGATATGTCAGTAGGAGAGAAGGTCAAGGGAATAGAAACCATCCTTCTAAGCATACTGCCATTGAACAGAAAGGCAAAAAATGGGCTTACAGAAATTTGTGGAAAGGTACTTAATATCATCTTCCAATGTAATATATAAAGTAGTATACTTTTATGGGGGTAAATCATCTAGAGGTAATGATACACTTGGTAGATATATATACAATCTTTGAAAAGTAGTCAGAGCATTCAAAAACTTTCCACTGTACCATACTAAAGTGATATGGAATCCAGTATTCAATTTTCCTTAAAAGTTGAAGATGTATAAGAAGCAATATGCTACAGACATGACGGGCATTGGTAATCCTGTCACTAGCTGTATTAGTTATTATTTGTTGGTATGCGGAAATATCACAACGAGACAACTTATAGAAAGACACGTCTCTTGGCTTTTGTATTCTAGAGGGGGCTTCCATAATGTTAGGGAAGACATACAGCAGGCAGTTGGAGCATGAAGCTGAGAGAGTGCACATCTTCATCCATACAAGGGAAGCAGAGACACTGGGGTAGAAATGGGATGAAGCTCTCAAAGCCCAAGGCCAGTGACGTACTTACTTGAGCAAAGTTCAAGTGTCCCATACCAAGTCCCTACCAAGTGTCCCATAGCCTTGCCTAATAGGGTCACCAACTGGAGATCATGTGCTTAAACACTTTAGCCAATGGGGGACATTGTTTATTCAAACTACCGCGCTAGCCTTGTGACTCTGAGGTGGCAGCTTCAAGAGCAGGAGAAGTTAGGATGCAGGACTTTGTAGTTATCTACCCTCCCTCAGCACCAGTTCTAGCAGTTACCAAAATATCCAGTAGCTTTGGACCACAGTGTGGGACAGCTAAAGGCAGGTATGTCAGCATCTTGAAATCATGCCCTGGTTCATTTTTTCAGAGCATTTGAAGATGAGGAAGATAACTATGAGAACACGCTCAAAGGCTGTTTGAGTATAAGAAATTGTTTTGGGCCCAGGAGAAGGCTCACTTGGTAAAGGGCCCACTGTATAAGTGGAAAGACCTGAATTCGGATTTCTAGTACCCATCAGGATGAGCACAGTTAGAGAAGGATTTCTGGAATTTGTTTGCCAGCCAATCTAGCTAACCAGCGTTAAGTCAGTGAGAAACCAGGTCTAAGAAAGGCGGGGGGGAGGGCAATTGAGAAATATACCTGATACCCATCTACTCGTCCTCATGTGAAGTTCTGTTTTGTGGCTGCTTGACTCTTCACCACAATTTGGGGATGGAGAGTATAGAGTATGCTTTCCCCATTATTTCAGATACACACAGAAGCAATTTAAAATGCGCTGGGTGGGTCCCAGCCCTGTTGCCCATCTGAGTGGCGATGAAACTGATATCCTTTGTAATTTAGGAAATCTTCTTCAGAGGAATTAAGCAGAGCAGAAATGTACAGTAGCCATCAATACAAGGCTTGACCTTGTGTCTGAACAGAAGGGAACTTCACACGTATGCCAAGTTTTAGCTGCAGCATGTTGGGACCTGTCATGTAGACCTGCTGTTGCTGACCAACTGGAGCTGCAAGTCTGTGCTCTTTTACTTAGACACACCTGTCAAATTCCTTGGGTAGTGGGAGATATTAATCAAGAGGTAGATTCCTGGTTAAGTTTTGTTGCTTTTATGTGCATTTGTGTCTAATAAGAGAGGAATGTCTAGGCGTTAGCACCAGACGTCCATGAAGTAAAGGATAAATCCTAGCTGATATACTAAGAACTATTGATTTCTCGGGACTTGGTTATTTTAGACTGGTCTGGCTAATTTTGCAAAATGTGATAAAACTTCCAACTCTTTTTTCATCTGTCAATTAGCTGTTGCCTGCCTGCATTTGTTATTGGCAGTGCCATCATTCTTTTTCACAAGGACATGGGACAAGTCATAAACACTCCATGGCATAGATGTCATTTGTTCAGCACATACCCTGTGACATTCTAACCCATCCACCCACAGGTTCTGAATTGCTTACTTTGACTAGACTGAGTGTTCAGAATCAGTTAGTGATCATTTTTCTATTTGATTTCTTGGCTCATGGAATTGGCCAAATCGACTGACTGAACAACTACAGGAAATCACAATAGCAATTCCTAATGGCTCAAATGAAAAGAAAAGAGAGGCCAAGCCTCATTTTATTCACTAGTGAAGTACAGGATTTTATTATGACTTTATAGGTTTTAATGAGATAATTTCAATGAAGAAAGACTGAAGGAAATAGGTGAGCATGGTTTGTAAACTAGAGCCCAGTACAGAAGCAGGGCATGAGAATCACCAAGTTACCATTTGGCTCTTTGTCTTAACATTTTAGCTTCCTGTGCTTTACTGCTATAAAACACTGTAATGTTATTCTAGAACCTTTAGCCTACAGGATGTATCACTACTGAGATGCCACTTCCTTCCCATTGGATATGTGTGGTATCTGTCATATAAACTCAGCAGTGGCACAAGATATAGTTGATGAGAACATTCTGAGGCAATTCTTAGGTTGTCAGTCAATGACACACGTATCTAGTTGGTACTTTGCAGTGAAGAGTGCTTACCTAGCATGTGCAGGAGTTCAATCTCCAGAAGCTTCTTCCCTGTCTCAAAAAAAAAAAAAAAGCCTACGATTCTTCTAAGGCAAATATTTAAGGATAAATATTGTGATCTAAAACATATTTAAAATAATTTTTATATGTGCTTAAGACTTTATTTGTGAATTATACTAGAACTCAAAAGTAGCAAAGAGAATGAAAAAGTATTTATTAACCAAATACATGACAAAATACTTCTATGTTTTAAGTAACAAAAATATCTAAAAATTCATGTAAGATAATTATTTACCTTATAAAACTTCAAATAATTTTGTGAACTCCAGTGCCAAAAAGAACACTGAGCTCATGCTACTAGCTTTTTGTTGTTGTTGTTATTTTTTGTGTGAGTGTGTGTGTGTGTGTGTGTGTGTGTGTGTGTGTGTTGCCTGTTGTTTAGAATAACAACAACGTGTATGGGAAGGTAATGATCTGAGTCATTTGACTTTTATTGGTTTATTTCAATGGTAGCAAATTTTAAACTCCTATAAAATTTATTTGTATACATTTAATTTCACAACCTTCCATGTCCTTTCTTGTCTACCCCCCAGTCAAAACAAATCATCTTGTCTCTTCTTCTCAGTGAGAGATGCTGTTTCAAAAAACAAGGTGGGTAGCTCTTGAAGAATGGCACTGGAGGTTATAAGGTTGTACTCTGGCCTCCACATACGTGTGAATACATGTGCACTTGCACACATACATACGCACACACACACACACACACATACACACAAACACAAGTTCAAGTTTATTGTTTTGCTAAAATTGTGCCAACCTAAGCAACTTCCAAGGGAAAATAAACTGTTGTTTTTCTCTTCTTTAATAAGTAAACTGTCACGCTGAAAAGATAAAGTCCTGCTGTGAGTTAATGTGAAAGTCCATAAAGACAACATCTCTTTTGCAATTAGTGTCTGTGTAAGCAGAACTATGACAGCTGACTTCTTCATTTTGTAAAGCAAAGGAAGCACACACTGGCCAGCATTTTTATGTAAGCGTGGTGTCTAACAGGAAGTCTTAGTTTACTCTTTCTTATGGTCTCTCGCATCGTGTGCTGCAATAGGCTGGAGTCTCTCACATCAACCTTAATGTGAAACAGCATCTCAAGCTTCATCCTGCATGTGAATGACTAGGCTGAGAAGCAGATGGGAGTACCAACATGGTACCCCATGTGATAGGCTGAACAGCGCACCACCCCAAATCAGCCAAGTATTTATTTTTGGAACCCAGTAAATGTCTTCCTATGTGACAAAGTGGACCTTGTGAACATGCTAAGTTCTGGATCTTGAGATGGAGACTTGGGCTTGGTGACTAAAGTAGGCCCTAGGTGTTTCTGTGGTGTAGTCACATCTGGGCAGAGGCCAGCAGAGGATTTATGATGGCTGATTCTGGTTGCCAATTTTTCACAGCGTAGAAGATTGGTCTCGGTTGAAAAATTAGCTCCGTAAGATTGGCCTGTGGGCATGTCTGTGGGGGACTGTTTTCATTAATTTGATGTGAGAGACTCCAGCCTATTGTAGGAAGTGCCATCCCAAGGAAAGTAGGACTGGGCCATAAGACAGTAGGTGAAAGTCAGCTTGGAAGCAAGTAAGCCAGGAAGCAGCACTCTTCCATCTCCTCCATGGTTTCTGCTTTGGTCCAGATACCTGGTTGAGTTCCTGTTTTGACTCTTTTTCAAGGAGGGACTGGGAACTGTAAGCCAGATAAACTCTGTCCTCCTCCAAGTTGCTTTTGGTCATGGTGTTTATCACAGTAACAGAGAGCAAACATAGTGAGTGTTGGGTGTCACAGTCTATCACTATCTGATATTCTCCTGAGACAGGAGCTGGAGTGGCAGTAAGCAAGCCAGTTGCTCCCTTGTGTCTGTTCCCTGTGGTTCTTAAGTTACAGATACATACGGCTTCTGGATGGATGCTGGGGATTTGAACTTAGGTCTTCACACTTGTGCACCAAGCACTCTCACCCACTGACTCATTTTTCTAGGCTTATCATAATGTTTTTATGGATTTATATGTTAGAGATGGAGTCTATAGTTTTATTTGCCTTAGAAAGTGTTATTTTTTTCAAAATTGAGTGTTTATTTTTTCCCTTTTTTTATTAATTTATTCTTGTTACATCTCAATGGTTATCCCATCCCTTGTATCCTCGCATTCTTCCCTCCCTCCCATTTTCCCCTTATTCCCCTCCCCTATGACTGTTCCTGAGGGGGATTACCTCCCCCTGTATATGCTCGTAGGGTATCAAGTCTCTTCTTGGTAACCTGCTGTCCTTCCTCTGAGTGCCACCAGGTCTCCCCCTCCAGGGGACATGGTCCAGGGTCCTGCTCAAACTAAGGCACCAGCCAAGGACAATACAGGCCGTAAAACTTTAAACCCCAAGCCAGATCTAGCCAATGGTCAGAACATTCTCCACAGTAGAGAGGAGAGTGGGATATTTTTGTTTTTAAAGGATACTTTTTGGTGATAATAGAATCCTAGGTTGGGATTTTTCTCTCTACAGCTGAACATTTTAGGTAGCTTAGCTTACTCTCTCCTCACTTGAGTTACTTCAAATGACAAATATGTTATAATTTTTTTCATTTTCTGCTATAATGAAGATATTTTGCTCTTCTTGTTTTCCTTTAAAATTCTTGTTGTCTTTGCTTTTCATGTTTTAAATCAACATAGTAAGTTTGTTTGGAGATTATGCCTTACTTTAAGAATGTTTTTCTTTTCTTTACATTTGATGTCTCTTTAATTTTGGCTTCTGTTGTTAATTTATAAGAAGGTTCATGTAGGCTTTGAACATTTCAAACCTATTTTATTTTGGGTTTTTTAATGTTTATACTTCCCTTCCAACTCACCTACCCTTGATAGGAGAGAAAAGAGGTTAAATGGGAGCAGGAGAAGTAGACCGTTTTAGATTTAGTTCATTAGAGCCATTCTGCTCCCTGTAGTCAGGATCCTGATCTGCCTGATGCCACATCCCACATGCTGAGGTTGCAGGAGTGTACTATCACACTTGCATCAATATTTTAAGTGCATTCACAACCAACAATAATTCTTACATAGTGAGGTAATGAATGTTTTAAATAGCTCAGTGTAGCTGGGCTACAAAATGTGCTGTATACCATAAATACCTATAACTTTTATATTTTAACTTAGAAATATATACATAGAGAGAACATGCAATAAACAGAAAGGACTATTTGTATGCTGTTGAAAGCTTTGGCATCAAGACAGTAAAAGGGGCATAATATGTTTTTGCATTCTGTCAGACTCTTTTAAAAAATTATTTATTTATTAATTCACTCATATTACATCTCAATTGTTATCCCGTCCCTTCTATCCTGCCATTCCTCCCTCTCTCCTACTTTCACCCTATTCTCCTCCCCTATGACTGTTCCTGAGGGGGACTTCCTCCCCCTGCATATGCTCATAGGGTATCAAGTCTCTTCTTGGTAGCCTGCTATCCTTCCTCTGAGTACCACCAGGCCTCCCCATCAAGGGGATGTGGTCAAATATGGGGCATCAAAGCTCGTGTGAAAGTCATACCCCACTCTCCACTCAACTGTGGAGAATGTCTTGTTCATTGACTAGATCTGGGTAGGGGTTTGAAGTTTACTGCCCATATTGTTCTTGGCTGGTGCCATAGTTTGAACAGGACCCCTGGGTCCATATCTGCCCATCTTAAGGTTCTACTTATATGTTTGTAGGACTCTCTGGATCCTTCTATTTCCCTATTCTCCTATAGTTATCTCACCTAGAGTCCCAAAAGGATGTCCTCACATCTATCCCACTTTCCTGGTAGGTGAAGACTTTCATGGGACATATCCCTTGGGTCAGTTTCTAGTTATAAGTGAGTATATACCATTTGAGTCTTTCTACTTCTGCGTTAACTCACATATTATGTTCATTTCTAGTTCAATCCATTTGTCCACAAGTTTTGGAAATTCCTTGTTTTTAATAACAGAGTAGTATTCCATAGTACAAATGTACCACTTTTTTTTTATCCACTCTTCTACTGAGGGACACTTAGGCTGTTTCCAGGGTCTGGCTATTGTGAATAAGGCTGCTATGAACATAGTTGAGCAAATTTTCTTGTGTGCTGGAGCATCTTCTGGGTATATTCCAAGGAGTAGAATAGCTGGGTCTTCGGATGTCCCTTTTCTCATAATGTCATGTCAAGGCTTTTTCTTTATTTTGTTCTTATTATTTTTAATTTTTATTTTATTGATATATATTTTTTCTTCTATGTTTTTATTCTACAGGTCCTTTGTTTATATATTATGGCCTCCAAGTTAGGGTTTTTATGGAAATCCTGAGTGTGTGAACAAGTAAGTCTTTGTTTCTTATGACTTTTCTTATTTTTCCCTATTTCAATGTGTTAGTTCTCATTTAACTTATTTTATCATATTTTGTCTTATTCCTATCCTTTAGAAGCCTATTTGTTTTCTAATGAGAGACAGAAAGAGGATGGATACATATGGGAGGGGGTGTAGAGAGGATCTGGGAAGAGTTTAGGAAGGAAAAACTAACCAGGTTATATTTTGTGAGAAAAAAATGTATTTTCAATAAAAGGAAAAAAATCTACATTGTACTACTTGACTTTGGGTGCTCACTTGTGGGAGCATAACCAGTTGTCAAGAAGCATGACCTGGTTCATGTGAGAAGTGTCTCTATTACTAGATGCTGAGGTCTAGAAGAATATTTGCAGTAACATGTGCCCATAGACATTGACTCAGGCACATAGTGTGAGTTACCCAAGTAAAAGGTGTTTATTTTCAAATCACAGTATTTGAGATTGAGATAATTATTGAATATTTGTTACAAGATCACTTGTTCTGTTCCTTGACTATTTCAAGGCAAATCAGTTGGTCAAAACTGAAAAAGCCTTCCTTTATTTATTTGTTTATTATTAGATAGTACACTTAGCCCCATCACTAAATTGTTTGTCCTGTGATATTGAGAAAGCCATTTTTGTTTCCTATTTAGTTGTCTAATTGTGTTTGCATAATTGGGTATGCACAGTGATTAGTAGGATGTTAAATAGGTGGCCCTAGGGCCAGAGCAGCATTGTGGGATCCATTACGACTTTCCAGCACCTTTTGTGTAGTTCTGCATAAAGTGATCCAAGGCTTCTTGGTTGTTGTGCACAATAGATTTTTTTTTTTTAGGTGACTACATGTGCAGCACGATGTCTGGATTCTTATGTTGGCATTTATACATGTATACCAAAATATGATTAACTCTCAGGCCTCAGTGGATTTTCTCTCCTTGGTATTAATCATTGAAGACATGGAGTTTAAGAAGTTTAATGGCTTGTTCAAGAGGACATTATTGAAGCTTTCCAATTGATCTTAGGTTGTGATCACAAAGTAAGAGACTGGGTTGCTGGAATGATCTGTTTATTTTTTAAACAATTCTGGAGTATAGAAAGCCAAGATGAAGGTGCAGACACAGTAGCTATCTCTTCCTGGATTGTAGATAATGTGTTATTACTATGTGTTCTCACAGGGTCATTCTTCCGTGAGTGTGTATGTGTTAGAAAGAGAGAGCCTGAGGTTATCTCTTTATTATCTTCCTCTTCCCATCAGAGCATTAGTTGTATCAGACACATAGTTACACTTGATTGGTTTCATTGAAACTCAATCTTCTCATTAAAGAACCTATATCCAAGTTACCTATTTTGCATGTTAGCATTTCAATATATGGACTTCTGGTATGGACTTAAGTCTACCTGGCTATTCTGTAACACTTGTCAATTATAACACAGGATATCAGGATAGAAAATAGAAATAGTGGTGTTTTGTTATTTTGAAGTTCAGAATTTAACTTTACCATGATCTTCCTTCTTTGACTGTGGCAGGTTAAGAATGGCTGAACAAAATTATACAAAATAAAATACTTTGAGCATCCTAATACACTTTGTCCCTAGGAAGATTTTTTTGAGTGTTTGAATTATTGTATACTGACTTGTTTTAAATTCAGACTCAAACAACTAGAACTTTGCAGGCAGATTCTGCCATAGGCTCACTCTTACTATGAGCAATTGCTAACACTCACTCAAATCACGTGAATATTTATTGAGTGCTTATATGGTGGGTGCTCTTCCACTAGCTGACAAATATGGCAGTGTTAAAGATTTGGCAAGTTAGTTGGGCATGATGACACACACCGTTAATGGCAACACTCAGGCAGGCAGAGGCAGATAGTCAGATTGGATTGCTGTGAATTTGAGGCCAACCTGGTCTACAAAGTGAGTCTAGGATGTCCAAGGCTACTTGGAAACCTTGTCTCAAAAAACAAAACAAACAAAAAAACAAAAAAACTAACCAAAACCAAAACAAACAAGCAAAAAGATTTGGCAAGTTTATGGAAGATTCAAGGAGAGGTGGGTAAGTAAATAAATGAAGATTTAATACAGGATTAATGTACTGAGGAAAGTAAAGGGAGATGGCAGAGGGATGGAAACAGAATAATCTTCATTTTCTGCTCAGGGAAAGCCTCTTTGGTATGCTGCCATGTAAGCTAAAGCTTGATGTGTGTGAAGACATTTGTCAAGGAAAGGGTTAGGAGCTCAACAGTTTAGAGAAATGAGTAGTAGCAGTTAAAGCTATGAATTAGAAATTTCATCTTGGAAGCCCAAAGAAGGCCAGTGGATATTGGAGTAAGTGCAATTCTCCATCTCTCCCTCTGTAAGTATCTTCCTAAGAGGCAGGAGAAGGCAACCCATTTTGTAGAGTGGCCTACTAAAACTCTGTTTTTGAAAAAAATACCTATGCCAACAAATCAGAATCTACTTGCAACTCAAAACAAACAACTGAATGAATGGAAAAAAAATGTTGTTGGTCACAAACAAATCCAAAAAACTTTGTATGCTTATGTTCAAATCAGCTTGGCCCTGTGTGGTTAGTTGCCCTTCTCGTGTTGCCAATGTTAAGATAGCACACATGATGATATTCTAATGAGAAGTGACCTATAGAAGATGCTCCTCACTCTTATTCTTCCCCTCCTGGAGTCAACCTTTCCTTCTGACTCATCTAAGGAGGGAGCGGTTCCACATTTCCTGCCTGACAGGCACTCCTTTCTCCTTTCAAATTCACCCTGTTCCAATGACATATTCTGGGTACTGATTTTTTTCTTGTTGCTGTTGTTAGCTTGTTGAACTCTCCCACTTAGCTGAATTTTAAAGCCACAATGGGAAGGAATCTGGACTTAGCAGTCATTTATTGCTAGCCTGAAGAAATTGCTGGGAGCCAAACTTACTCTGTAGAGGATAACTTGAGAGTGTTGCCCTGTCTCTCCTTGACATCTCTTCTGTTTCTGGGCTCTAATTGCCCCTGCTGGGGTACCGTTGGTGTGATCTGAGGACATCTGAAACTTTTAAAGTAGCATGTGCTTAAGGGGATGTTGATGGCTCCAACATCACAATGGAGGTGACAAGGAGCCTAGGAAATAAATCAGATACAGATGATAGGAAATATGAAGATCAAAATTGAAGAATGGGATGTATTCTTTTTCTTCAAAGAACGTCTAGAAGGCAGTGCTATAAAGGATAGGAGATTGGGTGGTCACAAGCATAAAGGGTATGATTATTTTAACAATTGAACAATAACGTTGGAGACAGTGAAAGCCAGATTCACTCGGATCGGCTCATGCATGTGTTCACTGGCACACCTTTTCTCTGTTATATGCATGCCTCTCAGGAAGTGGGTTGCTTGTGTACATGGTGACAATTTCTAGCAGGCATCCCTGCTTCCCTGAAGCAGTGTTAGCCAACTGCTTTTTCATGGGGACCTTAATCATAACACTCCCTATATCTTCCTCTGTCCTGGAGGATAAATACCATCCTGTGAAAACATCCTCCAAACATCATCAGTTCTGAGAGATGTCTCTGAGCTTCACATTCGCCTTACTCTATCCCATTTTCTTTCTTGTTTTACTCCCCTTCTGGTATTCTGAGTTTCCCTTGTGTATAATGCTTGCTTTAGCAGTGAATATCTAACATATAATAAAAAGAACTACAAATGAATGTGCATGTGTGTTAGCAACATATAAAATTGCATTAAATTATATTGAAAATGGTAGCATTCAACAAACTGAGCTTGGAAAAATGACAATATGTATATTTTATTAACACATTAAGAGATAATGATGAGTTTTATTAGCCCCATTCTATTGAAGTATTGTAAGCATACAGTGAGGAATCTAGCTCAATTAAAATACAACATGAAAATATCTGTATTCTGTTGGTGACAAAGCAAGCATGCATGTTGGTAACAACTGAGAGAAACTTAACATGATCATGCTAAGTTTTGTAGCCAGGAAGGTTCTTCAGAAACTGGAACTGCAACAGGCTGGATTTATAATAAGGAAGTGCTACTGATTTAACTATGTAATTTTTCATTTGTAACTAATATCCTAAATTGCTGTTTTCTGGCAGGAAAAGCAAAGATACTCTTTTAAAAGGATTAGTCAAGGCCACAGGACTTCTTGATTCTACCCACTAGCATCATCCTCTAAATGTAACTTAAGGATCTTCAGTTGGAGATCTCCCCCGAGATGGGGAGATTAGATGGCCAGCCTGTACATCCCTAATTTGTAAGATGTACTCTGGGTCTAGGCACTGTTTGTGAATGTAAAGGATCTTTGAGGAAATAGCATGGTTTATGTGATACCAGGAGCTTAATGTGTTCTCAGAGTGGTCCTGGGGAATCATTGCTGAGCTGGGTATCATTAGAACCACCTGCTCCAGAGCCCAATAACAAGTCTCTTGGAGGTGGCCTGCTTTCCCAGTGACCCGCAAGCCTGGACTTAGTGGAGACCCCTTGCAGCGTAACTGTGGGCTGCTGTAATCTCTGCATACCATGTGATAATGGATGACAGCAGGGTGGCTCTGATTGCAGCCTCTCAGACCAGGTAAATACTTTCCACATATCAAGGAGTTTCCTTAAGAAGAAATAAAATTGATTTTCTTTGCCACCTCTTGGGATAATTCTTGTTCAGGGCCAGATTTCATTTGTAAATATCAGGCCACAGTAATACACATACTATTTGATGGGCAGGAAGACACGGATACTCCCCCTAGCACGGTGTCATTATGTATAAATCTCAGGCTGTCTTAGAGCATGTGATCCTCCTGCCTCAGCATCCCAAGCCCTGAGAACACATGAGTGTGTCCCATATGTGTTAATAGCTGTTTAGATTTGCATAGAGATTTAATGAGGCTTCATAGGAATTATAGTGTCACAGTGTGCTTCCTGCCTCTGATGTCAGGACACATTTTGTAGGCACTGAGAAATGTGTGTCTCACCAGAGAGCACTTGGCTCAGGAAATCTCCCTTTGTAAGACAATCAAAGATCAAAGTTAAAGAATAGCTCATGGGAAATCCGGAACAGCTTCCCTGTCACTCTGCCGATGGTTTCCTAGGAAGAAGAGAAGAATCCAACTTCTTTAAGGCTGGAGAGTATCCCTAAAGGTCCTCCCCTCATTGGACGTTCAGCTCTTTTACCCTTGACTTCTGAATCCCTTGCTTTCAACTTCCAGCTTAATAGCTTGCAAGCCTTGGAACATTCTGTTCCCACTGATGAGACCAACTCACTCCATCCTTAAGGAGGTGTCCAGTGCTCTCATGACCTAGACATCCACCTGACTTCCTTTAGAGACTTGCTCAACTGTCACTCAAGGGAAAGCATTCTACGACCACTGTATTTATTTATTATCTTAAGATATATGCTAAATTTTGAATGGACACAGGTTTTGCAGGTAATTATTGGATATATTTTTGTACTGTACATATGCAGTGTGTAATAACCAGATTCAGGCAATGGGCATGGATTCCACTTCAGCTATGGCACTGCTTTCTTTTCCCATTTTATGATAAAATACCAGAGAGAAGAAATTTAAGAGTTGAAGGGTTTATTTTGGTTCATGGTCCAAGAAGAAACCATCCACCATGGCAGGAAAGGCATGGCAGAGGCCAAGGTGGCCAAAGTGTGTTTCTGAAGCTTGATTCCTATCTACAAAGGAAGGAAACAGAGACTTCACATCAAAATAGGGCTTAACTAAACTTTCCAAAGTCTTACTCTTAGTGATCCGTATCCCAAAGCCATGTCATCTGTCTCAGGGCTCACTAGCATCTTAAAACATCACCATCAGCTGGAGACCAAACAATCATGTGAGCCCATGAAAGACGTTCAAATCATAGCACTGAGTTATCATCATTGTACACTGGACACATTCAAAACACCCTCTACAAGCTATTTGAAAATAATTTTGTTTTCATAATTCCCATCAACCAGGCATCCCACTTTTCTGTAGAAACTTTCTCATCCTGCCTGGCAACATCCTGAACTTTTGACCATCCCCTCTTCAGCCTTCTTTCCCATGCCCTCCCAGGCTGTGCTTTGATTTCGATCTCCCACCCTCCATCACCGCTTTACCACTTCTCCCGTTATATCTACAACTTACTTTATTCAGTTAGTTCACGGCATAGCCATGGTTCCTGGAACAGCACTTGGCTATAGGAAGTATTCAATTTTGCATATAATCAGGAATCCCTTATCAACCGGCCACACTGAGAAATGCATCTGCTAATAATTTTACACTCACACAAACTCAGATGATGGAGTGTAATACACAACTTTACTGTATGTATGTAAGTATTCATTTATATGTATATATAATGTATGTGAAAAAATGTCCCAATGCCTTGTGGATCAAAATCAAATCAAAACAGAACAAAATGCAAAACAAAACAGCAGATGAAATGAAATACAAGAGAAAATGGTATCATCCTGATACATGGTAGAGGCTGGGAAGATGGCTCCGTTGGTGAGAGTTTTTGCTTTGTTAACATGAGTACCTGAGTTGAAGTCTCCAGCAACTACACAAAAAACTGAGGATGACGCACACCTTCAATTCCAGGGCCTTTATGGGGGCAGGAGAACTGATAGGACTTGTTATCCATCAGCCAAGGTCTAGGTTCAGGGAGAGACCCTGTTGCAAAGGAATAAGGAAGAGAGTGATACAAGATACTCAATGTATTACTCTGGCTTCTGTATGTTCATAGGCATGTGCACATACACCACACATACATGTCTGTCTGTCTGTCTGTCTGTCTGTCTGTCTGTCTGTCTGTCTGTCTCTCTCTCTCTCTCTCTCTCTCTCTCTCTCTCCCTCTCTCTCTCACACACACACACACATACACAAACACATACAGAAACATACATACACATGAGGTAATGTAAATACAGGATATATAAGAAGCTATTGATGGTGAAACACAACACATTTAACATATTTTTTATAATTAGAAGTCTTACCCTATAACAACAGCATAATAAATGCATATATATATATAGGAGTGACATAGCCATTTATTATGGTTACCAACTGTTTTGTAGTAATTATATTAATCATGCATTTTTATGACTGGTATCTTAGTGGGTTTGCTTGCTCCACATTCCTGACGGTCACAAAGTAATGTTGCACTGTTCTGTGCTGGTGTGACAGCTGCAGTGGTGTACTCAGCAGGAAATTCCATTTCTGGAATGTTCACATAGGTTGACTCGAGCAGGGTGTCTGTCAGGAGACAGAAGTCTTGAATATGTGTTTGGACTAGATCATCATTTTTGGCCACTTTCAAGTATAAAAGTTATGATTCGGGGATTTGGTGAAATGCTGCTAAGATGAAAGTGCTACGGACACAAAGACACTATTCTTAGCTCTAGTTTTTGAAACGATGTTAGAATCTCTGCTCATTTTCAGTGTTATTATTCGTTTGAGCTTAGTGAATTTTCTCACCAGCTCCCCCTTTTGTACTATCACAATATCTAACAGCTCTAATCAGCCAATTTGTCTTGACAAAAATTACATGCATGGCCATCTCTATTCATAGCACAGTTGTGTTTTTTAGAATCTCCATTCAACCATAGCCTCCCTCTCCTGGAATACCGAATATGTATATTCAGACCCAGTGTCTCGGGTTTGCCAAAAGCTCCCTTATCTGTTTTCCACAAGCATAACTCACTTTAATGCTTATTGTCTGGGAGCATTGTTTTTAATCATTTCAATTCATGTGGAACTCATGTTGCTCCATTCAAGATTCAGAATGAACCAGCATTATTTAATGGAATCTTTAAATAGATTGTTAGAGACAATTTTATTCCCTCCTGTAATTTAGTCCCATGCTCCTATTTTATCAAGAATTATATTTCCTTTTACCTGGCCTTGTCATACTTGATTATGAGGAAGGGTGTACATTAATAAGATAAAGTCCTTATTCAAGATTTGAATCCTGTATGAAGCTCAGATTTTGGTCTGCGTTGGAATGATCTGAAACATTATTCATATGTTCAGTTTAAAAGAGGTCACATCTTTTCTTTTCTTTTCTTTCCTTCTTTCATTCAATTTTTTTGGTCAAACTTTCAACAACATTACTACCAGTCCAGGTTGTTAAGGTTTCTAATGACCTATTGTGACCCATTTATGGTATGTACATCCTGCAAATTGTTATTTTAATTTTGTCCTAGGATATGAATTAAAAGTTCCTAGTCCACTTTTACCAGGATCTCCTGGGAGTTATACAGTCGTTGGGAGTCAGCTAGATTAGAGAAGGCTTGTCTATTGCTACATGGATTGTCCCCCAAACCAGAAAGCAAATGTAAGTGCTTCAAAAAACAAAATAACAACAATGACTACAATGACATCAACAATAATAATAACAACAAAACAATTGTAGTCTAGACAAATTCTCAAGGTGCAGATACCTTTGGGAGTTATGTTTGGAGATTCATTGCGTTTATTTAAAGTGCAGAGGAGTCTGTCCCTAACAGCTTTTATTTCATTTTGCCCTGAGCAGCAACTTCAGAGGGAATCTGAGATCTGCTTTTGTCATGTGGCATGTGTGGGAGACCTACTACTGTATCTACTTCTAGACCTGCTCCTAAAATTACACAGCTTCAGCTCACATGAGAAAAAAACAAAACAAAACAAAAACAAAAAAACAAAAAACTAGATTTCTGCTAACTTCCATTGAATCACTCAAAATTTGGAAGCAAGGGTTTAAAACAGAAAATGTAATCAAAAGAAATTTGGAATTATTCAATCTTAAGTCCCATATTTCCCTACATTCTCCATTAGCTTGAATAATCTGCATTTGTGTATTAGCATCATATAGAGATTTTATAGATAAGAGTATGAGAAATTAATTAGAAAATGTAATAAAGATACTGATTATTTTTTCAGATATTTAAGTTTCCCATTTACTCACAGACACAGCAAGGCAAACAGAGGCATATTTAGCTCTGACAATAGCCGTGTTTCCCTTAATTTCATTTAATCAATTGCTGGCAGACCAATTCATATTTTAGCACTAGGAGCTGTGGTGCAGAAGTGTTATGCTATTTAAAGGAATCTTGTTATGGATTTAACAATTAAGCCCCAGCACATCTGCTTTTACAGACTTGGAGCTTTTAATAATGGCATTTTGTAGAAGACTGACTCAAGTTTTATAGATGAAGGCATGTTTCACGTGCACTAGGGGAACACTCTCTTAAAAATACAACCTTCTGTTGAACCCTTCTCTAAATATGCCTCCTGATTCATTTCATAATTTATTTTTGACTCAGTGTTTCTTAAAGTAGGGCACAGCTGGGTTACTCTTTTTCATCCTGCACTGAGGATGCACTGGGTTGGGTAATTAGTTAATATCCGCAGCTTTCTGGAGGAATGAATAAAACATGGGGTTCTGTATGCTTTTGACCTCCTCTCTTACCTTTCCTCCTCCTCCCACTCAGGCAGGTTTGTAGTGGCTGTAAAGATGGCCAGAAGTTTACTTCAAATTTACTCAGCTTCAAGGGCTTGCCAGTACTTCTGTGGAGACACATGCTTATTGTTTGAAGGGAAAAAGAAATAAAAAAAAAAAAATTACTCAACTGGAAGCGTAAGACAATGAGAGCAGTGGGAATTTGCAAGGTGCAAATTGATTAGAGATAAAAGAAATAGCATAAGGAGAAAATAAATCCTGATTTTTCAGTTTAGGTCTGGAACATGTAGGAAAGAATAAAAACACACATTCCTCTTGTTCATTTGTTGCACACCTCCTCTTTAATCACAGGGAGCTCATTATATTCCCTTTGTTTAGGGAAACCGTTAAAATGTTCTTTAAGCCTTCACTCCTCCTCACTGCATGTGCATACACCTGTGCATATACACACAAGACACAATTCACACATACATACATACACATAGATCACTCCACCCCAAAATAAATCACACACACACACACACACACACACAGAGAGAGAGAGAGAGAGAGAGAGAGAGAGAGAGAGAGAGAGAGAGAGAGAGAGAGCACTCCACCCCAAAATAAATAATGCACAAATACTAACTATGTCAAATGCAAATCACACCCACACTCCTATTCATCCCACATACCGGTATCCCATGCACACACAGGTACTGGTCCCTGTTACTCCTTCTTACGTGAACTCAAGCCATGTCCTTAATAGCGTTTTCTTGGGAAGGTGGTGGTCACTGTCACCACTGTGTGAGTGAAGAAGACAATGGTGCACGAGGCATCTTTTCTGTCCTCTGGTTTTCATGAGTTTCTTGAGGACTTTGTGAATACTAAGGTTGAGATGAGACCCATTTCTTCCCCTTTTTACTGTCACCAGACTAAGTGACTCAAACAGTTTTCTAGGTCCAGCAATTTACAAATGTACGGACTCTCTGCAGCTGAACTGTTTGGCATTGCTGTCTTTTCTCCTTGGTAAGGACACTTTCTTTTGCATTTCTGCAGATACACTCTATAAACTCACACAAGAAGATGTTGTGACCTACAGGGAATGGTAAAGCAAGCTTTGCAAATGCTTGCTTTCCTAAGCAAACATAAAAAGCCCAAACAAACAAACAAACAAACCAAAAACTACTGAAGGAACCCAAAATGTGAATGAGGTCTAACGGGCTGTCTAAAGAATGTAGCATGGACATTGTATTGCTTTAAGGTGAGAGAAAAATCACAGACATAGATTGTAGAAGAGAAGGCCTGGAACCCTAATTTCCCAGTTTTTAAATTTGCCTCACATGCTATGTAGTGGTTATAAACAAGCACAGGGTCAGTGCTTTGTCTCTCCTCATATGATGAATTACTAGGATTCATATGGTTTTTTCAAGGAAATGGGTGTTCTCAATCTCTGGAGAATAGAAGCAGTCATGCTGTGAAATGCCATCTCCTGAACGTGTCATAGATGTGACCTGCATCCATTTGCAGCAGCTGTTGTTACTTTGCCCAAGATTAAGCCAGTGAAAATTCCAAGATGATTAGGGCCAGGGCTTCCAAGGCCCACAGTCTTAGCCAAGAAGTTATGGGCAGTTGTTGGATGCTGAGGGGTAGAGTATGTTGTCCATGGCCAATGGGTAGTACTGACCCATGTGCTTGTGGTCAACCCTAGTTAGACACAAAGTTACCACTAATAATGAAAGAGGATGGAAAACTGGGAGAGAGATGGGCTGGGGGGTCCCATATGGAAATGGAGGGAGGTAATGAGAGATGTGTATGATTAAAATATATATGATTATGAAACTTTTGGAGAGTAAATTAAAAACATTATTAAAAAAAAAAAAAAGAAAAGAGAATAGGTGTTCTCCACCAGGAAAAGGCAATAGTCAGAGGAAGAGGTGAAGAGTTGATTCTCTTTACTTGCTTAGCATGTGTGGCAAAATTAAGGACTGGGAAATTAGGGTTCTGGGTCTTCTCTTGTCTCTTCTACAGACTGTCATCTGCATGTGTGATTCTTCTCATGCCTCAAAGCAATGCAAGCTTCCATGCAATAGTCTTCAGAGTTCCACTTAGACCGTGTTCACATTTTGGCTTCTTTCAGTAGCTTTTTGGTATCTGTCTATGAAAGCAGACATTTGCAAAGCTTCCATTACCACTCCCTGTTGGTCACAGCACCTTCTGTGTGTGAGTTGATAGCGTGTCTGTAGAAGTACAAAATAAAGTGTCAGTCACCAAGGAGAAAAGATAGCAATACCAAAAGGCTGGGCTGCAGAGCGTTCATACATTTGTAAATCATTGGACCTAGGAAACTCTTCAAAGCAGAACTTGCCTACCTACTGAGTCATGAGGGCCTTTAGTGCTCTCTGTGATCTGCATTCTGAAGATAGGATTTTGCTATGCAGGAAGTGAATGACACCTAACACTTCTTTTGTTTGTGTTTGATTTATTTAAATAGCTAAATGATTTTTGAAACATAATTCACATGCTATAGAATTCCCTCATTTAAGGTATGTAATTAAATCTCATTTAGGATATTCATAAGGAGGTGTGCAACAATCACCATAATCTAATTATATAACATCTTCATTTTCTTTCAAAGAAGTACTATATACATTGACAGCCACTTTTTACTTTTTCTATTTTACTTTGTCTACTTCTGCCTCAGCACTAATAAGCAGTGATCATCTTTATCCATACATTTGCTCACTCTAGACATCACAGAAATAGAACCACACATGAGGAGGTTTAATGTTTTCATTGTCATAATGCTGTCAAGTGGCAAGCATCTTTGTAGTTCATTTCAATATTCCATTCCTTTCTGTGGCTATATAACATTTCATCCTAGGAATAAATGAAAACATTTTAGTTATACACTCATGTGTTGACAGTATTTGTATATTTCTCATTGCTGGCTACTTACCTGGAGGCAAAAGTCTTTTATTGTTGTGAATGATATTTCCTGGAAAGAATCACAATTACAGTGAAACCTTTTTCAAGGCTAATTAACTATATTTTCAAGGATTTTTGATATTTTGGAATGTTGTAGGGCTAGAGTCTAGTTACAACTTATATTGGATTAGCTTTAGCCCCTTAAGAGATATTTCTTTCTCACCTTTGTATGTGACATAACATCTTTGTGTCCATCCGGTACATCTTCTGGAATGTACAAAGAGACCACTTTCATCAATGAAAAGGCTAAGAATGCTATCAGCTAGCATCTGACAGTATTTGGATAGTTCTGGTTACTGGCTACTTCTATGGAGACAAGAATCTTTTATTGTTGACACTGAAGTTTCCTGGAGAGAACTACATTGACACTGAACTGCTTTCAGAGCTGTGTGGTTTGCAAACATTTCCACTTGATGGCCTCATTTGTGTCAAGTATACTTTTAATTATAAGGTAGTCCAAGTTCTATCTATCTGTCTGTCTGTCTATCTGTCTGTCTGTCTATCTATCTATCTTTCTATCTATCTATCTATCTATCTATCTATCTATCTATCTATCTATCTATCTATCTATCTATCATCTTGGCCTGTCTCTCAATTTGTCCAACAGTCCATTCCCTAGTGCAAGGACATGCAGCCATTTCCTTCACGTTCTCAGGAGAGCCCTGTGATTTACCTCTCACTGCCAGGCCTCCATTCTTTGAGTCTTTTCATTTCATATCTCAGAACTGACATAGGCAATGAATATCTTTGGAGGGAAATAGTGAAGAGGATCCACTTCCTAGTACCCACATCGAATCGCAGGAAGCTGATCCTAATTGCTGCTGATTTAGCTGTGTAAATCTATGTTAGCACTCCACGTCCCTGCTCCTATTTCCTACACTTCTCTCTCTCTCTTCTGCTCAGGATGCTCTCCTGGCTAAGACAATTTCCCTGTTAAAGAAAGCCTGAAACAGACAGCTAAGAGGATTTTAAAGCTCCTCACTGTTATTGTGGAATTTTACTGTGTACACATAAACATGCACACACCAAATCCCAGTCTATTTTTCTCTCCTAAAATCACTCTTAAAATATTTAAAACAATTTGTTTTATGTGTATCAGTGTTTTGTTGCCTTCGCATTTTGTCCTGTGTGTTGTGCGTGTGAGGGCCAGAAGTAGGTGTTGGATTGCCTGGGTCTGGAATTATTCATGGGTATAGTGGGTGCTAAGAGTTGAATCCAAGTCCTATGGAATAGCAGCAATACTCTTAACCGCAGGCCCTTTAAAAATCACTCTGTACCCTTGCCCCTTTTCACATGATTATAAGTGTAACTTTGAATAATTTCTTTAATTTCTTATCTCTGGAATATTATTAGAATGTCTTTATTTTTTAAGGTATTTTCAAAAAAGTACTATTGCTTCAAAGAATCATGTAGTATCTACAGCTCTAAATATATAAGGGATGTGCAATATATTTTAAAAAGCAAGAGAGGTATGCTTGGCATTTTCAGATGGCCATTAGTTATAGTAGGTTTTCTAATTAGACATTGGTCTGATGTGTCGGTGTTTCAAAAATTGGAAAGAAATGCAGAAGCATATAAAACTCTAGCCCCATCTAAATGAGGGAGTAAGGAAACAACCATTGATGGTTTATAGCAATCATCTGGTTTCCTAGCATTGGCCATGACTTGCAAAATCTTGACCTCTGTTGTTTCTCACTAGATAAGGGAGTCCTTGGTTGGTCCCCTTCACCTCTGGGGAAGTAATTATCTCTATTGTGCTTAGAAAAACTGTAGCTCATACAGTCTCTTTCTCCTCCCTAGGAAATAATCTGCTGGAATTCAAAATACAATTACCATGCTTGACCAATTTCCTGTATCCTGGAGCTGACCATTATTAATGACATCCAATTATTCATAGCGATCAAGCAGTCGACCTTGCTAAGTAGATCACAGTGGTTGGCATTTGACAGTCAGCCTGCTGGCTGTGCATAATGGAAGGAGACAATGTCATATCCTGGTTGTCCTCAGTAAGGACAACATGCCACTTGCAAGCTTACCAGAATGCTGTAATAACTTGATTGCAAGATTTAGTCTGTCATTATGTTAAAAGCATCTGTCTATAAATGCTGGCAGGAGAGGAACAACAAACTCGGTTTAGATGAGCTTCCTGTTTGGGCTTATTTGGGGCCTTCCCTGTGCCATTCCAAATCAATTTGGCCAGATTTGGTAAGATCTGAGGTTTTTCAAATGTCAGTTTTCTTGAGTTAAAAAAAAATGAGGGCAATTTTTCTCCCTTCAAGGGTGTTTGTGAGCAGTGAAATGATGTAATTACCATGGACCGATCAGGTAAACAAAAACCACTCAGTTACTGTTAGTTTCCCGTTCACGGAGTCAGTCAAAGCCCATGTGCCAGAGGTAGAAGAAACAGCGCAAAGACTTTTCATTCTTCATCAAGGTGAAGGGCAGGATTTGACTCTTGCGTGAAGGTTGCGTTTCCATTCTGCCTGTCTACAGAATTACAAGCCAAGAGTTTCTTTTGGCATCCCTGATATTAAAGCATAATATTTGTTTGCAGTAGAGGCGAGTAAGCATAAATTCTGACATAAATTTCTAGGTGGTTGGCTTTCGACCCCTCCGTTCCCCTGGTTCTATTTTTCTTCTGATTCAGATGATCTATAACCAGTCTAATCCAGCTGCAGAAAGGGGCAAATTGTTTACTTTAGGAAGGGCATTCATTTTCTTGAGCTATGACAAGGGGAATTTTCACAAGGCACTAAATTTGTCTGAATTTTAGGCCAGATAGGTGGGGAAACATACACAATATAGCTTGTGTCCCCTCACAAGATCAGACAGGTCTGATACAAGTGACTCTGGTATTTCCTTACCAGTCACATTTCCTGTTGCCAGGAGCGCCAGTGTTCTTTGCATACCAATTAAAAAAAATAGATACTTTTATAATTGCCAGAGTGGAATGAAAACACCACAATCCCTCATCACTTCTTACACACCTTGGGTCTGTTCTGCATATGGAAGACACTCAACCTTCTTTGAACTGTTAAGAAGGACCGACCTAAACAGATCAGAAAAACAAGATGTTAATTTCAGAGAGTGTGTCTGATAGTGTCTGATTAACCCTGAGGGTAGCTGGGGATTTCCTGGTGACCCAAGACTCAGCCTCTATTTCTGTGCATCAAGTGCATCTGTAAGCAGGTGAAAGGAGACAGAAAGATGACTTGGGATTCTCATGCATTCAGCTTGCAGGTTAAACAATTTAGAGAGTGACCCTGCTCAGTCGAATGCCATACTCATTAAGCAGATACTTAAGCCTGGGTAGATTGAGCCTTCACACGCTAGTCTTTCCATGCTACTACTAGAAAATTTCCTACCTGAGAAGTAACAAGACAGACTGTGCATGTACTAGAATTCTAAGGTTAAATACAGTGGACAGACTGGAGGCTCCCCCAACATATTCATGTTCTTATTCCCAGAACTTGGGAATGTGATCAAATTTGTAAAAGGGATATTTGCACATATGATTAAGGACTTTAAAAATTTTTATTTTATTAATTTATTCTTTTTACATCTCAATGGTTATCCCCTCCCTTGTATCCTCCCATTCCTCCCTCCCTCCCATTTTCCCCTTAGTCCCCTCCCTGTGGGAGGACTGTGACTGAAGGGGACTTCCTCCCCCTTTATATGCTCATAGGGTATCAAGTCTCTTCTTGGTAGCCTGCTATCCTTCCTCTGAGTGCCACCAGGTCTCCCCATCCAGGAGACATAGTCAAATATGAGACATGTGTGAAAGTCATACCCCACTCTCCACTCAACTGTGGAGAATGTTCTGTCCATTGGCTAGATCTGGGTAGGGGTTTGAAGTTTACCGCCTGTATTGTCCTTGGCTGGAGCCATAGTTTGAGCAAGACCCCTGGGCCCAAATCTGCCTATCATAATGTTCTTCTTGTAGGTTTCTAAGACCCTCTGGATCCTTCTACTTTGCTATTCTCCCATGCTTCTCTCATATAGAGTCCCAATAGGATGTCCTCCCCTTTGTCCCAGTTTCCTGGTAAGTGAAGACTTTCATGGGACATGCCCCCTTGGGCTAGTATGCAGATATAAATGACCATTTGACTCTTTCTGCTTCTGGGTTAACTCACTCATTATGATAAAAAAAATTCAAGTGACACCACATGCTGGCGAGAATGTGGAGAGAGAGGAACACTCATTCATTGCTGGTGGGAATGTAAACTAGTACAACCACTTTGCAAATCTGTCTGGTGCTATCTCATAAAACTGGGAATAGGGCTTCCTCAAGACCCAGCTATTCCACTCCTTGGAATATACCCAGAAGATGCTCCAGCACACAACAAGAAACTTTGCTAAACCATGTTCATAGCAACCTTATTCATAATAGCCAGATCATAGAAACAGCCTAAGTGTCCCTCAGTAGAAAAATGGATAAAGAAACTGTGGTACATTTACACTATGGAATACTACTCAGCTATTAAAAGCAAGGAATTCCCGAAATTTGTGGACAAATGAATTGAACTAGAAATGATCATAATGAGTGAGTTAACCCAGAAGCAGAAGGATTTTGAAATTGCCTAAAAGAACCTGAGTCTGGTGACAGAGGGGAATGGAACACATACATGAGACGTATGCACACACAAGTACACAGACACATGCACTTATTATATTTAGAAACATATGTGTGCACACTCACAAGTGTGTGCTTGCTCAATTTGTGTGCAAGTATGTATATGTGTCCATGCACATGTCTTCACACACACATACAGACACATGAGAGAGAGAGAGAGAGAGAGAGAGAGAGAGAGAGAGAGAGAGAGAGAGAGAGAGAGAGGAGAGAGGAAACATAAGCTGAGGTTGGAGTGACACAGCCCACAGTAAGGACTGCCACTAACATCAGTCAGGAGCTGGAAGAGGCAATGGATGAGAAATTTCTGAGAAATTCTAGGGGAAATGTGGCTATTAATTACTTTGATGGTCTTCAGAGAGGGAGATAAACTTATGTTCCTTTAAGTAGTTTGTAATGTGTTATGATAGTCACGGAATCTAGTATTGGGTCTGTATTTATATGCTGTGGCTTTCTTTTCCTTTTCTAAATTTAAAATATTATTATTATATTTACATATAAATGTATATGGAAAAAATAAATGAAATAGATATTTTGGGGAATAAACATGTCCCCACAAATCTATTTCCTAACCTCTTGAGTCTTTTATGTCTAAATTACTAATTTGGTCATTAAAAAAATAAATAACAACTCATTGCTTGTTTAGTATTTATTAAGTGTTGCCATGCATCAGGATACTTAGTACCAACTATAATAAATAGTTCTAAAAGCTATGGTAAGGCAATACACATGGGCTGTTGTCACATTGGGTTTATACTCTAAGAGGACAGAGAGATTAAAAGAAGGAAATGTTCATTGCCTGGTAAATCCTCTGAAGAAATCTAGTTGGCGCTGCCACAAAGGACAAAGGAGAGGAGTACTTCAGCGTGATCAGCAGTCCTTGCAAGGAAATGACCAGAGCAGGGGGTAGAGACACTGGTTTATCCAAGTGGCTGAGCCTGAAGAGAAATGAGAGTTTCAGAAAGAGAAAGGAAGTAGTTTTTGATAAGAACTTCTATGGTTAAAAACAAAGGGGGTTTGCTTTAAATCTATCTATCTATCTATCTATCTATCTATCTATCTATCTATCTATCTCCCTGTCTGTCTATCTATCTATCTATCCATCATCTATCTATCTATCTATCTGCCTGTCTATCTATCTATTATCTATCTATCTATCTATCATCTATCTATCTATCTTCATCATAATTCTATCTACCTATCTACCTATCCTCTATCATCATCATTATCTATCTATCTATCTATCTATCTATCTATCTATCTATCTCCCTGTCTGTCTATCTATCTCCCTGTCTGTCTATCTATCTATCTATCCATCATCTATCTATCTATCTATCTGCCTGTCTATCTATCTATTATCTATTATCTATCTATCTATCTATCTATCTATCTATCTATCTATCTATCATCTATCTATGTTACCAAGCATGAAGCAAAGGATTTGTCTTTGCTGGCCAGAATACCAATGTTCTGTCTATATGGTAAAGGGCAATTTTTGGGTATTCTAGGGCCATGGTTGATATACTTTATCTCTAAAAGCCAGTTGGCAAATACAGCTAGCATGCTCTAATTTCTGCAGCTTCTCTTTGATGCATCAGCAGTAGAGTGGTCCCAAGCAAAATGCAAACTGATTAAGCTAATTTTGGTCCCAGACTCTTCTTTTGTCCTGTCTCCAGCAATTAAAAATATAGTGACCAACCTTAGTTAATAAACTGAATCAGAGCTCTCAGACCTTCACCTGCCAATCCCCTGGATCTAGCACATCCTCTATTCTTCTGAGGGAATGGCAGCCTTCTGTGTCTAAAAATTGTATCATAAGCAGCATCCAGGCAGTGAGAGTAGAAAGCTGTGCTGGGAGACATCTCCTTGGGGAAGGTACATGATTTCTCTGCAGAATTCTTAGTTCTTGCTGGCTCAGTAAACATGAATCTGAGTTAAAATTTAAAAATGACTTTTTTCTTTGCTTCACAGATCAACATTTAATGATAATGTTTCCACTTGGTGTTTCAGCTATAAGAGTGCAAATTATGCATGAAATTGATGTACATTATTCCATAACAAACTAATCTGATAGAAAAAAACACCTTAGGTATTTATATTGAAAACAAGCCATTCATAACTATTAAGACATTTTGCAAAGAGAATCTTATCTTCAAAACAGCAATGAGTGAAAATTGGGGCCAGTCAGTTGTAACCAGAGGGATGGAACATTGTGTCTTTCTCTCTGACAGGTGCTTCCTCATTGCCTTCATGTCTGTAGACTGCAAAACGATGAGAGGAATTCTTTAAATTTCTTATTCAATGACATCATTTCCTGAGTGATAAAAAAAAAAACCCAACACATTCCTGTATAACGCTGCATTTGCAACTTCTACTGCATCCTTGGCTCTGAAAACAAAGTGATAAATAAGAAACAGTTATAAATTTTGATTTGTCAAATACCATCATAGATACTCCACTTATTATTAAGTTTAAGTGTGGTGCTTCAGTGCATAGTGTGTGCTCTACATTTCCCTTTTAAAATCCTGTGTTTAACCTATAACAGATCTATGCCAGTACTACAGAACGTACGGCCTGTAGTCAGGAAGATTTTGTAAGTCTAGCATTAAATATACTTATATACATAGCTATTATTCACAGATTAAAGACTCTAGGAGCTGCAGGAGGCCTCAGAGGTGACCTATCCTGCCTTCCCCTTTTACATCTGATGGAAAAGATAGGGAAGCGCCTTCGTTAGTTTCATCATTAGCTCTGGGTTGTTCCTATTCCCCTCTGTAATGAGCTTGGTTCTCTCTACACTCAAGAGTGCTTGCTCAGCAACAGCTTGTAAAGGAGACAAATTTATTCTAAGCATCTCTTCTATAGACCTAGTTTCCCTAGTATACTTGGGAGAATAGGAAATACAAAGCAGGTTGCTTTAACAACTTTCTCACATAGCCCGTAGCCTAGGACCTGGATGGTGAAAGCAGCTCAACATAATATCGTTAGCCTTCTTAAGAGAATAAGTGCAGGGTGTACTCAGTCTAATTTGGAAACAGGGCACTTAACATTATCTTGGAGGGATCCTTCCCATAAACAAGGCTAGGTAGGTATGCTTTGGATGTAAAGTGACTTGATAATTTGGTGGTTAAGGGTGGTGATGGGATGGAGGTGCCTGGATTCAAAAAAATGACAACTTGGTTGCAAGGGACAACTGAGGCACTGATGACACTGTTTAAGGAATATTATAACAACACAGATACAAGGGAGATCTGCATAAAACCGGAGAACGACATGCTGGACTTGGGACAGAATCACCTTACAGGAAGAGTTCCAGGATTGTCACCTCATTTGTCAGTGGGGGCCAGAGGATGATTAAGAATGAGGATCTTCAGCAACTGGGGAAGAAGAGACCAGAGAAGAAGGAGACTTGGAGTCAGTCTACTGCAACACAATTAGAAAGGTGTGTAAACTCAGTTTAAAAACCTAACATGGAAGCTCTACTCCCATGTTGCCTTGGCCTTGGGGAGATGAATCTGTAATGAAGTTAATCTTCCCCATAAGTGGAGTTAGCACAGATAGGACTGTGGGCCGGGCCGGGTCTACCTGTCATTTGAGCACATTTCAGATGATGTCCAAGAACAAATATGATCTGTTTATTTGCCTGGTCCATAGACCAAATGTGACCTTCTCCCCAGAGATTTTCATTTTGGAAACTTTGAGGATTTTGTGGAAATAAATTCTTCATAAGATCTGGGGCGAACACTTCTTGGATGGCTTTTATTTCTGAGCAAAAGTAGGCAATGTTATTTCACTTCATAAATACCCATTTCTAATGTGCTATTGAAATGGCCTTTTATGTGTTTGAGGCTTAATTCTCAGGGTTACCATATGGTCAGCCAATGTTTTCTGCTGTAAGTCTAGTTTCTTTTCTACAGTTTGTATTTGACATTGGGTTACCCTCTTAACACTTGAGTTTACAAACAATATGAAAATTAACATCTTCAAATTCATTCCTCTGGTGGATGATTTGGGTTTTACTTGATCTATTTTTATTTGAGGCTATTGAGCATGCCCACAGGCTTTTTTGTGTGTTTGTTTGCTTTTCTGTTTTTTTTTTTTTTTTTTTTTTTTTTTTTTTTTTTTTTTTTTTTTTTTTTTTTTTACCTCAGCTCTCCTGTAGAGCAACTCTGTAGGAACCTGAGCCTCAAGGCCATCTTGGTGCTCCTTCTCCAGCTAGCCTTGCCAGTCTATACCCTCGGTTTTGTTTTCTGTGCTTACCACTTACTGTGTGAATCAGCTTAGGGGCTATATTGTCATTCCCAGGGCGAGAACTCAGTAATTACACCTTGTAGGATGTTAGCTAATCTAATTTGTCCAAGTTCCACTTGCTAAAATTAAGTGCTCTGAGTAAGTATTTGAACTTTTGACCTTTTTTACCCCATAACTATAGATCAAGTTTCTGACCTCCATTAACACCATATGGACCATCTCAGCAATCAACACCCTCTGTATTTCTGTTACTTTCACTCTGACATTCAAGAATACCTCTAATGTCAAAACTTGACCTGATGCCAATACCAGAAGCCTCCCATACTCACACAAAAGGCAAGAACTCAGGCTCAGGGTGAGGCTCGGTGTTATAGAGCACTTGCACAGCATTCCTGGAGAGTGCCAGCACCACCAAAAGCAGAGCAAAACAGAGCAGGGACACACTGAAATTTTAAAAATCATTTTAAGTTGCAGAAACATGATTCATGGCTCAATGCATGAGTGTTCTTGGTAAATAAGCCATGTGTACTTGAAACAGATGTGTCAACATCTGTTTCTGAAGGTCAGTCCATAGCCTGTCAGTCTTTTTGTTTACTGATTTTCTGTTATCCATACATATTAAGGAGGAACACTGAAATCCCCAGTTATAGCTACAGATTCATTTAATTTATTTATTGTTTTTTTTAAGAGTGTCTGTAGGTTTATTAATTTTCAGGATTTAGTTTTAGGTGCACTTACATTTTTCAGCCTTCAGAATTAATTTTATTATTATGATTCAGTTATCTTTATTCTTGATAATATTCCTTGTTTTAAAGTCTACTTTATCCAATGCCCATACCATCATTTAAGTCTGCAATTAGATTACATTGAACAAGTTTTCCCATGAATTGTCTTCTCACCTATACCTTTTGTTCCGTCTTTTCTCATGTGTGTGTACATATGGTGTGTCTCCATATGAATCTGCACATTCATGTGCACATGTGTACATATGAGTGCATGCACCTATGTATACATACCTATGAAGGTCAGGTGTGGATCTTCTTCAATAATTGTCCACATTATATGTTGAATCAGAGTCTCTCAGTTGAACCCAGAGCTTTGCTATTGTAACTATCCAAGTGGCTGCAGGGACGCCTGCCTTCTCTTCCTGCCCACTGGGGGATCACAGATGGGCCACCACACCCACTTAATAGTTACATGAGTTCTAGATATCTAAACTCTGCCTGACCCTTATATTGTCTTCTGGCATCCACACGTGTGCTGTTGTATGGCCACACACACTCCCATATGTATACATGAATGATGTAAAAAATGTTGAAGTAATGTAAATCGTGTAGTAGTTTTCCTAGATTTCCATACTTGTGTTTCCGAATTGTTTGCTAGCATATTTCAGATTTTGGTCATCCTGTGATTCTTTCATCGTTAACACATGGCTTTCCTCATTGTAATACTAAATATTTCTCTTTTTGTCTGATTTTAAAATATAATAACATACATTTTAATATATATTTTTTGTGTACTATCTCTTCAGTCATTTTTATTAGGACCAACGTACATTTTTATAATTAAATACATATTATATAGACAGTATGCATCTGGCCTTGACTTTTTATTCAGTCCAATCATCTATGTCTGTCTCTCAATTAGAACATTTAGTTTATTTATGTTTAATGTAACTAATAATATAGTTAGATTTAAGACCCACACTTTTTTCTATTATACAGGTTCTTTGTTTCCTAAGATTTGCCCTTTCCATTTTAGTTTCTTTTGGTATTCTATTTTTATCATACTTCTTAGTCTATATCCCTTGAAAATTAGAGTTTGGTGTAGAAACTAACACATTTTAACACATCAAAACCTAGCTTTAATTAATATTATGTTCTAATTGTAAATTCTTGTGTCCCACTACATTCCTATAATTCATATATCAAAGTGTTTCTTTGTTGTGATAGTATTTTTTGTTTTAATTAAATTAATTAATTTATATTATATATGTATTTATATTATTACACATATATACAATAAATTACCTACAGAAAGAAGAACCATAAAATCAGGGTAATCAGGAATTATATAAATTCTATATTCATAGTGTTTTGGCTATTTGTATTTAACTACATATTTTGGAGATAGGTCATAATGGTGAAATGCTTGTGTTGTGATTAATATCCCCATAAGAAGAGATGTTCTCCCTCCCTCCCTCCCTCCCTCCCTCTCTCCCTCCCTCTCTTTCATTCCCTCCATCCCTCCTCTCTCCTGCCTTCCCTCCCCACTCCTTTCTATCTCTTCTTCTTCTTCTTCTTCTTCTTCTTCTTCTTCTTCTTCTCCTTCTTCTTCTTCTTCTTCTTCTTCTTCAGTCCACTGGCAAGTGATCATTTTGTAAACTGCCCATGTTACTTGAAATAGCAGCCTTAAACACAGAATACCCCTGAGAGAGTAATTAAGATTTGTACACCATTGTGCTTTTATCGTCCTCCTCTTATCATTTCTCATATATTTTACTTCTATACATTAAACACACAATTTGTTGCCATTGATTTTTCTTTAAGCAGAATTGAAATAAAGTTTAAGGCATGCAAATCCTGTAAATATACATTTATTGCTAGAGGTGATCTTCACCTTGCATGGTGTTTCTACAAAGCCCTAGATAGTAAATATGTCAGGCCTTGTGGGTGGGTGGTACAGTCCTTGTCACAAGGATCAACTCTGTCCACGAGAAGTCACAGAACCATGGCCAATATTAAGACATATTGTAGTGCTTGTTTTTCAATAAAACTTTACTTACAAATGCAATAACTTAGTTTGATGTAATTTTATGTAATGCCTGATTTTTGTCTTATTTTAAAATAATTTTCTCAATCATATAACCATCCTGACTCACAAACAATAAGGCAAGCAGCTGATGTATTTAACCTCATTTTATAAGTTGCTGATTTCTGGTATAGGCACATGATCAGAGCATACAGCCTCAATCTGAAACCTGTTCTATAATGTGTCTTATAATGACAAATACTCTGACTCTGTTTTAATTATTTCTTCTTTACTCTGAAATATAAAAGCTAGGCTCACTGTGTTTGGTATTTTAAAAATTGACTATTTAAAAACTGTTCTACAGCTTTCAGGTTAGTTAAGTTTTTATGCTATTTCTTCTTCCTCAAGCAAAATCTTTGTTTCATCTCCCAAGATCTAGTCTGTAAGGATAGAATATGAAAGCAATTATAAGACTCAACTACTGTCTTTTGCTTTTCTCAATAGATACATCTCATAAGCAGACTATGTTGTCAATTGTGTAGTGTCTCAAAACTGTTATTTATATATTATATTCTGTTACATACTTATTTATGGCCATTGTGGTGGTTTGAAAAGGCATGGTTTCCATAGACTCATGTGTTCTAATACTTGGCCCATGGCCCTTGTTAAAGTGGGTGTGGCCTTGTTAGCGAAAGTGTGTCACTGTGGGGGTGAGCTTAGAGGTCTCCAATGTTCAAGCTCCATCTAGTGTGAGATATAGTCCCTTCTGTTGCCTGCAGATCAAGATGTAACTCGCAGCTCCTTCTCCAGCACCGTGTCTGCCTGGATGCTGCCATGCTGCCCGCCATGATGATAACAGACTAAACTTTTGAAACTGTAAGCCAGCCCCAATTAAATGTTTCCTTTTATAAAGTTCTCTGTGGTCATGGTGTCTCTTCAGAGCAATGAAACCTTAACTAAGACTAAGAGAGAAGAAGTTGGTACCAAGGACTGGGCTGTTGCTGGGATAGCCCTGACATTGCTTTTGTTTGGAGGTATGTGGGTTTTGGGACTTTGGATTAGGATGTGGAATGCTTCCGGTGAGTTTAGTGGAAGCACGGAAGGCAATGGTGCCGCGGGTGATTTGAACTCTAGGGGCCTGGCTCTAGAGGTTTCCAAGGAGAAGAATTTTAGTATGTTGCCTAGAGAACATCGTTACGATATTTTGGTGAAGAATTTGGCTGTTTTTTTTTTTTTTTTTGTCCTTGCACTATCAAGATTTGTGGCTTTGTTGAAGTGGGAGCGGCCTTGTTGGAGGAAGTGTGTCACTGTGGGGGCGGGCCTTGTGGTCTCCTATGCTCAAGCTTTGCCTAGTGTGAAACATAGTCCCCTTCTACTGTATGTGGATCGAGAGGTAGAACTCTCAGCTCCTTCTCCAGTACCATGCATGTCTGAATGCCGCCATGCTTCCCAGCATGATGATAGTGGACTAAACCTCTGAACCTGTAAGCCAGCCCCAATGAAACGTTTTCCTTCATAAGAGTTGCCACGGTCACAGTGTCTCTTCATAGCAATGAAACCCTAAGAAAGATGTCCGTCTTTAAACTTACTTTGCTTTTGTTTAAAATAGAGGTAGCAGTTAGTTTGTGTTGTATTTTAAAACATGATGTTAGGGGATACAGAGATGGTTCAGATAAGAGTGCACGTTCCTCTTCCAGAGAACCCATGTTTGGTTTGGTTCGCAGCACTTGTGTTAGGTATTTCACAACTTGTAACTCTGTCTCCAGGAGGATCTGCATGGGAACCTGCACTTATGTTCAAACTCCCACATATACATATTAAAAATAGTAAGAATAAGTCTTTAAAAACATGTTTAAATTCTAAAAATGCTTCCTATTTATCTCTTACTCTGTTTTTTAAAAATTTTTAAAAGGGAATCCTAAGCATTCAGACCATGAGGACATTACAAAATTCTCTCACTAGTACGGGAAATATAAAGACATGACCTTCCTCAGTCAGTACTTGCTGAGCATCATTTATATAGCAGCTATTGTTAAGTCTTGGAAATGTTGGCTTTGCCAGCCTGGTGTGATGCCATCTTCATATCATAGCATCAGTTTCTAAATGAAAAAATGAAAACAATGTCGTAGAGACAGACAATACACCACAATTCTAAAGCATTGAAAAAAAAAATGAGCTTTCGGAAGGCAACACCCTGATGGAACTCCGTGCAGTTCCCACACTCCCTGGGGGCCTCTCTTTCTAGTTCTGCTGTAGATGCCAAGCCCACTGCTCTGTAAGCCTTCTGCAGATCTAATGTTTGTGATCTGCTGCTTGTCCTTAGATGTTTTCCACACCATTCGTCTATCTTATGTAATTAGGACACAAACAGAGGTGCGTATTGTTTTGAAGAGTCTACCTTCTGAGAGCCATTGTGATTATTTAAAGTGTGAAAAGTCAGAGTATACTTACATTGCAAAAGAAGAAAAAAAAAGAAGCTTTCCAAGCATAACAGTTAGTTACCTAACATGTAGGCTCTTATGTGTCCTTTGAGTCATATCTACCTTCAGTAGCTGCTGACAAAACAAGATTTTACTGCCAAAAGAGCAGCAGATCTAATATTTCTGCAAAAGAGCAGGCTGGGTTTTATTTTGCCTTGGGCCATCAATAAAATTCTAGTCATGCTCTGATCCTACACTCTTTATTGTTCCCCATGAAACACCATAAGTGAAAGAAAGCTTTACGCTTTTCAAGCAGTTCAAAAATTTAGATAAAGAATTAAAAATACCCAAAAGGTCACGTGCAAGTCTTACAGCTGAGGCAGCAGCAATTCTGATTTTTCCCCCTGTGTGCACATGTCTGTGTTTGCCAGGATGATGATGACTGTTGTAACAAACAGGCCTTCAGAGACAATGGCACTGAGCTGATAAGAATTTGCTCCTTGTCTACGCAGCAGTCCCTGGCAGGTAAGTGTAACTAGGTCAGCAAGGCAGGTTCCTTCTTGGATGGTGAAGGCTCTGCCATTATTTGGGTTTGTATGCAGGCCAGGATGGGATGATACAAAGCTGTCCCCATGGCAGCTGAAGACATCTCTATCTCAGTAAGCCACAGGGGAAAGAGAAGGAATTTGGCAAGACACTTTTTATGGGCTGCTCTTTGGTTCTGTTGGGTCCATCTATTTGGAAGGGAAATAGAGAAATCTCAGATCTAGGAAATAAATTTCTGACCATCTTATTCTAAACCTTATTTTATTAATGTTTATACTCCCTTTATAGTGCTGGGGATCCCACATAGGACTTTACACATGCTAGGAAACAACTCTACCATTGAGCCACAAGTCATATCTCTTTACATTGTTATGGTCTTATTTTTTATTCTTTGGTTGTTTGTTTGGCCTTGTTTTGTAATCTTATAATATGTGTCTGAATGGTTAATCTTGGTTGTCAACTTGATTGGCTTTAGAAACAAACCCACTGCGACATATTTGTGATTGCTGCTGCTGCTCTGATCCTTTAAGAACATCAAAACACTTTCAGCATGCCCTAAAGAACATCAGCCCTTCAGGAATTTTCTGTATCTCAGTGTCAGATAGGGACTTTTAGGCACATAGGCTCAGTTTTCAGTCTCCACAGGCCGAAGACAACCATTATTGTTGGACCACCCAGAACGTGTTGTATAAGCCAAACTGATGTATTCTGTTTATAATATATATTTATTATATCCATTTTATTCCTCTAGAGATCCTTGACTGATGCAAATCTCCAACTCTGTAAGTACCTGTTTTGTAGAATGCTATTATCTGTATGCATGTCAGTGCTGGGATAAAAATCAGGGCCTTGTACATGTTGCCTAAGTGCTCTACCACTGAGCCATGTGCCTGGCCCAAAGACCACCTTGTAAAAACCTTGTGCTAACTGAGAAGAATGGAGATTTTAATGTGTGGATTTCCTATGACTTTGCTGGTTTCCACAAAGGTCCCATTTCTCTCTTTTCTTTGTTGAGTAGAAACAACTGTCCTTCTTTTGATGACTTGAAACTCACACTGGGAAATGCAGAGACACAGATGAGTGACAATTCTAAATCAATAGCAGTTTCCATCTTTCGCCAACATGTTCAGTGTACTAAAGGAAGGACATTTTAACACTCTATAAATTGGTCTCAGTCCTTTGCAAAGAGAAGTCTCCTTGGTGAAGGTTGAAGGCTACAGTTCCCTGTAGGTGTGAGGACAAATGGATAGACTGTAGGTAGGTGTTGTGCTGGTTTAGTAAAGTGGCAGTTGTAGGTTCTTCTCCAAGATGCATGACTTCACTAGTGCTGGGTAGGTTGCTAGCTCCAAGTACCAGGCCTGATCTCCTTATGTGTGGGTCTTAAGCCCAGTTAGTCTAAACATGAGCTGAACAAGGATGACACCAGTAGGCATGCTAAAGTAAACAGAGTAAAGTCCACAAGGTATCAGACCTACACAAAGAAATGTAGGCAACTAAGGAATGCTGAGGGTAGGAGAAGTAGTCTTCTAAAAGGAGGAGCACACCAACTGTTTATCTGATACGAGCAACATTAGACAGATTAGCAGGTTATATTTCTGTATTTAGGGATACATACACACGTACATACATATATGTATATGTATATGCTACATACATATATGTACATAGTAAAAATTCATGAAAAAGAGGCCATAAAAAGTAGAGGCATATGTGAGGGCTTAGAGGGAGGAAAGGGAAGGGATAAATTAAGTAATTATAATTTTGAAAAAAGACATAATAAAAACTCCTCTAAATTAATCTAGATGCCTGTTTTATGGAGGAAACTTTTCTCTCTTTTGCATAAAAAGCCTAAAATGGTTTTATCTATAACAATATTTATAAGGCACTATCCCTAATTTTCATGCAAAAATCCAGTTGTACAGGTGACATTTGCATAGGAAGAAACAAAGAAACAAAATCGAATAAAACACACACATTGGGAACAAACAAATAGGCCCTGAATCATCCTGAGAAACTCTCTAGATATCATCCCTGAGACTCCACTTTCTGTAAAATCTTCTGGCCTGCCATGAACAGTCCTCATGAACAGGGTAATATAATTCAATACCATACTGCTTTGACACAGTTTTCATAAATGAGAGATACTTTAAGCCCATCAAAATGTTGGCACACTTACCAAATGCTTTGCTCTTTTTAAAATCACGTCCTTCTTTGCAACTGTGATCTTCAGGTTGATTGAAAAACTCCAATTTAGCTCTTTAATGCAGCGCTCTCTAGAGATATCATGGTAGGAACTCTGTGTACTCAACATTTAATGCACAGAAAATTGTTTCACTATATTCTGCCTTTGAAGGCAAAGCTAATTGGAGATAGGAAGTGTGTGGACTCAAACAGAAAATGAGATGGCTCACATCTGAAGAAAACTTCTGATAATTATCACCCATGGTCTGAGTCACTGATACACAGTTGCGCATTCTATACACATTTAGTGCTGGGTTCTCTTTGCATACCTTAGGCATTGCAAATAGTGTTCTACATGCATATATGATACATTTCTGGGAGTGATTATTTTTAAAACTATAGGTTTATAATGTGACAGGAAGCACATCAAGTGTACAGATAAAATTATTTGAATTTGATTTTTGGCTTTCAAATATTCACATGACTCAGAAACACGTGATCCTTAATTTCTTCAAACTCAGATATTTTTTTAACCTTTAAAACATATTTATGTTTTATGGGATTTCTGTGTGCATGAAAATGTATGTGTTTCTAAGTCTATATGTGTTTCCTTTGCTTAAAAAAACTTCTGTTTTATCCTATTCTACTTTGTTTTTGTCCTATTTTAGTATATTATTATTCTTTAGATACCTTTTTAAAAATGAGAAACAGAAAGGATTTGCATGATAGTAGAGGTAGAGAGTGGAATCTTGGAGGACTGTTGGGTGGAGGAAAGGATGATTAGAATATATTGTACAAAAATATATATTTTCAATAAAAGAAAGGAAAATACCCCCACTACCCTTAACCATTTCCCCACCCTCTTCTTGCTGAACCCCTGCAGTTCTCCAAATATTTCCCTTCTGTCTCTATGTCCTATGTATCCCAGTGTTTTCCTTTTTCTTATTTTGGTCCTCCTCTCCCCTTTTTAAGAGTTCTTTCTCCCCTCTCAGAGTCTCATTTGTTTTGAAGGTGAAAATGCTTAACCTATTTATTTACTCACTCCAACTTAGAGATCCCTGTTTGAGTAGCTACAGGTTTTTTCTGGAGGATACCTTTCTAAACCATGATGTACGCTCTGGAATATAGCATTCTTTAGGGTAGGGGCTCTAACTTACTCACCTTTCTGTGTGATGTTCAAACCAGAGGATGGTCCATAATAGGTAGGAATCAATAAACAATTGTGGCAATGGAGATTTTTCTATTAAACAAGACCTTGTGGCCAAGTATACTTCGAAAAAGGTACATCCTATGTTCCTATGTTATGTTTTTTATTATGTATAATGCATATTGATATATAAATTTCTTTAAGAAATCTTGTAAACATTACCTGCATCTTTTTAACTTATTCTCTTTAGAATTATTATGCATATGTGTATGAATCAGAGAGAGAGTATAAAAGAAAGAAGTGTGTGTGTGTGTGTAGATAGAGAGAGAGAGAGGGAGACAGAGACACAGAAAACTTATAAAACAATGTCATAGGACATTATATGTGAACCAGCTCATTTTTTGAGGGGCCTTGCTTGATGGAATGCGAAACTAGCAATCTGATGGGCGATCTCATTCTGGCCCAGTGCCTGGATTCTGCATTTCAGCTCAGGAGTGATGAAAAATAAGGATGGGATAAAATATTTGTGAAGATAAACATCTAGGTAAGTTGGAGAGAAATTGTGCAAACAGTAGGACTCCTCTAGGCTGTACATTTATAAATAATTTTATGTGTCCTTTGAATTATAAGGAATTGGGACTGGAAACTTATCATTGTCCCCTTCATGGGACTTGTTCTTATGAAGTAGCCAGAATGCTATGGTGAACTGTACTCACCACTTCTGAATATTTAGTGTAGTATTTACTCATAATTTTAAGGGTCCCAAAGATAGTGTATATTTAGAGTTATTTCTTTTTCTATTTTGGAAGAGCACCAGTTATTAAATTGGTGTTTTAAGTGATAAGACTCCTCGCCATAAAGATTTTAGAAATTTGTATTAAACCAAAAGCAGACAGCCTTAAATTTTTGATAACCAAAGCCTTGGTCCAAGTTGAATTACATTTAATAGAAATTTAGAAATGTTTGATAGCTAAACCAAGGCACAAGAACACACAGGTCAATGCTTATTATTGATCCAGTTGCATCTTTGTGAGAATCCATTCACAGAAATGTGAGGGAGATATAGAACTCTGGGAAACTCAGTGGTATGACATGACTCCTATTCCCTTGAGAATAAAAATGGTCCATTACCTCTTGGTTTATGAGGCAGTGAAGTATTCAAGGAAATAAATATTGATGCTAAGTCTCATGGGATGCTGGGATGCTGAACATATTTGCAAGACACAAAGACTAAAACTAAACAAAGTTATCTTTTCCTATAAATCTGCCCTTAGATGCATTTTACCATCCTGTTGTTTTTTATTTTTTCCATCTTTATAATTGGAGACATGCCAGCCTTTTGGAAACACTGCTCATATTTCCTCCAGAAACTTAGCCAAGCCACAAATTATTTTTAAAGGTCTGATTAGGTGTTTACAGCTAAAATTAACACATCAGGGAAATGCCAGGATTTTGAACAGGAAAATGGCTAAATAAAGGCATTGAGAAAACAGCCAGCAGGAATAGCACTTTGAAATGAAAAATATTTTCCAAACTGGAAAAATATGTTTTTTTAAAACTGCATCTGAGGAAAAAGACTTTAAATTCTGTATATTGAATATAATTGCTTTCACCTTAATTTAGCTTCTTTTTCTATGGACAAAAAGAGTAAATATTGATATCATTTTCCTTTATAAATTTTCATAAAGTAAGACAAGTTGTGAGCATAATATGTGGGGTTCCAAGCATTTGTGAGAGAAACATGCATTTCTTCCTCATCAGTCCTTGTTTTCAGCATCATATAAGAATTCCTTGGTGAACTATAAAGCTTTAGAAATCTTATTTCAATTGTATATATAGCTTTTGTCACTTGGCTAGATAATAGCATCAGTGAATATAAAGGCAGCAAGAACTCATGTACTTGACATTTATCTTTGGGCCAGCAGATCCTGGCCCAAAATATTTTAGATAGTCCTTTCAGCAACAAACACATATTATCATTGGAGTCTTTGCTCTCAGCCCTGTGGACCAAAGGAGGTGATGGAAGGTGATGTGGGAAGGAAGGTCATGTGGGAAGGGCCTTCTGGGGATGGAGCATTAGAACTAAGGTGGGTGATAAGGAAAAACCAACTGGAAGAATTCAAGTTGAAATAAGAGGAATGACAAGTAGGAGGGCCTTTCTATGAGGCAGGGCAGTTTCCAAGGAGATAGGCAGGCCAGCATGCTTTGCAGTAGAGAATTTGTTTGGCGCTTAGCTCCAGATAGGCATCAGTTGGCAAAGCCACAGCTGTGGTTGAATTTCAATCTTGTCTGCTCAACAATACCAGTTGACTTCAGATCAAAATCACACCTTCAATCGTCCACTGGCCTCTAATACTATCTGGCTTTTATAATATGCTTATTTAGTTCACTTACTCTCTTTTTGTTTTTCTTTTTAATTATTTAAATTCTGTATACGCAAGAGAATTTGTATGTGACTAGTGCATGTGAGTAGAGGCATCTTTTCTTCTATTTATTTACTTATTTATTTAATCCCTTTACAGCAGGATCCCAGGCCCCTCCCTCTTCACTTCTCAGTCCCACCCTCATGCCCCATTCCCCTCCCCCACACACTCCCCTCTCTCCTCAGAGGGGTACCATACTATCCTGGCACTGAGTAGAGGTACCTTTTGAGGTCAATCAATAGAGAGCATGGGATAACCTGGTGTTAGAGATGCAGGTGGTTTTGAGGCAGCCAATGTGGGTACTGAGAACAAATCTCAGATCCTCTTGCATGAAACAGCAAGCATGCACAAGTGCTGAGCAGTTCCTCCAGGCCACATAATTCAGTTTACACTTTTGTTCCCTGATGATGCTTCAGATTTCCTTTTTTCCTCGAGACATCCATGTCTTACTTCTTGCTCTGCTAATGCGGTAGTTTGAATGTGCAATGTTCTGCAGCTGGTGGTGTCCACGGCATGGTTGTGGAACCTTTAGGAGGTGTAGCCTTAGTGGAGGAGGTGAGTCACAACTGGCGAGCCTTGAAAACTTACAGCCTGGCCTGGCTTCTTGTTCTCTCTGCAGTGTGACTGAGTAGACTCCTGCTCCCTTTGGTACTATAAGGCAATTAACCTCCGTTTCCTTTAAGTTGGGCCCTATCTAAAGCTACACTCAACACTTGTGAACTAGACTGTAGCATCTTCCTCCTCCAGAACCATGCTTCTGAAATTCTCTTCGTTCTGAAATTACAATCCCCGCCACCTGCTTATTACTAGGTAACTAGCACAAAACTTTTGCTTTTTTTTTTTTCCACTTAAAAATAACTCTTTTTGGATTCTATTCTTCCAGTAAATAGTTGTTATTCTTTTTCTTGGGTTAACCTGCTTAGTGAAATTCTTTGAATCATAAGTCTTGGTGATCTCAACTTATTTTATTTCTAGGGTCTCTAAGAGTTCATGACAGACAAAGATTTGCCTTCACCAATCTATCAAAGAACTTTCACCAGAGGTTCCTATGACTTCCATGGCTGTAGCTAATGATCAGTTTTAAACTCCCACATTAATCCATGCCATGATCTGGTAGGTGGCTTCTTTTTTTTTTTTTTCCATATATATTTCCCTTGCCTTCCAGTATACAGTGCTTTTTTATTACTTCTTATCACTTGTTCTAATCACTTGCTTTTGCTGAGTCCTCATTTTCTCTGTTTTTTTTTTTAATTTTGCTTTGATTTCTCAAGGGATAACATATGTGCAAGATGCTACTTCATACTAATATCTGGTACAATCAATACAACCCTAAGAGACTCTCCTGTGTTCCTTCTTCGTTGTACCACAAGGCCTATTCACTCTTATAACCATGGCATCTTAGGTCAACCTTATCTGATCTCTTATGTAGGACCAAAATAGTAATGGTGGCTGTTGTCTGGACTAAGAATTCATAGGTTCTTTAAGCAAGCAATCAAGCAAACAAACAAAAGCAAGGTAAGAAAAAGCTTTATTCAAATGCGAAAAGGAGGTAAAAAACAGCTGATACACTGTAAGAGAAAACAGGTCTAACCAAGACTTCCTTAAGAGCTACTAAGTTACTTCTCACAGTTTCCTTTTTGTTAGCCCAGGAAGGAGAGAAATTAATTTTTAGGGATAGGGTGTGGGTTATTTTCTGTTTTGACTCATAGCATTGGGTTATGTAAGATTTTGTTCACTGAGCATATCCATTTTTGTGATGCATGTGATACATGCCAATTGTGCACAGGCATCAGATGGCAAATAGAAGAGTTTCCCCTAAAACTTCATTTTGAGGGCACATTTCACCTCATTCTACACATGCTTAAAATCAGCCAGGTTGGACTGGCTCACTTACTGTATTCAACAATATGTTGCTAGGCTGTTGCTAGGGAGTTATTAGGACAGAATGGCTGTTTTGAGGTGTGTGTGTGTGTGTGTGTGTGTGTGTGTGTGTGTGTGTGTGTGTGTGTGTGTGTTTTGATGCAATGGGATAGATGTCAGATTGCTGAGTTATCCTTGCTTTATTCACTGTCTGCTTCAATAGAAGCCACGTAGCAATCATTATTGTTAGACTTATTTCATTCAGTTTATATTTATGAGATTTATCCAAGGTGTGTCATGTTTCAGTAGTTGCTGAGTCATACTCCTTTTTGAGAATATATTATACATTTAATATATTTTGATAAGAATTTATATCTTCTTTTGTTTAAGAGAGTTCTCGTTGCACATATCCTCATAGCCATACGATATTTATAGTCATTTTAACCTTAAATATTTTGAACTTTAATTCCCAGTACCAGCAAACCTTTGTCCCATGCTATGTCCCATGCTTCAATGCTATGAACTCTGGAGCTTCATGGTTGAACAGTCATGCAAGCAAATGGGGCGGACTGACTCACTTATGAAAACCAAGATTAGTCTGCATTCCAGTCCATTGTCTACCTGACATGCTCACTTGGATAATACACCAACCCCTCAAATTCACCATATCTACAACTAAATTGATGTGCCAACCCACTAAAGATGCATCTTCAAACTTCCCCATCTTGCTCTTCATCTTTCCTCTAGTTGCTCAAAGTGAAAACTCTGGGAAATTATCAGGGCTCATCCTTCTCATTTGAGAGGCGCTTTCTCAGAGACATTGGCTTTACCTTGAAATTATCCAGATTCTGAATATGTCTTCATGCCTGCACCTGCTGACACCCGTGGTGAGCACAGTCCCTAGAGAGGTCCTGTGACCTCATTACTCATGTTGTGTCACTTCTTTTTTCAAAAATTCCCTCAGAGTAAAGGCTTGTTTGCCAGGCTGTGAGTAACCCATGCTTCCCCTCTGCTGCCCCTCTGCTCTAATGTCATCCTATCCTCATTTTCATTCTCCACTGAAGGTCAAATCACTGCCTCCCTGTTTCCTGAACATGCTGGCTCCTCGTTAGAGGTTTGTCCTGAAGCTATCTGCAATGGCTGTTTCCCTCAATTTGTTAAAATCCTAGTGGGCTATCCTCAGCCCAGACTCCAGGTATTACTGCTGTAAATTCTGCAAATATTTCAAAGATTGAGAGTCATTTTTGGGTACTGAACTTGGTTGGAGGAGGCATTCCTCAAGTGGGGGGTAGGTCACAAGAATATGGGTTGATGGGGGTGAGTGGGATTCAAATTTAAGTAGCTGGTTTCATGTAGCTTTTGTAATAACTCTCCCAATGAGGCACTGGGCAGTCTGGCGTGGTTAAGAAGGAATGGGTCACAGTACCTTTCCCCAGGTCTACAATCTGAGGGGTTGCCCAAGGAGAAAGGGTAGTCTGTTCAGTTGCCACCCTGGACTACCAACCATGCCAACCAAGTTTGCCCCTCTACCTTTAATGTTACCCTAGACTCATGGGGGCTCAGTGGAATGGAGCTTTGTCCCCATGAGTCCTTACCCAAATGAAGGGCAGGATCTTTTACTTCCTTCTGATCTGGCTACTCATTCTTCCAGTGTCATTTTTGCTTACAATAAACACATTGGTCCTTCAAGCATCTTCCTTTCCTGGTGTCTCTGTCTTCCTCCTCTGAGATGTTTATTAATGTCCCTGAGTGCTCCACTACTTCTTAATTCAATCTTTTGTTCTGCTTTCTTCTACAATATATAATTATTGTCAATATTTTGAGCAATTTCCAATAATTAGAAATCAGTCATAACTTTTAAAACTTCTAATTTCTGAAGTTTCTTTCTAATATCTTGGACCAACTTCATAACAAAAGCCATATTGACTATTTTCTGTGTTCTGGTGCATTTAGGAATAAAGGAGAAACAGCTAGTAAGCCTTGCAGAGGTGCCCAATGAACCAGCAGTCAGTTCTTGGGGCTCCTGTATAACTTCAGTCACCTTAGACAGATGGGCAGGTTTCTAACATGTGTCTTCAATCCTCCTAAAAGATCATTGTGAAAATTTTCCAGAGCCTTCTTACTATCATCAATATTGGGAGTCCCTGTGAGGTTAAGCAGAAATGGAGAATACACTGTGTTTGGCTACATTACTCTCAAGTGATACTCTGCCTTGACTGACTGTGGCTTTCCTACTCTCAAGCCAGATCCTCTTCCACTCCTTGGCTGTGAAGCAGATGGCCAGTAGCTATTGGCAGTCTTCTCAGGTTGGCTGTGAGTGTGAAAGACTGTTGGGAGGAGGCTAATGAGATTGTGAGGGTTTGTCAGAGAACGGTAGGTTCTGAGTTTCCCAATTACACAGATCACTACTTAAAAAGATGTCATAAACAATAAAAGCATAGTGGAGGAAGTTCTGGTTGTTGGCTCCAAGCAGAGGTGCCTCCCTTGGATGGAGGATGGAGGCTGCCTCTGCACAAGGCAAATTTCTCCTATAGCACCCACAGACAGAGCCACTTTATGAATGGAGAGGGAAGAGGGCCTACAACCCATATGGTGGACAGGGAATTACTTCCCTCTTCCTAGGTGCTGACAGCCATGTTGGGGTATCTGGTGGGAAAGGCCAACTTCTTCTGGTGGGGCTGAGAGAACAGATGGAGCTTTGGGTTTTTCTGAATAACCTGGCCAAACCAACAGGATTTGGGTCCCACCAAGAGGGTCCAGGACTTAAGACAGAGATGATTCTTGTACCAGAAAAAAAATTGATCAAAATAGGAAAACTGGTCATAATGTCAATAGTTTTCAGTAAACACATTCCAGATGGTCTAAACCATGTAGGTATCAGATCATTCATTGGCCCGCCTGACTCCAAAAGAGAGACAATCAATTTCAAATAAGGTCTGTAGTTTTCTGGGCAACACCTAGAACCAATATCCATCCTCGTCTGCAAAACTGTCCTTGAAGTGTTTTAACATACACTCTAAGGTGTGTGGGAACTTCTCATCACCCTTCCCATTTTAGATGTTTCCTCAACCAACATAACTGTCAGAAACACACAGAGAGGCAAACAATAGAGACAACCAGAGGTAGCCACTACTCAGACTTAAGACAGGGCATCAGGTGATGTCTCACATGGATCCTGGATACTGGAGTTAGGACCACATCCAGCCTTTCCTAAATGTTCTACTCAGAAGGTACCACATACAGACTTAGCTGCAGGGGCAACATATTCAGGTGACTTTCTGTAATTACCTTCTTTGCTCTCAGAGTAATGCTGGTTTCATAAGAGCAGTCTCATACCGTTCCTTCCTTTTCTGTTTTGTGGAACAATTTAGGAAGCCCTTGTGTCAGTCTGGTAGAATTAAAAAATTATCCATCTAAACCCAGTTTTCCTTGTGGGTATATTTACTTACTTCTTCAATATCATTGCTTGCCACAAGTCTAAGCTGTTTATTTCTTCTTGATTGACCATTTTAAATGTCATATATATTTAGAAAGTTTTTCCAGATCCACATTATCCAAGTCTTTGGAACATTAGTTTCCAAAGTGTGCCTTATTGAGTCTCAGTATTTCATTGGAATAACCTGCCATTTCCTCTTTTGTAAGCTTTCTTTTGGTAATTTTTCTCTGAGTTTTTAAGACTTGTTTAGTTTCTCAAAGAATACATTCTTAGTTTGGTTAATTGTACATATTGTTTCTTTAATCATTGTGTTTCTGGTTTTATGTCAACTTGACATGCGCTCGAGTCATTTCAGAAGAGAGACTCTCAATAGAGAAAATGCCTCTCCAAAATTGGCCTATAGGCTAGTCTGTCAAGAATTTTCTTGATTAAGGGTTGTTGGGGAATAGACCAACCTTTTGTTGGTAATGCCAACACATCAGACAAGCAGTCCTGAGCTTTATAAAAAAGCCCACCAAGAGGGAAAGCAATGAGAACAACCCAATAAGCAACATTCCTTATGGCCTCTGTTTTAATTCATCCCTCCAGGTTCCCACCATGACTTCTGTCAGTAAGTAACTGTGGTTGGGACATGTAATCCAAATAAATCCTTTCTACCCCGAGTAGCTAACGGTGTCTTACCACAGAAACAGAAAGCAAATCAGGACAGTCTTCATTTCATTAATGTACACCTTTATCTTTATTTCTTGCTTTGGTTTTGTATTGTTTTGTCATTTTAGAACCTGGAGATATATTATTAGGATATTTATTTGAGGCTGTCCAGTGTAAGCTCTCATAGCCATATAAATCTCCTTACAGTTGGTTTAGCTGTATTCAGAGGCTCTGGTATGTTACACATTAATTTTTATTTAATTCTACAAACTTTTGAATTTCTTCTTTTTCTTTTTATCTTTCTTAAAGTTATTAGTGTGTGTGTGTGTGTGTGTGTGTGTGTGTGTGTGTGTGTGTGTGTGTACATTCAGAAATGATTCAAAGACATAATAGACAAGACGAGTTAATGATCAATCATTTTGGTTTTCTGAGACAGGGTTTCTCTGTGTATCACTGGATGCCCCAGAACTCTCTATATAGACCAGGCTGGCCTTGCACTCACAGAGATCCACCTACCTGTGCCTCCCAAATGTTGGGATTAAAGGTATACATCACCACTTGATTATTCTGTTTTTAGTAGTTCAAGCAAGTAGGTAATAAAAATTCAAAGGGAAAGTAGGCAGTAACACCTTTCTACTCTCTGCTGAGTTCTCAATATTCAGTACCTCACCCATCACAGGACAGGCCCATCCACTAAAACAGACTCTGACTCAACAGGGCTCAGGCTTAGATTGACTTCACAGTAAATGTTGTGTGGCATTTATTTCACATATAGATTCAGTCACTTATAAATATCAGCACAACAGCAAAATTTCCAGTGTGTTCATATAGTGTCAAATTAATGAAATCTTTGTGTGTTTCACATATGGAGACTTGAGCAGATTATTAACATCAACAATAGGGAATGTAGAGTTTGCACAGCAGGTAACTGGAGATAAGACAGAACATCATTGTAGCCATGCTGACGTGTGCTTGGACATGTTACTAGTTATAAAATAAATCCTGACAGAACCTGTTTCATTCAATTTTGTTTTTAATGATAAGACATTTCTTTACTTCAATCAAGTTGAAGAAAAGATAGGAAAACTAAAAAGAAATTTTGTCCAAAATGTTGGGGACAGGGTGATAGCTGGACTGATGAAGCAGACACTGGAGAGGACAGTTATAAAACTGAGAGCAGTTAATGAAGCTGTGAAGTTATGACTTAGGGAAAGGAAGAGAACTCTTTTAAACATGTACTTCTAAGGATAGTTCTACAGAATGAGGTCAATGGATTGGGTCTTGATCATAGTAACAGGAAAGACATTCATAGCAACTTCTCCCCCAGATGAAACAAAGGGCTTTACAGGGAAGAAACAGTTCTGGAAAATATGATAGGGAGAGAGATTTTCCATACCAAGACAGGAGAAAGATGCTATGCTGAACACTGTCTCTCCATCTTTTCATGCGGTCAGTGGCTACATAGCAATATCTTTTCACTGAGTGGTTTCTATGAAATTTTAGGAAATGTATAAGGTAATGTATCCAACCCAAAAGAAACATGATCCTATTCTTTAATAAATTTAAATTGACAGCAAAGGTAGTATGTATATACTGCAGTTCTAAGTACTAAACTAGAATAGTTAAGGGGAGGCGGCCTCTGCGTGCACGTGGGCTAGGTACCTAGTCTTTGGGTATACTAGGATGGCTAAACTAGCCCCCAGATTCCCTTTTGGTTGTTGCAGTTGCCCTTTGGGGAGATTTTTTCTTGAAATGTTCACTAATTGTGCTAAAAATTAAGATAGCTAGTGCAGTTCCCTTTGGAATATTTCTGTCCAAGGCTTCCTTTAAGAGGAGGTAAAAAAAAAAAAAAAATAAAGAGCAGTGATTTAGAAAGTCATGCCAAGAGCAGGGGAGAATAAAAACATAATGGGTGATGATTCAGTACAATTTTTGAAGTGATTACGACACGCCAGGGACCTGTCCTAATAAGTGTTAGTTGTCAACTTGACATGGTGAGAGTCATCAGAGAGGAGGGCCTCATCTGAGGACTTGCCTGGACTAGATTGTCCTATGCCAGTGGGATACTGTTTTGACTGTTAATTGATGGAGGAGGGCCCAGGCCACTGTGGGCAGTACCATTTCTAGGTACGTGGTCTTGGACTATGCAAGGAAGCTGACTAAACATGAGATCATGAGTAAGCTGGAAAGCAAGCTCCATCCAGGGTTCCTGCTGCACTTTCTTGACTCTGAGTGTGCTCCCTTGTCAGATGTAATGCTTCGTGGAATGAGAAGCCGTCCTACCTTCAGGTTCCTGCCTTCAGTTCCTGTTCTGACTTCTTTCAGCAATGGACTGTAACCTAGAAGTGTGAGAAGAAATAAATCTTTTCCTCTATGTTGCTTTTGGTCAGTGGGTTTGATCACAGTAACAGAAAAAAAACTGGATCAGTTCCAACATGGTCCATGTGATGGTACTGGTTAAATTGCCAGCTTTCAGGATAGCTCAAAGTTTTCCTGGTTGACAGCAGATTTAGTTTTTTAAAAAACGAATAAAAGATGCTCCAAATATAATCACAAGGAAGAATAAGGGATCCTAACACACATATGAGATCTGTCATTATGCATGTAATTGTGGATATCATACCACTCACTTTAATTATATGTCCAATTCTCTGTAAGAATAGAACTCTAAGGCCGGGCAGTGGTGACGCACGCCTTTAATCCCAGCACTTGAGAGGCAGAGGCAGAGGCAGGTAGGTCACTGTGAGTTCGAGGCCAGCCCGGTCTACAACGGGAGTCCAGGACAGCCAAGGCTATACAGAGAAACCCTGTCTCAAAAAACAAAACAAAGAATAGAAGTCTATGCCTCTCCACACAAATATATTTACAATTTCAAATCAGTACAAAACTGATCCTGTCCTTGAATTTCAGAATATTGAGAAAAATCTTAGCAGAATGTTGGGGCTGAGTTGAATGTCAAGCCAAATATTTTTAGATGAAACCTATGAAAACCTTAACTTTTTTTGAATTTTATACTTGGGAAATTTTTCATCCATCTAGCCAGATTCTGCTTCCATTCTCCCCCATACTTATTGTCAAAGAGCATAGATTTATATGTATGTGGTTTCCAGTACAATGCTACAAATCTTATTTTATCATGAAGTCATGTCGTGCTGAAATAGTTTCTGTAACAACTAATTTTGTGGTTTTATCAGGAAACTTAATACCGATTATGAATAACAAAGGATTAGTAATAAAACAAACACTCATATTGGTTGAGATAAAAACAGAGTTATATCCTTAACCTGTGAGTAGATTCGTGAGCACAAAACAACCAGAAGCTATGCCACGCTGGGCATTTCAACAAATAATGCCCAGTGTTTAATATCTTTGTGATGAAAGCCATTCATCTTTTGTCTATTGACCTGCTCAGGTTTTTTTGTCCATCTATTGCCTCTGGAGGAAGATACTTTCTCACTTTAAATTGGCACTTTAAAAAGATGATCTGGTGAGGGTTTCTGTGTGGGCAGGAGCAAGGCAGTGATTAGATTTTCTCATGTCACTCGAGAAACTATGAAAAGTAAAATCAATGCTGTGAATTTTTTTTTGTAAAAGTAAACCCATTCCAGCAAGCATATTTATCTTCATTCAAAGAATATCTTCTATTCGTTTCCATGACTTTAAATAGATTTTATGAAATTATGATGAAAGTAAATGCTTGTTTAACATATTTATTTAACAAAAGAGTTAGTGCCTTATATTGATCTCCCCCTGCAAAACATAAACAACAAAACCAGAAATCAGTAAATTCCAGGACTTGTAAACACGAGAACCCGCAGAGCAACTTGCTGTACAAATGGAAACTCAGAGCTGTTGCTTCTGTCACCTAACTTTGCCAATGCTGATGTTTTAGTTTTCTTACATAGGACCTCTCGTCTCAAAATTAATTAACTGAAATATGAGAAACATCAATACTTGTCATGGATGATGTCTTCAGGACACTCTGACAGCTCATCCTTTATCAACAAGTACATATTCTAAATATTCACATCCTCTGAACCTTCACATCAGAAAAGTAACATCCATTCCTTTGTGATGTCAAAAATGCTACAGACACATGGACTATGCAACACTGTAAAGATGCATTCAAGACAGCCCAATAGCTCAAAGTGTGATAAATACAAGGGCAAGGTTGTTTTCTTTATTTTTTCCTAAGGAGTACAACATAAAATTTTCCAGAAGTGAAAACATGGGGTTTGCTACTTCTAAGAATGAAGAGCCGGTGGGAAGACCCTAAAATCAAGTGAGAGAACTAAGTGGAGAAATAATGAAACTAATAGACATAATGAATCAAATGGACCTAACTGAATATTTCACCCAAACACACACAAAAATATGCCTTCTTCTCAGCACCTCATAGAACCTTCTCAAAAAATTGACCATACGCCTGTTCATAAAGCAAACCTCAACAGATATAAGAAGATAAAGATAATCCCTTGCATCTTATCAGAACACCATGGATTAAAGCTGTAAATCAACAACAAAACAAAACAACAACAACCCTAAAAACTCATAGAAATTGAACAACTCCCTACTCAGTGACAACTGGATCAGGAATGAAATAAAAAAGAAATTAAAGACTTCCTAGAATTCAATGAAAATAAAGTCACAACATACCCAAATTTATGAGAAACAATGAAAGCAGTGGTAAGAGGAAAGTTCATAGCACCAAGCTCCTTCACAATGAATTTGGAGAGATCCTCTACTAACCGCACACCTGAAAGCTCTAGAACAAAAAGAAACAGACACACCTAAGAGGAGTAGATAGCTGGGAATTATAAAACTCAGGGCTGAAATCAATAAATTGGAAACAAAGAACAATTCAAAGAATAAAGGAAACAAAGACCTCATTCTTGGAAAAAATCAAACCCATAGCCAATCCATCTAAAAGACAAAGGGAGAGTATTCAAATTAACAAAATCAGAAATGAAAAGGGAGACATAACAACAGACACCAAGAACATCCAAAAAAATTATTAGGTCTTACCTCAAAAGCCTATATGCCACAAGATTTGAAAATCTAAGTGAAATGGACAATTATCTTGATAGCTATCAATTATCAAAATCGAATCAAGATCAGGTAAAAATGTTAAATAGTCCTACATGTCCTAAGGAAATAGAGGCAACCATCAAAGTCTCCAAAAAAAGCAGACACAGATGGATTTAGATAAGAATTCTACCATATCTTCAAACAAGAGCTAACACCACTTCTCTTCAAACTATTCCATAAAATAGAAATAGAAGGAACATTGTCAAACTCATTCTATAAGGCCACAGTCACCTTGATAGCTAAATCACACAAAGACCCAACAAAGAAAGAGATTTTTAAACCGATTTCTCTTATAAACATGGATGCAAAAAAGAAATAATAAAATACTCACAAACAGAATCCAAGAACACATCAAAAATATCATTCACCATAACCAAGTAGGCATCATCCCATGCATGCAGAGGTGGTTCAATATACAGAAATCTATCCATGAAATACATTGTATAAGCCAACCGAAAGAAAAAAACCACATGGACATTTCCTTAGATGCCAAAAAAGCATTTGGCAAAATCAAGGATACAAGGCACATACCAAAACACAGTAATGACAACAAGCCTACAGCCAACATCAAATTAAACAGAGAGAAACTTAAATCAATGCCACTGAAATCAGGGACAAGGCAAGGCTGTCCACTCTCCCCTTATTTCTTCAATATAGTACTTAAAATTCTAGCTAGAGCAATAAGACAACTAAAAGAGATCAAGGGAATACAAACTGGAAATGAAGATTTCAAAGTATCACTATTCACAGATAATATGATAGTTTACATAAGTGACACCAAAAATTCTACCAAGGAACTCCTACAACTGATAAAAACCTTCAGAAAAGTGGCTAGATACAAAATCAACTAAAAAAATCAATAGCCCTCCATCATACATATGATAATAAGGCAGAGAAAGAAATTAAGGAAACCACACCTTCACTATATCCACAAAAGCATAAAGTATCTTGGTACAACTCAAGCAAGTGAAAGACTTGTATGAAACCAAAACAACACAAAATTTCAAGCCTCTGAAGAAAGAAACTGAAGAAGACATCAGAAGATGGAAAGATCTCCTTTGTTCCTGGATTGGGAGAGTCAACACAGTAGCAATGGCCACATTACCAAAATCAATTTGCAAACTCAATACAATCCCTATCAAAATACCTACACAATTCTTTACAGACCTCGGGAGATCAATTCTCAACTTCATATGAAAAAAAAAAAACAGAATAGCCAAAACAATTCTGTACAATAAAAGATCTTCTGGAGAAATCTCCGTCCCAGATGTCAAGCTGTACTATAAAGCATCAGTAATAAAACAGCATGGTCCTGGCATAGAAACAGACAGGTTGATCAGTAGATCAAATCAAAGACACAGAAATAAACCCACATCCCTATGGACACTTGATTTTTGACAAGAAGCAAAATCCATAAAATGGAACAAAAAGATAGCATCTTCAACAAATGGTGCTGGTCTAACTTGATTTGTACATGTAGAAAAATGCAAATAGATCTATATTTCTCACCCTGCCCAAAACTAAAGTTGAAGTGGATTAATGGCGTCAATATAAAACCAGGCACACTAAATATGTTAGAAGAAAAAGTGGGGAAGAGCCTTGAACTCATTGGCACAGGAGATGACTTCCTGAACAGAACACCAACAGCTCAGCCTTTAAGGTCAAGAATGAGTAAATGTGACCTCATAAAACTGAAAAGCTTCTGTAAGACAAAAGACACAATCAACAAAACAAAATGACATCCTACAGAATGGGAAAAGGTCTTCACCAACCCAACATCAGACAAAGGGATAATATCCAAAATATATAAAGAACTCAAGAAATTAAACACCACCAAAAATGGGGTACAGAGATAAACAGTAAATTCTTAATAAAGGAATATCGAATGGCAGGGAAACAGGTAAAGAAATGCTCAACATCCTTAGTCATTAGGGAAATGCAAATCAAAACAACTCTGAGATTGCATCTTACACCTACCAGAATGGCGAAGATCAAAAACTCAAGTGACAGCACTGGCCAGTGAGGGTGTGGAGAAAGAGGAACACTCCTCCATTGCTGGTAGGAGTGCAAATTTGGAAATCAATCTGGCGTTTTCTCAGAAAATTGGGAATAGTGCCACCTCAAGACCTAGGTATACCACTCCTGAGTATATACCTGAAGGATACTCCACCATACAACAAGAACATTTATTCAACTATATCCATAGAAGCTTTATTCATAATAGCCAGAATCTGGAAACCATCTTGATGTTCCTCAGTTCAGAAGCATAGATAAAGAAACTGTGGTACAATGACGAAATAGAGTAGTATTCAGCTATCAAAAACAAGGAAACCTTGAAATTTGCAGTCAAATGGATGTAACTAGAAATTATCATCCTCAGTGAGGTAACCCAGACCCAGAAAGATACACATGGTATATCCTCACTGATAAGTGGATATTAGCCCAACTAGCTGTCCTCTAAAAGACTCTACCTAGCTAGGGTTTGAAACCATTATGGGGACTTTCAGAAGTACTTTGGGCAGAGTTCTGAGAATTGTATGGAAGAGTGGGGGAGATGGAAGGACCAGGTGGGGTCAGGAGTTCCACAGGGAGGCTATGAAGGCCTGCAGATCTGGACCTACGGGCCTGTACAAACTGATGCACCAACCAAGGACAATGCATACAGAGTACCTGGACCTCCTGTTCAGATGTATCTGATGGACAGCTCATTCTCCATGGTTGTATGGAGTGCAGAAGAGGAGAGCTGGGACTGTTTTTGATAAGAACTCTGGTACCTGCAACATGATCATTGCTCCCTTGGTGGGGCAGCCTTGTGAACACGCAGAGGAAGGGGATGCAGGCTATCCTGATGAGACCTGATAGACTGTGATCAGATGGCCGATGAGGAACTCCCCCTGCACCCCATCAGAGGTTAAAGGGTGGTGAATAGGGCGGAATAGGGAGGGAGGGTGGGAACTGGATGAGAAGAGTGAGGGGATAACAATCCGGATGTAATGTGAATAAATTGTAATAAGCAAAACAGTAATAAAAATGTTAAAAAAAAAAGAGTAAATGAGAGGACACAAAGGAGGACCCTTTTCTGTATGTAACAAAAAAGAGTCTGAAAGACATTTTGTAGCTTTAACAATGAGTAAGGATTCCATCCTCTTCCCTCAGAGGAGGACCAATAATTTAAGGCAGCTTCAAATATAACAAGCAAAGGGAGTAGAATATATTGAAAATCTGGTTTTGAATTAGTCAGAACACATTAAGAATACTACCCTTTCCTTTGTTTTTATATGCTTGTCCACAAAGCACAGTATAGGAGGGATGGAAGGAGTCAGCTTGGGTCGACCATTTGATAGCTTTTATTAATCCAGAGAGCACACCCCAGCTCTGTACATAAGCCAGAGCAGCTGACATCGCCCCTGCACAGCTATACTGCATAATTACTTGAAAGTGATAATTAACCCCTTTGGTGTCTGAGTCATCTAAATGTTTGATGCTCTTACGTGAATGCTACTGCCATTAGAAACCTAAACCTCATCACTTTTGTATCCTTTGAAAAGTATTAAAGTCAGTCATCATTTTTGCTTATTTCTTTTACATTTGAGATTTCAATATAATTACATAATTCCTGCCTCCCTTTCTTCCCTCTGACCCCTCCCATATAACTACTCCTTGATTTCTTGGAATTTATGCCTGATTTTAAAATTAATTGTTGTTATGTGAATAAATGTCTCTCTATATATATTCCTAGATATAATCTACTTAGCCTGGATAGACGACTGTTTCTCTGGCTCTCGGCATTCTTTGATTGCTTCTAATTCTTTGTAGAGGACTGAGGTCTTGAAATACAGCTAATGAACTAACAGTTCTAAGCTACCCAAATAAAAATATTAGATGCCACATAGGTGTTTCAAATGCACTGAGAACATGGCTTTCTGGTGGTCGCTTAGTGTTTCACATTACTGTCTTTAGGGGGAGATGGTAAATAGCCCACGAGCACAAGGGTGGTCTCATTGCAGGTGTTTGTCTAATGAAGTGTCAAAGCAGAGCGAGAGCACACGAGTGGGGAAATGAGACCAAGGGAAACTCACCATCATTCACAAGCTTGCCAGAGACACTGTGCTACCTCTCTGGGCTTTCTTTGTCTATTTTTAGCTTTACATGTTAGGAAATACAAAATATACGCAGATACAATGGTAAAGGCATTCATGCTAAGAGCTCTTATTTATCAAACCACAATACAATTCCCCCATCAACTTCTTTTCCTCTCCCAGACTGTTCATTTCTGCCTACAGATGAAGTTTACATCTAAGTCAGTAGATTCGGAATTGATCTAATTGGCATCTCTGAAGTAGGTGAGGTTTACTCCATCATTTTGAAGTCTTCATAAAATAAAGACTTGTTTTTCCCTAACAATGAGAAACTCTGCCAGCAGAGGAGATGTGAATTGCCCATGAGTGAGTCCTCTGGGTCTCCAGCCTGTCTTGGAGATTCTTTACTGGACAGCATAGATTAGCACAGGCCAACTGCCTCTCTACTAAACTCATTTTTTTTTTCTGTGCACAGAACTGAACTATATTTACCAGCTAGCCTTTCAATCAGTTACATGGGTTTCTGTTCATCTCCCTGGATGAGTAGGTGAAGCTATTTGGCCGGTAGAAATAAAAACTTTGGGATACCTTTTCCTTTTTCCATGAATTGAAGTCGATATGCAGGATGTACTACAGGTAGCATATATTCCATCTTTCTTTAGTCACTGAGTAAACCACCAAAACGGATGACTTCCGTATGCCCTGCCATTGAAATTGAGATAAATAGAATATGTTTTTGTTGTGCAAATCACTGAGATCTCTCTGTTGTTACAGACGCTTATGTATATTCAATGACACAATGGTCTATAAATATAATTAGTCTTATTTTGAAGTTAAATAAGGCAGAAAAAAAAGTAGGTTTCAGGGCAGGGGGATTTTTCAGCTGCCTTTATTACACTCAGGTACAGGTCCTTGTTCTGTGGCTGATGCTCAGCGTGAGGGTCGACCTGACGAATACATTCACGTGTCATCTACATGGTGGTGGTGGTTAAAGTCAGAGAAAGGCAAGTGATCTTTCAGGAGATAAAGTAGAGAGCAATGGAAGGGAAGTCAGAGCAGGTGTTTAGCAACAACACACTTTGAAATGAAGATAAAGTACAAGACACCAAGAGAAAAAGTCAGGGAGCATGCTAAAAAAAAAAAAAAGATAGTTTTTAAATGGAAAATCTGTCAGGAGTATCAACATGACACAGTTAAGACAGGTAAAGACTGAAGGAAAGGCCACTTAGCCAATTAGCTATTGAGTGCTGACCTTTCTAGGAGCCTTTTTAGAAGGCTTCTCTGAGTGGACACCAGCCTGAGATGATTTGACATGTGACTGAAAAGTGAGAACTTGTGGGTGTTATGTGTACAGTTCCTTTTGAAGGAATTTGAAAATAAAGAAAAAAAAAGGCGTCACAGAGAATAAGTACTTTGATTCCTGGACCAGCTGAACATTGAGAAAAGTAAAAATTACAATAAAGAAGGGGCCAGACCCTTTTTATATGAGAAATTCTTATGTTTTTGATAATAATAAATGTATCAGTTACCTGCCTTAATAACATATTCAAGTCATCAGTGAGTATACATGGGACTACACCGATAGTTTGAAGTTATTTTGTCAAGTTCTAAAGGCAAGCTGAAATAAAATAACATTCTAAGAGTAAGGTTTGGGACTGAAAACAGAGAGCACTGACTGTCATAATATGGGGACTAATAAGTACAAAGAATGGAAAGGAAATTGGAGGTCACCGGCACTGGTGTTGAGCTCTTCACAAACTATTAGCATTATACAAATATTATTGACATTTAAAGAAAATGGTGCAAAAATGTTGGATCCTGCTGGTATTTAATTGTCGTCAGACAGTGTCACTATACTCATGTTGAGGTCCAACAGAGTAAGAATATTGCAGAAAAGCCAACAAGGTCCACAATTAGGAATATCTCAGAGGAAATGCTCATATATGGAAAATTGAAAGGAAACAGCACACACACACACACACACACACACACACACACACACACACACACACACACCTATATATACCTGAGAAGAAGTGAGTTCATATGTTGGACAAATGTACTGGATAGTTTTGTGTCAACTTCACAGAAGCTAAGGAAGTCGGAGAGGAAGGAACCCAGTTAAAGAAACGCCTCTGTAAGAAGAGGCTGTCAGCAAGTCTGTAGGGAGTTTTCTTTCTTTCTTTCTTTTTTCTTCTTTCTTTCTTTTTCGAGACAGGGTTTCTATATGTTATCTTGGCTGTCCTGGACTCACTTTGTAGACCAGGCTGGCCCGAACTCATAGTGATCCTCCTGCCTCCGCCTCCCGAGTGCTGGCATTAAAGGTGTGAGCCACCATGCCCGACTTGGCATTTTCTTAATTAGTGATAGATAGAAAGGGCCCAGCCCATTTTGAGTGGTGCCACCCATGGCCTGGTGGGTCCTGGGGGCTATGAGAAAGCAGGCTGAACAAGTCATGAGGAGCAAGCCAGTAAGCATCGCTTCCCCACAGGCTTTGCATCCACTCCTGCCTCCAGGCTCCTGCCTTGATTGAATTCCTATCCTGACTTCCTTTTGTAAAAACCTGGGATGTGAGCCGGGCAGTGGTGGTGCATGCCTTTAATCCTAGCACTCAGGAGGCAGAGGCTGGTGGATCGCTGTGAGTTCAAGGCCAGCCTGGTCTACAAAGTGACTCCAGGACAGCCAAGGCTACACAGAGAAATCCTGTCTCGGGGAAAAAGAAAAAAGAAAAAAAAAAAAGACCTGGGATGTGAAAGCATGAGATGAATAAACCCTTTCTTCCCCAAGTTGCTTTAGTCTTGATGTTTTATCAGAGCAATAACCCCAACTAATAGCAAACAAGGGAAACCTGTCAATAGGTATACATAGCAGCCTACATTGCAGCAAAGAGTTGGGGGAAGCCACGGCCTAGTGAGAGGTAGACAGCTATTCTAGGCAGACAGGATGAGGTGTTCCTACACCAAGTAGATGGAGTGCACTTTTACAGGGGAAGGTGGGTTAATAAAACAGCAAATGTCAGAATAGACATATTCTGTCTGTCTAGACACCGAGCTACTGAATGGAAGAAAACTGGAACAGAGGATAGACATTGAGCTAGGATGAAGTCGAGCCTTCTAAACATCTTCCCGAACATCTGGACGGCAAAGGGGGTGGCCGTACTGGTAATAGGTTCCTGTGATTTCACATGATTATAAACCTTGCCAAAATAATATTATTTTGTCAAAAACATCTCTTTCTAAATTATGTCTTGAGCATCACTAAATCTATTTAAGGAGCACATTATTAGGATGTGAATGTCAAGAAAGAATTATTCCTTTCCTGAAGATTTGGGGGTAGATGTGGTTTAAAATAGGGACTGCCCACTCCTTTCATGGTGGCAGCAATGATATGGAAATTAAAAGAGGGCCATGATATCTGGCACCTGCAACCAATGTGTTTGGTGGTTGAAGAACTCACATTTCTACTAGTGGAAAGAGCTTATCAAAAGTATCCGGGTCTATTTTTATGTTTATGTACTTGGGTAAGTCATCCCTCCTCAGTGGTATGTTTTTTGGCATTCTTCTGCACTCATATACACTACAGGACTGAAGTGCTGACTAGAGAATAAAGGAGATCCATATATTATGCATGGCTCTAACAGTCAAAATTCACATTTTAATCTTATAATCAGCACCTGTGAGAAAGTCATTAAAATGTGGTTAAGACTTTGGAGTATGACTTGCAGAGTGTGTGACTTGGGATTAACTAGGTCAAGTTGCTTTACATTTTCTTCAGGTACTTTCTCAGTTTCAGGATGATCAGTTAAGTAGTAAGGATTAAAGAAGCAGATGCTTTTCATGTAGGAAATACTAGTTAATACCAGCAATTGTTATCAAGGCCTTTAGATCCCTTTAGCTGAACCATAACTTTCTAGATTATAATAGGTGGAAGTACCTGGACGGATAGTAGGTGTTACAAGATAAATGGAGGGTTTTTTTTTTTTTGAGGCATTCACTTGCAGTTATCATTATAATTTTATATTTTTCAAAGAATAGAAGCTCTTTTGAGTAAAAATGTACATTTACTATTTTAATAGGGCATATGTATGGGTTGCAATAAAAATACATCATCTATCTATATCCTACCTATCATTTATCTATCTATTATCTGTCTATCTATCTATCTATCTATCTATCTATCTATCTATCTATCTATCTATCATCAATCACACATGTATCTACTGTCTCTTAGTTTTTTCAAGATTAGGTCTCATTATCTAGCCTAGGCTGCCCTTAAATTTGCATTTTTTCCTTCTGCACTGGAATTACAGGGTGTGATGCTGTCTGTGGCTACAGAACAAGAATCTGCCCACAAAGCAGCATGATTAAATCACAGTAGTTAACACCTCCAGCTCTTGAAAGTTTAAAAATATTGAATGGTTTAAAATACAGTATTCCAATTAAAACCATTTAAAATTTACTTCCCGCCCCAAAGTGGGGGAGAAATTAGGGTGCACCTTATGATACAATTACTGTCCATTGGACATCAACAAAGAGGTCACTGACAGATGTTTTCAGTGTGCCGGCCAAGGATCGTGAACAGGGTTTTAGTGCTCTAAAAACTGGATGCGTCTTATGGTCAGGTGCGTTTCATGGTCCAAAAAAATTGTATATGTGTTTACATTTGTGTGTGTATGTGTGTGTGCATGCATTCATGTGTGTGTGTGTGTTTTAGCATGCATGTGGAGATTGTAGGAGAACTTGCTGAAATCACTGTGTTCTTCTTTCACCATTTGTGTGCTGCAAAGACTGTACATAGGTTATCAGGCTTCATAGCATGAGTCTTTACCCACTGAACTATCTTAATAGCCTTTGAAATAATTTTTGATCAATACATAACTGTTTACTCTTATGAGGGAGTATTTGTTTGGTATAAATGTACAATGTATCATGATCAACTCAATGCAAAATGAGTTTACACCTCTTTTTTTCTTTGTTTTTAGAATCCATTTTCTAGATATTAATATAATACACCACAACTTCCTGTAGAGTAATCCTACTGTGCTACAAACACTAGAATTTATTCCTTCTGCCTGACTATAGGTAGCTGATATTTAAGTTTCCACAATTGCCCCACCCTGCATCTCTTAGCTTCTATTAATCTCTATCCAACATTCACATTGAACTCTGAATTTAAAGAGAAGACTTTAAAGAAATATGTTGCTTTTGGAAGATTGGGGATTACACCTTTGGAGCTTGGGAATGTATGTGTGTGTGTGTGTGTGTGTGTGTGTGTGTGTGTGTGTGTGTGTGTGTGTGTGTGTGCTCATTTGTAAAGTTGGGGATTATTAGAGGAGAGAGGTAAGAATTCCTGTTTAGGTTCAGCCCTGTTGGAAGATGTAGATGTAACCCAGATCTTGCTTTATTACTGACTTGGGTAGATTAAATATCTAGAGTTGTACATGAATTTGTGCAAAACCTAGTGTTCTAGATTTGAGAAAAATCTTGCCAAATTTTAACTTACATTTTAACTGAGATGTGTTTTCAGACCTTACTGTTTTAAGTAATTGAAAATATTGCACCTTAAATTGCATATGAAAAGGCAAGCTAAGATATTTTCAGAAATGTTGAATAATAAAATCTGCATTGTTTTTGGTAAATCCCCAATTTCCTTATTTACCCTGACTAAAATAATTTGGCAAATTTTACATTTTATAATACCTAAATATATAATCCTTAGAGGATAGATTTTAAAAAGTATTTTCTCACTTGATAGGCTTGCCAAGATGGAAGCATGTACTTCTGTATTAATATTGTGTCTTATTTTGAAAGAGAAACTGGATTTGGCCATGGTACAGTCATAAGGACAAAGAAGATATATACAAACACAAAACAGATTTCATGTTATCGTTTACATCTGTGCCTTCTGCACTGTGGACCTCCTGTTTAATTCTTTAATCCTTTGACTGTAAGTCAGAGGCTCCCCATAGGCACTGGGGGAGTGGTTTTCTTTCTTGCCTCTTTAATGTTATGGATTTCTTTCTCTGTTTGGAGAATGTCTTCTTAATGGAACACATCAGGGCCACCTTTGGATATTTCTTCTGCTATCAAGTCTTTGATGATCCAGCCATCAGATTTATATTTATCTTTGTGCACACATCATTCTGCATTCACTAAAGAGAAATCATTGACTTATATGCCTGTATTGCCCAATGTTTCGTCTTGTTTGTTTAGATCTCATATCTTAGGTAGCTTACAAAGTCAAGGATGCGATGTGCATTTAACAATTTTTTTAAATTTTTTAAATTAATTTGTTCTTGTTACATCTCAATGGTTATCCCATCCATTGTATCCTCTCATTTTTCCCTCCCTCCCATTTTCCCCTTATTCCCCTCCCCTATGACTGTTCCTGAGGGGGATTTCCTCCCCCTGTATATGCTCATAGGGTATCAAGTCTCTTCTTGGTAACCTGCTATCCTTCCTCTAAGTGCCACCAGGCTCCCCCTCCAGGGGACATGGTTAAATATGAGGCACCACAGTACGTGTGAAAGTCCTACCCCACTCTCCACTCAACTGTGGAGAATGTTCTGTCCATTGGCCAGATCTGGGTAGGGGTTTAAAGTTTACCGCCTGTATTGTCCTTGGCTGGTAACTTAGTTTGAGCGGGACCTCTGGGCCCAAATCTGCCTATCATAATGTTCTACTTGTAGGTTTCTAGGACCCTCTGGATCCTTCTACTTTGCTATTCTCCCATGCTTCTCTCATCTAGAGTCCCAATAGGATGTCCTCCCCTTTGTCCCAGTTTCCTGGTAAGTGAAAGCTTTCATGAGACATGCCCCTTGGGCTAGTATGCAGATATAAGTGAGTATATACCATTTGAGTCTTTTTGCTTATGGGTTAACTCACTCATTATGATCATTTCTAGCTCAATCCATTTATCCACAAATTTCGGGAATTCCTTGTTTTTAATAGCTGAATAGTATTCCATAGTGTATATGTACCACAGTTTCTTTATCCATTCTTCTACTGAGGCTCAAGACTCCACTCCTTGGAATATACCCAGAAGGTGCTCCAGCACACAACAAGAAAATTTGCTCAACCATGTTCATAGCAGCCTTATTCATAATAGCCAGAACATGGAAACAGCCTAATTGTCCCTCAGAATGTAACAAATTCTTAAAACCTTTTAATTGAAGCTCAAGGACCACATGGTAGATATTCGTAGCTTGTGGCAATGAGAGATATTACCAGAGATGTCTATGAAGCAGTCATGAATTGTATCATTCAAATGTGTCTGAAACAAATACAGACCCTACATGGCGGGGACACTGAGAGTTTTGCCAGATTGCATGGAACTATGTTAGGAAATTATGGGTGCCTGCGGGGGCGGGGGAATAGTCGGGGCACCTTGCAGATGATTGTAGTCAACTTTCATCAACTTTCCATTTAAGGATTTAAAATCTGACAAGTAATTATACATTTATTACCCCAGTCATTCTGTAATCAAGTAATTTATTAATTAGGTGATATGTAAGCCCTATGAGCCTCGAATCTATAATATGACAAGTAGTTATATGCTCGTTAATCAGGCAATTTGCACTGAGCCCTTCGGTAGAGAAGATTGGGGATGCCCACGGAATTATAGAACCTGTTTCCTAAGACGAAGCAGCTGAGTTTAATGCAGGAATAGGTAGATCAAAAATACATACAGCAACCGGCGATGAACTAAGCCAGAGTAACAGGGTGAGACAGGGAAGGGGCACTGCTCAGTACCCAGCACTGAGACTGCTAGGCAGTGCCTTTTCTCATGCGCTAAAAGGGAACGTCAGAAAGTTCCCCTGAGATTAAAAAAATGGACGCAGGTGGACAATTCATTTTATTCTTCTTTTTCTCTCTTGGGGCCCAGGAAGACTGAGTGGAGATAGACTGCTGAAATGTCACTGGGTGGGAGAATTCTATGGACCCTTGACCAGCTGGACAGCATTAAATTCACAGAAGGAAACATCAATAAATAGCATTAGGGAGAAAGAGAATCGTTCTGAAGATTAGAGGCGATTGTCTGGATGTATAACACAGTGAGCAAACTTCCCCCAAATGTTCCCTGAACTGTTAGACTTGCAGTAAGAATATTTTTTTCTGCTTTAAAATATTTATTTATTTGTTCACTTTACATCCCAATCATAGCCTGATCCCTCCTTTCCTCCCAGTTCCACTTTCCCTCCCCCTTCTTCCATCTACCCCCTTCCATTCCTCAGAGAAGGGGAGCCCCCCCCCCCATCACTCTAGCTCATCAAGTCACATCAAGACTGAGCATGTTCTCTTTCTTTGTGGCCTGGCAAGGCAGCTCCATCAGGAGAAGTGATCAAAAAGAAGGTAACAGAGCCCCCTGCAATGTAGCCAATGGGCAGCTCAGGCTTCATGTGGGTCCTCCAGTAAGAATATTTTGTAGACTACAGCTGACTGGGTTTGTTTCACACTGAAGTGGACAGTCCTGCTTTAGGAGACACATAGGGGATAGACATAGAAATTAAGAAATCCTGGGAGCTTCTTGAGAAGAAAAATGATAAAACTTCATGGGAAAAACTGGGTATCATCACATGTGGTTATAGAGAGAGCAACACATGTCAAGTCTGTTCTAAAGATGTCTGCTATATAGTTGCTTTTTAGCTATAATGTATCAAATCAGTTGGTTTTTCCTTTTATGTTAAATTCTGCTCAAGGGATTATTTACCTACATTGGTTTTCTGCAGAAAATTCTCATATGTCAGTTGTTATAACTCACATTTAGGACTACAGATTCATTTTAGGGTTAAGTGTGTGTGTGTGTGTGTGTGTGTGTGTGTGTGTGTGTGTGTGTGTGTGTGTGTAGCATAACTTAGGAGAAAAAATTTCATATGAAGATCCAATGGACCTATATAACTTGTTACAGAAACATCTACTTCCTGTCAGAACAAAATATACTACCACTTTGTCATAAAGCATGTATTAAGTCATTAACTTTAAAGTCTGTTCCTGGAATCTCTGTTTCTGTTCCATTTATTTACTGTATAATGTCTAATTGTTGTAGCTTTATAATTCTTGATTTTTGATTGCATAAATCTTCTCGCTTGTTTTGGCTGTTGTTGGCTTTTATCCATACTCACTTTTAAATCAACTTGTCAAACTCTATACACTATAGGAAGAAACTTGGTGAAATATCTTAGGGATCACATTAAAACCTTAGATAAATATGGATAACATTGACATGAATTTCTCAGTCCACAAACAGTTCCCCTCTTCTTTCAGATTTAGGCATTCTTTATTTTCTTGTAGTATTTTGTAATTTCCTGTCTTGAGTTTCTATACATTTTTAATAAACCCAATCATATGTGTTTACCATTTTAAAAATGTGCTTTAAATCTCATTTTGCATGCATCGTGGCTTTGTATTCTAATTTCCGTTTCTTTCCAGCACCATGAGATGGAACGATAACAGGGCCTATCTTCTCGGTGTCTCCGCCTGGATTTCCTCTTTGTCTCTTAGCTTTTGCATCCCTGAGCCATATGGCCAGGGGAAAATGGTTCAAGGGTTGAGATGACTTTCTTATGCTTATCTTCTCAGAGCTTTGTTCTATATTCCAGTTGCTGTATCAGCAGCCTAAGAAAATAGAAAAGTGTTGTTCAACCTCTGCCCCTAAGACGCTGCTCTCGCCCTGACTTTGTGTATTGTTCTTTGATGTCTCCTATGAGCTGGAAAATACCTGGAAGGAAAGAGATGACTCAAGTTTGAAGTTGTTGTGATTAGAGCTGTATTTCCATCAAGAAACTTGCTTGCCCCTGTTAGATAATTTATTAATCTTTCCTAAGATTAATTTTAATATTCAGCCCTTATATATGTGTTAATTTTTAATATTATATACCTGTTTATGTATATATAATTAGTATATATTAAAATAATATATACCAGCGAGGCATGGTGGCACATGCCTGTAATCCCAACACCCATAAGGCAGAGGCAGGTAGACTGATGTGAGTTTGAGGCCAACCTGGTGGTATACAAAAGAAGTCTAGGACAGCCAAGGCTACAAAGAGAAACCCTGTTTTTAAAAAATAATATATACCTCTATCTGCATTTTATTTTGTTTCTAAGATATTTTTGTTTTGCTTAAAGATTCATTAATTTTATTTGTTAATATCAATGCTATCTATCTTTCACCACATTTGTATTTTCCCTGTTGTTATTTTGCTGATTGTTTATCTTCTAAGTCTTTTTTATTTCATCTTTTATTATCTTATTTGCCATATATTCAATCCTTATTTTGTAACCATGAATTCTTGCATTTGTCTCTTTAATAGGCCAATAATTTTATTTTCAAGTTTTCTGAATTAATTTTTAGATTTAAATTTACATTTACTGTCTGTTTTGTTTGTGATAATAAATGGAAAGAATTTTTTTCATAGAAGACATGATATATTCTCATAGAAATAGTATATATGTTTTTTGCACTTTTCATACTAGTTTATTTTATGTCTATTTTTGTGAATTTTTAAAAAATACTTCCCTGTATGCTTTGACCTTACTGAATAATCTTTGTGTCTTCTTTAGTGCTTATAAAATCATATGCTTTTCTCCAAAATGTATGTATGTATGTATGTATGTATGTATGTATGTATGTATGTACATGGCATGCTCACGCATGAATTTGTGTGCATTTTTGCATATGTGTGCAGTTGGTCATAGGTGCATGTATGTGTACATGCTTGTGGAGGCTTAGGTTGACATCACAAGTGTCTTTTGTGATTTCTCTGTACCTTATTGATTGAAGCAGAGACCAGGAGATGAACACAGGCCCTGTGGCTATGGCTAGGCTGGCCAGTCATCCAGGCACAGAGATCTCCTGTCTTTGCTATCTGGTTCCCACACACTGGGATTTCAGGTGAGCCAACACACCTACCTGGTATTTATACAGGTCTGGGAGATGTAAACCCTGGTCGTTCTTGCACACAAACTCTTGCACCACTGAGCTGTCTCCTAGCCTGGTATGTATTTTCTGTCGTGTTTGTTTCCTACAAGCTGTAACTATATACAATAGCTTTAGTGTTTTCTATTGGTAGTGCTTATTAACTTGCTATGGTGATTAGTGATAGGCTTTCATGGATTTTTTTCTCCTTTGCTTGACTTATAATTGTAGTTAATTATATGATATTTTTTCAATGCTTCCCTCTTGTTATTTAGGATTCTTTTTTTAATTACTGATTTTTTAGATTTAATTGCATTAGAACTTGAGTGATTAGGAATAAATCAGGATATCTGCAGTCTTTCTGTTGCCCTTATGCTACAGTAACAGTAGCATAATGTTAAGAATTGGTCACCTGTTCTGACAACAGGCACTCCACAGTAGTTTCTTCTTTCACCCACGGTTGCATATATGCCCAATTCAATGAGATTTCTTCTGCCATTTTTTCCCTTAGCCTTTCATGAATAAATTCTCTGATAGATATATCCCAAGATTCTCATGAAGATGATGCTTGTAATCTTCTTCTGCTCTTAATGTTGTACAATGAGGCTTTGTAACACATGAAACAATTATAAACCTCACTTAGAAGCCAATCACAAGCCACTTGGTACACTAATCAAAAGCTTTTCTTCAGTTAGCAGAAAAGTACTCTCCTGTGCAGGAGTGAGAGAAGCCCAATGAGACAGTTCTTCAGGCTACCTGGAGCAGCTATGACTGGGAAATGGCCTCTCAAAACAGAAGCTGAAGCTGTTATTGTATTTGGAGGTAGAGTGGAGTTTCCTTACAGTATTGGAGCAATGTTCAAAAGAGCCAGGCTTCCTCAAGGTTATTCACGTTGGTTGACAAAGAAATGGCTGACTGAATGAAAGTTCTTTGGTGAAGGTACCTAGAAACCAGGAAGATGTCTTCTGGGTATCTCTTGAGGCTGAGTGTCTACCTACCAACACTTTAACTTATGTAAAGAAAAATAAAGGGTGTTTATAACACAAACCTTATATGATATTGACATTCTCAGCTGTACCAAACAGGGCTTTGCCTCTAGCCAAATTACCTTAGGGAGAGTTGGGTCACCCTCATCAGCTACACTCAACTTTATAAGAAATTTTCCTATTTTATTTAAGTAGGTTTGTATAATTTTGATCTACAGCAAACCCATGTCATTGTTTTTTTTTAATTTTTTTATTGATTTATTTAGATTCCAACTCAATTGTTATCCCATCACTTGCATCCTCCCTTTCCTCCCTCCCTCCTGCTTTCATCCTATTCCTCTCTCCTAGGTCTAAGACCAAGGAGGACCTCCTTCCCCACTATCTGATCATAGACTATCAAGTCTCATCTTGGTAGCCTGCTCATTCTTTCTTTGAATGCCATCAGGCCTCCCAACCAAGGGAAGGTGGTCAAATATGGGGCACCAGAGTTTGTGTCAGAGTCAGTCCCAACTCTCCACATAACTGCTCAAACTATTGTGCTAACCAAGGCCACGTCTTTGAAGGTAAGAAGAATGAGGGTTGTCTTATTAGATTATTTTATTCCCTTCGCACAAGATTTTTTTCCCTAGCTATAGAGTTGGTTATCAAGTGAATTAAAACACAGCCTTTATTATCTAGCTTAATGGCTAGATTAGATCTGGTTTAAGTACCAGGCTTATTGGCTGTGTCAATATAATACGATAGTGTAAAATTAAAAACAGCCTAGAGATTCAGTCATTGGAATTTGAACTGGTTCATTAAATCAGCGCTATGAGCTGTAGGTTTGTACATTTGGATCCACACAGCTCACTAACTCTTCCCTCCAGTTCTATCGAATTTTTTTTTTTTGACTTTTGGTCCTGTCATTTTCTGGTTGTAAGAACATTCTAGTCAAAGAAGCATGCTTAAGCAAAGGATGCTATTCCTAAAATTCTAAAATCAAAGGCATACCATTAGAATTGAAGTAAATGTCCCTGGACTACTCAATATTATTTTGATACACTGAAGAACAGTGTAAGCTTCTTAAACTTAGGATACTTTTCGTAAAAGATAGATCCCTGTGTTTGTGTGCTCTAAGAGTTCAGAAAGAGGTCACTGGAATCTCGAGAGGTAAAGTTAGATACGATATAGGCAGTTGTTAGCTGCTCAATGTGGGTACTAGGAATCAAACTCCAGTCTTCTGAAAAAGGAGAGAGCACTCTTAATCACTGAGCTACCTCTCCAACCCGGACTGTATTCCTTGCTGGGCCAGGTTGTGTAGACTAAAGGAAGGTTTTTTCATTCTAGGGAAAAGTATCCAATGTCATGCACCCTGGGAAAATTGTAAGCTGATTAAAAACATATTTAAAATGAAATGCTTAATTCTTTAGCCTAAAATCTGGTTGAAAACAACAATCACACTTTTATTTTTCCCATCGCAAAGAATAGATATTTTATAACTATTTTAAATAGAAGAAAGGGCAGCAATGGAGAAAAGATACTCTTACGAGTTCTAGATTTGGAACATTTTATCCTTCATGTGTTATTTCTAACTTGTCAACAAATTTATATGTAGTTTCAATAACTTGGCACAATATTATAGAATTACGTATGTGTATCTTTTTATCCAAATGTTTCCAATGGCTTTATAATATTTCCTAGAACAGTTACTATATGGTTAACTGACTATTATTCTGATATTACAGTATCTTTTGGGAGAAAACATTCACCTTTTTCTACATATAGATTTTTTTATAGTTAGATCTTCAGATATTTCTGTCACAATTATGAATACTTTTGTCCTTGCACCTCAACTTTGCCTATCACTGCTTCCCAATGTCCTTTTAGATGTCCAGGCAACAAGCCCAGATCCCTGAAGTAAGGAGGCCCAAGGCAGGTCTGGGAACACTGAATGTGAACTGCAAATGTGAATGAATCTGAAATGCGGATGATCCCTTTGTGTTCACTTCACTGAGTCCCAAAGATGAGAAATGAAAGAGAATGTGCCAGGATTTGGCTCTGCCAGCTGGCGAGGCATCCCTGAATAATGGGAGATTACTACTCGAATCCTCTCCTTCTCCAGCAGGCTTTTGTTCATTCATTCCTGTGTTGTGCCAATTAGGGATGGCATGGTGTTTGCTTTTGAAAGCGTCCTGGCAGATTCCACAGGGATTCAGGAAGAAAATCTTGCAGAATCTGCACGTCGTCATTCTGTCTTCCCATAATGATGTCTGACAGTAGCATGTCAAGTCCCTCATGTTAAGTGCCTGGAGAGACGATCTGTTGACAAGTTTAGTTGTCTATTCTCTTTTTGCAGGAATTGTCGCCTAGAGAGGACTAGTGAGTAGTGTACAGTGGAGCTCACTCACTCTCTAAGGATGTTCTTTCTTTATCGTCTGGTGGTGATGCTGTTTCAGTCCTTGTTGGAGCTGCAAAAGGCACAACAATGAATAGATTCTAAAGTGATCCACAGTTGGACTGCATTCAGTTGTACATAGTTAAGGAAAAAATGTCTAAAGTTCCTTGGCACAAGTTTTTCCCTCCATGATTCTCCCACAGTCCAGTGGGCCATTATGCTTCCCTGGAGACCAGAGAGGTGTTTATTGAGGCCCGAATGTCTTCTGTGTATGCATCTGGTCGGATTTCAGAACGGAGTTTGTCTTCTGATCCTTTAGGTGTCTGTTTTCTTCTTTGAGGGTTGGATTTAAAAACAAACAAACAAACAAAAACAAACAAACAAACAAACACAAGTGATGAGCCCAGCTGATTCTTTCTTAGATAAAAAAAAAAAGAAAAAAAGTTTTGTTGTGTTTTTCCAAAATGTAATTGTTATTGCAAGAGTGTCTGTGTGGAACTCCACAGGTTGTTGGAGGACATGAAAAAATAGAATCAGAGATTCTTTCTATGAAATGACCTATTTGCCCCATTTTTTTTCATTGTTTTTTTTGTGTGTGTGTGTGTGTGATTCCGCTTATATGCAGTTAAGAGACTGACCTTCACCTGGCACTGGCCAGGCCAGTTCAGGCACTAGCAGTTGAAAAGAGACTAGTTGATCTAGGATAGCAATAACTGCTTTTCTTCCAGTCATTTTCACCAGTGGGAATGAAGGGGAGGCCAAGAGGGCAGGAGGAGTGGGAGGAAGAAAGGGAGGAACGGAAGGATACAAGTGATGGGATAACAATTGAGTTGTAATCTGAATAAATTAATTTAAACGTTAAAAAAAAAAAAGAAATATAGGAACTAAGATTTCACATAACAAAAGAGGTCTTCAGACCATACCTTTCTCGCTGTAGTTGGATTCTCTTATTGCATGACCATTTTCATCCGGACACTCAAAATATATTCTAACAACACAGATGAACCTAGATTAGTGTTAACAGCCATGCACACATACATATTGCTTGATTCTATTGGTGCTGTTTGTATGAAGAATCTGAGATAAATTTATAAAACTAGAGAGTAGATTAGTCCTGGTGCTCATGGAGTAATGACGATGTAGGGGAGATGGCAGTCATAATGGTGGTGGTAGTCATGGTAGTGGTAGTGGTGTATGTATAATTTAAGGGCAATTTCAACACATTGGTTACCAGTAAATGATCACCCTTTTTCTTCAGAAGAGAACTTGTGATATTGCATAGAATACCAAAATCTACTAACCAGAAGGTACCATAGAGATCTTTTATTCCAGGATTCATAATTTCTAGGTCAGCAAGGATGAAGAGTTGCCTTAGGGATTTTTTACCAAAGTAATAGAGCACTGGACACAGCCTCGTTTGTAACCTGGACCTTCTAACTGAAACCACCTGTCATTTTTTCTTATAATGTCATTAATACAAAGGAGAAAATTTATTTTTGTGTTTTTATAACGTAAATTATTATATTTTTAATCTTTAATTAAAAAAATATTCACTTTACATACCAATGTAGCCCCCTTCTCTCTCTCCCTGGCCTATATATTTCTGTATTTTTATAACAAAACTACTGTGCTAAATAGAATAATAAAGCCATGCAAGGCAGGAAGATGGCTTAGTTAGATGGGTTGTCACACTAATATGAGGACTTGGGTTCAGATACCTAGTTTCCATGTAAAAAGCCAAGAGCGGGTGTATGAGTGTCTCATCGTATTCACTCTCTTTCTGCTTCCTTATGCAGTTCTAATAGGCTGTTAGTCCAGTCTAATCTATTTTCTTGTCACATACTGTGCTTTCTTTATCAGAGAGATGTATTGACTTTTATTTTCTGTGTATAAGTGTTAGCCTGCAAGGATGTATGTGCACTAGTCATGTGGCTGGCACCGACTGAGGCTAGAATTGTGTGTTGAATCCCCTGGAACTGGAGTTACTGGCAGTTGTGAGCTGCCATATGTGTTCTGGGTACCAAAACCCTGGTCCTTTGAAAGAACAGTAAGAGCTCTTCATTCCAGAGCCATCTCACCAGCCCCATGTGTTTTCTCTATTTTCCATTTGTGCTTATATTTGTTGCCAACAGTCTACCAGAATCACTTAAAAATGTTCAAAGACTGAATCTTTAAAAGTTCTTTGTTATCAACAAATTATTAAATGAAACATGAGACTCTCGTGAACACATGTTAAAGCCCAGCAAAGATATTCCTGTATGAACTTCTTATAGTTGAAATTAGTAGAGGGAGGATTAGGTAGCTACCCTTGAGTAGCAACGAGCATTCTGCAATGCACAAAGGGATTGTGCTGCCTTTTGTGGGGTTTACTGGGGAGTCTGTCACGTTGATCATCATGGAGTCGGGAGTTGGAAATATGGCAAGTGAAGTGTACAGAATTGTTTTTACTCTAGGAATTACATAAATGTATCTCCCCCTCTTAAAGTTTAATTTGGGTGTTTAAAAACATGTGTTTTATTCCTTTCTGCATAAATTTCTGAGTGCATGATACATAGTTTAACATCTGTTTTAGTGCTTTTGTTTTCTGATCTTGCTTCTGCACTCAATCTGAGTCAGTTTTGATTGAGTGAATTATTTTCTTTATTGTGTTTTATTTTCCTTCTCATCTGTCTGGGAATTTGTTAGTGGATACCATATGTTGTGAATTTTATCTTGTTCAGTACACTTAAAGTTACTTCTATTAATATAATTGACATTGCTCAGAATACACTGAAATTATTTTTAAAAGTTTGATTCTCTAAAATATTGCTTTCAAGTTTTCTTAGGTAGAACTTTGTCTTGTGGTTTGAATCTGGGGGGGTCTCTCACAGGCTTATTTGACTTTTGAATGCTTGTTCCCCAATGTCTTTAATGGCTTGCCTCCTGTGAAGTCTTGCTGACAGAACTACATCCCATGGGCAGGCCTGTGAAGGTTTTACCTCTATCTGGTAACCCTAACCCTCTGTTTCCCTGTTGATCACAATGAAAGTTGTCTGCCATGTGCTTCACTTGACCCATCTTTGCTGCTATGATGCAACGACATCCTCTGAAATTCCATTAAAATAAATCCTTTCTGCCTTGCATTGCTTAGATATTCTACCACAATGACTAGAAAGTTAACTAAATGTAGGAGAAATATGAAAATAGATTGGAGATGTGGGCTTTTGGAACCCTAGAATATAATAAATGTGCCATAATGAGACATTCTGGTAGAAATTTAGAGACACAAATTCTGCTTCTGTGATTAGTAAGGACTTTTAGATGGAATAGTCATAAACAAGTTCAGATGGAATGAGGACTGTTTTGAAACTCGAAACATAGGATTTTGTATTATTTTCTCAGTATATTTTCTTCATGTCATGAAATTTTATGAGAAATTGATTCCAAAAAATAATGGACTAATTTATTTTGTGAAGAAAATCTGAAGACAACGTAACATCTGGGCTGTGGTGTGGTTACTATCTGCTGCTTTTAGCCTAGCAGACAGTGAGCTCTGCAGGGAGCAAAAGTCAGAATAGAAAGATTTGAAAGACATGTACTTTGGTATGGAAAACAGACATATATGTTTCAGGTTGTGGACAAGTTTGCTGAAAGGCTTTGGTAGATTTTGAGGAAGTCAGCATCCTTAGAGGAAAAAGAAAATGAACTTTGCACTTGTGTGCTAAGGAGGGTTCATTGAGGGCAAGACCGTATTTACATTAGAAAAGAGAATACTTGGAAAGAACATTTGAGAAGATAGAACCTTGGAGGAATTGTTTCTAACCCTCTCAGCCTGCTCCAGCTACACAGGCACTCATAGGCTATTGTAGCCATGTTCCAATGGGCTTTGCTTACACAACACCATTTGTGGCTGTTGATACATCCATACGATGCTGGGTTTTTTGTTTTGTTTTGTTTTGCTTGTTTGTTTGTTTTCAGAAACACAGAATTTAAGAGTTGTGGTCGTGGGACCTTGCATTAAGGTTCCAGTAAAAAGCTGTGCAGCCAGGCAATGTGTAGAGGTTCTTACTTATGTTATGACGGCTCCCGAGTGCGCTCACGTTCACTGAAGCTGCATAGACAGAGCGTACGTTGCAGTGGAATCTTCAGGATTTTCACCGCCTTGGGAACATGGATTATCTGAGGGAAGCTGCTGCTGATGGATCCCACCAGCAAAAGATAAAGGCGGTGGCCTGGGTGGGTGGGGTGATGGGACAGCTTGGCAGGTGTCAAGGCCGTAGAGAGAGAAGTGGCTGACCATGATGATAACATGTTCCCTCGATGCAAGGCACGGAGTTGCAGGTTTTAGTGTTTCCCTACAAGATGGAGGCCTTTCTCTCACAATGTTTTGCAATCTTTTTTTTTTTTCTCCTTACTTATAATGAGGGCATTTACTCTATGCCCTTGTGTATTGGAAGTGTGTATTTTTATTTTTTGTTATACCAGAGCTCACAACACAGTTTACCCTGTGTCTCAGGAGGCACTTTGAACTCTGAACTTTTGAATTGTATTGAGACGATGAGGTTATGGGAACTTTAAACGTTTAATTTGCTGCTTTTTGGGTTATGTGGTAGCAAGGAGCATTTAGAGATTCTGGGGAGGATATTGTAATTTGACTCTGAAGTGTTGTCTGTGGGATCCTGCTTAAATGTTTGCTACCCGACTTGTGGCATTATTCTGAAGGCTGTGCATCTTTTAGGAATTGAGACCTGGATGGTAGAAGTAGTCCTCCAGGGCCGAAGTTTTGAAGATTTTACTTACTTTTAGTTCGGGCCTAGGTTCTCCTATTCCTGCTCAGCTATAGTGGAAGAGCCGTTAACACATATTCCCAGGACCCCAGCTTTCCTGTTATGACGCACATTTCTAAAAACTTAAGCCCAAATAAACAATTTTCCCCTAATAACAAAAAAGTAGCTTTTATTAGGCATTTATGACATCAATCAGAAAATAAGTAACACATTTAGTCATGACCAATAGAATAGAAATTTCTCCCCACTACTGAGACATGACTCCTCTGTTCTGTAGAGTCATTCGTTTGTTCATTGAATGTAAATTTTCTATAGTGACTCATGGAAACCGGTTCCACCCTCTCCCTTTCAAGTGATTTGTCTCTTCTCAGCCATCTTGTCTCTGATTCACTCTGCTGCATCCACCCATTCCACTAGCCAGAATTTGTGGTCCTCCACTTTTCCCCTTCTCTGTATTATTATCCAAGACTATCTTAAGTATGTACACTGGACCAACTGCAGGGGTAACTACTACTATCTTTTCAGGGTCACAGTCCCTTCATCACCTGATAGTGATAGTACTGAAAATGCTTAAAACATCATTCTTACAACTTGTTTGTTGTTGTTCTAGGCTGAAGTCAATCTGGGGTGAGAACAAGTCCTCAGTAATACTGGAATCTTATTTAAATCTTGTGTGGTTTTTCTTGATGTCCTAATGTTTATACGTAATTTCCCCCACACTCTGGTAAAATCCTCCACATTAAAAGGCCCATTTGAGCCTACACTGTGTGCTTTGTTATAAATTTAGAAAGTTCTTAGTATTGAGAATAATGACAGAAATGGGATCACCTGGAATGTTCTATGCTTGATTCTCACGTATATCATTTAATAATGTTATCAGGGGCTTATTTTGCTTTATGTATGTGCTCTAAAAGGAGACGGTGGGGGAGAACGAGTATGTCTTTGAGCAGAAGTGGGAATGCTAAGTTTTGGACCTAGGGTTTAGACCAAGTCAACAACCAGGTAGAAAAATTAAATTCATGTGTTGGGGAGAAATACAACAAAATCTTAGGGTGATGATTCAAATATCAGTAAGGAACTAAAAGTATGGAAGTTGGAACTAAGGAACAAGGGGAGAAAAGAGCCTGGAGAGAGGGGCTGTGTGGGTGGCTACTCTGTGTGAAACTTAAAGGTATTATTGCCTGAATCTGAAGAAAGGTCAGTGAATTTAGTATGAAGAGACATGGTGTCATGGAAAAATACTTAAAACATATGGCTACAAAAATGCTGTTCTAATTCTGTTATAGGGGCTCTAATAAGCCAATGGCATATGAGCCCTGTTTCTTGCTTACTCACAATTCCTTTGCTACTTTATAAAATATACATATAAACAGAGTAAACATAGAAAGCAGCATCTGTCTAACACTTGCTCAGTTTCTATGTAAATAGACATGCTGATCTGATCACAGTTAAGATCTTTCCATCACATTAACAGCTTTTCACTGAGTGTTGTGTTTTTTTGAATGAATAACAAATTTACAGTAGGTAAGATGTGATATTGAAAACTTGCTCTGGGTTACTTCCTTGTTTACATATAACATCTAAACATGGTGTGTCTGCAAGGCCTTAATAAATATAATTTCAACTTTCTATAATTTCTGTCACTTATCAAGGTCTGTAAGAATTCTCTTTAAAAATCACTGGATTATTAAAATAGTCACTATGTTATATTTTATCATATGCTGCAAGGTGTGGGACACACTATCACATTTAATATTTACAATAATGCTAAAGGTTGGTTTTTGTTATTTTTTTACTATAGGAAATTTTAGTTTATAGAGTTTAGATACTAAGTTTCAGTTGTTCAGGAGATCAACTCATGTCTAATAACTGTAGATTTATTAGTCACCATTCTTTCTTTCTTTTTCTCCTCCCCACCCCCTTGGGTATTTCTTGTTTGTGAAGTACAAAGCTAGTGAAAATATAAAAGGTTTCACAATTTCCTATCTTTCATTTTTGTAGTTCCAAGGCTGTTCTAGAACATATTTTTGGAATTTCTGAATTTGCCCTCCATATATACTTAGTAGTGGAAGGGTTTGAATGAATTGGGAGTCTCTTTGTCACCTCTTATCTGCTACTTTTAACTCAGGACCCAGCATAATATGACAAAGGGAGATTCAAAGAATTGCACTTTATTTGTTTATGTTATCGTAATGTTCAGACTTTCCTTTTCCTACAGCCCAAAGCAGTCCAAATCTTTGCTCTATAGGAGAGAGAAAATTCCACTTCCTCAGGGAGGCTGTGGAATTGCCTCATGTTGACTGATGGGGGCAGCAGAGGGCTTTCACGTGAACACAGGGGAGGTCGCATTGATGTTTTTGGGTATCTTGGGTTTGGGAATGATAAAAGGAGTAAACAGCAGGAATAAATGTGTTCATGAACTAGGGAGAACTCCTCCAAGGAAGAAATTCAAATGGTCAATAAACATTTGGAAAATTGTTCAACATTCTTAGCCATCCGGGAAATGCACACCAGACTCACCTTTTGTGCTCATCTCACTCCAGCAGGATGGCTATTATAAAGGAAACAAATGAAAGCGAATGCTGGCAAGGATTTTGGGGGAAAGCCTCTTAGCTGCTGGTGATGGGAAGTCAGTATGTGGGTGATTCAAAAAGCTAAAAATAGAACTACTATATAGTACCACTGTGTCACTCCTGGTCATAAACTCAAAAAAGAAATCTGAATATAGAATAGTGTATTGCTGCACTATTCATAGGTTGCCAAGTAATGGGTTAACCTAGATGGCTCTCAACAGATAAATGGATAGATACATGGACAGAAAAGATGGTGCTCATATGTAGTTGAATTTTACTCAGTTGTAAAGAAAAATGGAATTTTTTTATGCGCAGGAAAATTGATATTACTGAAGATCATAATGTTAAGAAAAATGAATAAAATTCAGATACATAAATATTGAATTTTCCCATTATATTTAATATAGATTTGAAAGTGGTGTGTGTGTGTGTGTGTGTGTGTGTGTGTGTGTGTATGTGTGTGTGTGCACAGGTGTGTGTGTTTGTGTGTGTGTGTGTGTGTGTGTGTGTGTGTAGAATATGAAAGTAAAAGGTGAACTATGAGGAAGATATCTTCAGTAAAGGTAAGGTAATATATTATGAAAGCTAAAATGGGCAGCCCTTCAGAGGAAGAAGGTTTTGACAGGCAGGAGTTTCACTGGAAAAAACCAGATGCTATGTATGTGTACAAATATGAAGATAAGATAAAAGAAAAAATATGAAGATAAAGCCTATTCTTTTTTCTAATCAAAAGTTTAATAATAACAATAACAATAACAACATAAATAATAATAATAATAATAATGTGTAAATTATGGACAACAAGAGAATGAGGAACCCAGTGATGAACTGGGTTGGATGAAGTTTGAGAGGGGCAGAGAAACTGCCACAGTTAGAATCACAGGGAAGAAACTGTAAGTGAGATACAGGGCTGTCTATTTGTCTCTCAACAGCCTCAGACTATAAAGAACTTTAACTATGGCTTCAAAAAAGTCTTATTTGTTTTTTATTTTCAGCATACAAATTGTATTTATTACTATTATATTTGTTATTTACTGTTTAATTTCCTGTTAGTCTTTATATCTTTATTTGTTGCTTAAATCTCAATTTCTAACAAAATATAAATTCTTAAAATGCTCAATTATGAGTATTCACAGCTTGCTTTATAAAAAACCTGAGCAAGGTCAGAACATTTAGAATTACATCTCAGGTATAATCTAAATTCAAATCTTAAACTCTTCTTCAAAGTCTCAAAACTTTGACAGTTTTCTTCTAGTAAATGATCATTTCTATATCTAGAAAATCAGTGCACTGCTATTTCCAAAACTCCAAATTCCCTTTCTAAATTTATTTGTGTCTAAGCTACACTCTTTAGAATGTATTTGTCAGAATGAAAATCTTTGCTTTAGAGAGACAGAGTTCTTTCCTGTACCATTCGAATAATTTAATTATTGAATGATCCAATGGCAAGAAGAGAATACTGATATGTGATATTAGGGAGTTAAAATGGGTCTCAGTTACAGAGATGTACATGACCTTGAGGACCACCCAGGATGGTGACCTTGCCTTAGAAGCTGAAACCTGTAATAATATAATATAATTAATATAATATAAAAAAGTAATATAAAAATCTGTATATACACTATATGTATAAATATATAAAAATGATAATATAAGTAACTTACAGAAAAACATAGGCCAATAGGCAAAAAATTTAATCAGTTACTTGTATAGGTCTTATTATTAGTGAATCTGAACAAATAGAAATATATTGGTTAATTTATAAACATTCCAAAATAATTTAGAAATGAATTAATCATACCTTTTATATCCATAGTTTTTTAGTGGAAAATGAGTTAATATTTATGATCTTTAGATTCCACATTCACTGTAATATATATTTTATCCGTTTAAAGCTATGGTTTTACTTTCGAGGGTCATAATTCATCGTGGGCACAAGGCATGCTTCATGTGGTCTGCTACTGTCATTCTCACACTCTAAGGGCAGGGATGACTTTTTTTTAGCTTGAATGTAAACAATTTTTTATTGTTAATGGTTAACTCACCCAAATATTTAATATCTTCTGGATAGCATGGGGCACAAGCTTTAGGTATAATTAGGAAAAGTCATGACGTGAGTTCTTCTCTAAGTAAAAATTGTAGCATAATGCTGGAATACTTTTCTTTTCATCTTAACAGTAAGGAAAAGCCATTGCTGGACTTCTCACACCACAACTTGTTGAAAAACACCTTTGACATGGCCAAGTGGAGAAACAAATCAAAGATAGAAGGCAGCAAATATAAATAAATAACATGATTAAAAATTTTAAATTTATACTACTTTATTATAATGTACCTATATTACATTTCTATTGTAATCCCCTTCCTGTTATCTTCCGGTTCCCCTCTCCCTTCCTTTAGCCCTATTCCCCTCCCCTAGACCTCTGACCAGTGGGGTCCTTCTCCCCCACCATATGACCACAGCCTGGCAGGTCTCATCTGGATAGCCTATATTCCCTTGCTCTGTGTTCCCACAAGGCCTCTTTGCCAAGGGGCAGTGATCAAATAGAGGGCACCAGAGTTAAAATTTTAAATAAAAAAGCCTGTGTCACTTTTTCTAATCTTACCTAAAGCTTGTGTCCCACAAAAGGCAGAAGAGCATTAAGCATAAAGTGTGAGTTAAATCATTAGCAATATGCAAAGCTGTCATACACAGTGTGAGCAAAAATGACCCTGAGGAACTTACTTGCCCTTATTGTTCCTTAAAATACTGAAACCAGTTGGAATCTTAAAGCTTTTGTTGTTTATTTTTGCTTTCACAGTTATTTTTAAGGTCATGTATATGTATATGGTGCATAGCAAAACAGTAGTTGCACTGTTGATTTTCTTTGGACTTTTCCGACTTTTCCATATTATTTGCGTGTTGCTCATGAATCTTCTGAGTTTGACATTATGATTTTGGGTACATCACACTTCAGGTGAACATAGAAACAAACAGAGTGTATGCATCTCTTGGATTTTTTCCATTAGAGTTCATGCCAGGGACTAAAAAATAACTTAGAATATCAAACTTTTATTCAACATTAAATACAGTGCCTGCTCTTAATAGACCATGTTGGTTGATGGAAATACTCAAATTAAAGCACAGAAAAATATCAACAGATTGTTAAGCATATGATTTGTGTACCCACCGCTTAGTTCACACACATGACTATGTTCTTGGTTTGTTCTCTTATCTTTCTTCTTGCAGCCGGCATTCTTCTTGCTTAATCTCCTAAGCAACAGGAATCCAGGCTCCCATCCCATTGTTCTGCTTGCCCAAAGAAGAGGGAAGCAAAGCCCTTCTCCTCTCTCTTTATTACAGACCAGTAGCTGAGCTCACCAGGGACACTGGTGGCAGTGATCGCACAAAAAAATTAGGATTTTGCTTTGTTGGTGCAATTCCCTTAATCTATAATGCTCTTCCGTGAGTAAGTCCTCACTGACACAATGCGCCACACAGACTAAGTAGCCTTCAAGAACTTTGTATAATACATCTCTTCAACTGTGCATGGATGTGACTTACTTGTAGTCAGCAGAATATGCCTAGAGTAATGGTGTGCCATTCCTGTGATTATACTACATGGTATCAATCTCTGCACAGAGATGATGAGGCCATAAGCCATGTTAGAAAAGCCCATTCGTCAGGGAACCGTGGTGACCTCTAAGATCTGAGGCGGCTTCTTGCCAGTGATAAGTAGTAAGCCTGATGTTCCATTCCATAGCAACCAGAAGATGAGTTCTGCTAACAATCCAGAAGATAGAGAGTCCTTCTCCAGGTAAACCTCTAGATGAGAATGTCACCCAGCTGATAGCTCGATTTCTATTGCAAAATCTTAAGAAGATCCATAGAAGCCACGTGGAGATTTCTGGGCCATAGGAATCATAGGCATGTTCATAAGTTGCTAAATTTGTGGAGGTTTTTTAAAATAAAATGTAAATAATTGTCACTATCTACTTAATATTACCTCAACCCATTGCACTGCCATTTTGTTGAGAATGAACATTTCTTACGTATCTTACTTTTCTCAGACACTTATCCCCTTCTTCTGAAATTCGTATCTTTGTAGCCTCTAAGGCATCCTTTGAATTTTGTTAAGTTTTTCTTATCTATCGACTGGTGTTAATCATACTCTACTTCTCAAAAGTTTGTAGGATGAATGAAGTATGGTATTTTAACTCCTCTCCCTCCAGCTTTCATCTTTGCGGCCTCACCTTTCATGAGGATCCATCCTGTGTGCCCTAGTTTTATTGCACAGCAAACCCTAAAACCCTTTCTTATCCCCTGCTTTGTTTTTTGTAGTTGGCTTCTCAGATGGAGAACAGTGTCCAGCTCCTCTTACCTTGTTACAGCCCGCAAGCTGAGCTCACTAAGAGGACAGTGGTCTTACAGAAAATGAGGGTTCTGAGGCCGGTGCTTTCTGAAGTACTCTGGCAATTGTGGAATAGGTTGGCTTTATCTGGCCAATTCCGTAGCCACTTTCCCACTAGATGGAACAGAATGTAAAATTACCTTGGGACCATTAAGTCTAGTGGGAAATACACAACAACACTGATCTAATTGACTTGAGAATGGAACCCAATCCTAAACCTTTTAAAAGATTTGGAGCAGACCCTTAGGACTTGCAAAATGACACAAAATGGTAACTAGTTTCCCAGTCAGTATAATGGCTTGTGTCTGAACACGAGTTCCTCATCCTTTTTAAAAGTTACACCTGATTTCACAGCCTCCATAAATAACTTCCCATTCTATATTTGTGTTATCTCTTGACAAATATTCCACTGTGTGACCTTAGCCCTTTGAAAAAAGATTATGTATGGAATATAGAGCTACAGAAAATTTATAGAGGAAAGAACTTGGAAATATTTGAGTAGCAGTCATGATATGTAGCATATCTTGATACAGTTTGCATCATAGACTATAAAGAGTGCCTGGTTTACAGTGCCTTTAGAGGCAAAAAGCTTGATAGTTTAGTGAACCAGGAATTTACTGTTGTTGCTGTCTCATTATTGTTGAATGCAAACAAATTTGTAACTACATTTATATGACATAAGATGACAGCTTAGTGAGTGACAGTGTTTGCCTTAACATAATACTAATATGAATGTAAATAATGGTTCTATTCATTCCTCAATGTATGATGGATAAATTACTCAATTTCCACCAACCACTATTTCTCCATCTGTATCTTGGACATAATAATGCTATATTATCTTGTTTTAAGATAGATATAAGTAAGAATATAGAATTTATGATATGGGACTATGTGCTCAATATCAATTGTTATAAAATAATTTAATGTCAATTAAACCTTGCATACATAATTATAATTACTATTATATTTTTTAATATTACTTTATCCTTGTATACATTTTACATGATATAAACAAACAAACGGCAACAAGAAGGAGTTAATGCTGTCAATGCTGTCAGTTTGTCTGTGATATAAGAGGAATGGGTCTCAGGATGAGAAGTAAAAATTCTAATATTCAGTTTCTTTGTGGATCTCTAATGGTTTTTCTTTATATATTTACACAATGGAGGTGATAGGTTCATTCAGCCTGGACCACAGTTCTTTGCATAGCCTGTAATTTCACCTGAATAGAATATGTACATCTCTAGAGAAACTAACACTAGGTCTAAACAGGTATGCACTTATTTTGTACAATTAACTTTGCACAATTATAAAGAATCAAAACACTTATTTAAAATAAGTTACTGATTATTCAAAATATAAGAGACGTAAGATGAATGAAAGATAATAGAAAAGTGTCAACGTACAAAGTGTAGCAGGAGGTATTCAGGAATCAGACAGAGGGAGTTTGTGCTTGAGCGTTAGACTTTCTGGTAGACCTACTAATATATGCATTAGCCTAAGGGTATGCACACATGTGCATGTCCCTCTCCACACACTATATTTGTAATTCTTTGCTTTCTTAATATAGTTTTAGATCATCTTTTTGAAATAACATAGAGATTAATAAAACAAGTACTTAAACTACACATATGTATCAAGAACTCCAAAATCAGCAAGACCACGTCTGTGCAATTTACAGTAGGATGAAAAGATGAAATATGGAATAGAAAAATATAACTGTGATAACGTACTATGGAGATTGAGGTGAATTCAAATTGGTCGTAGAATACGGAATAAGGAGGCCAGTTTCAAACTGAGAAGATAAGAGGAGATTTCCTGGAAGGAATGATAAGTTAGGTAAATATTAGAAGAGTTAGCTAGGCAGAGACAGGAGCATATCTATTAATGGGTGCATGTTTGAAGGCATGAAGATTAAAGTGACCAGAATTTGTTCTGGGACATACAGATAACTGTATAGAGCTGAAATAAACAGAATATGCTCAGGGCAATAGAAGCATCTAATAAATCAATTGGTGAAAAGTCTCAATTACTTAGAAATCATGAGAAGAATTTGGGATTACAGTATAGGAATTATAGACATTCAAGTCCAGGCATGTCAAACAATGTTTGTAACTGTGAAGATCAGACTAAGGCTGGTGACGGGGAGGCTGCTGAAGGCTGTTACAGTCAACAACACGAGAAGCCACATCAAGAACTTGGAAAATGATAGTGTAGGGCAGAAGCAAGGAAGAAAGAAGTTGGGGGTGGGTTCCAGAGCTTTGGCTTGTGTGACTTGGAACATCATAATATTTCTTTCTTTAGTGCGATTATAGGATTTCCAATGGGCATTTCTAGTAGGTCACGAGATGTCCAGGCTAGGAGAGGGACTAGGGTAGAGTTGCGACTGGGGGTTCCTCAGAATACAGACAACGACGGTGACAAAAATGGGTGAAATAAGTCAGGGTAAGTTCAGACATAAAAGGGGAGGGGAAAAGACAGATAAAGAGATTTGAGGCAAGTGATGGTGCTGCTGATGTAAAGGTGAGAAAATGATGAGATTAGAGGATGTCTCAAGGAAACAAAAGGCGAGAGGGGAGAGGGAAGGGAGAAAGGGAGGTAATAAAAGCACTGGAGTGCTAATTGGATTTAACAACACATAGGTTATTAATGAGCATCAAAATAGTTTCAAAGGTGATTACAGGAGAAAATACGGACAACAAGGATAGATAATTTATTCAAAGAGTTTGTATTTGGAAGAAGGGGAGGGTATTTGCAGGGATTTCATCTGATCTTTTTGCTTGTGTGTGTTTGTATCATGTGTGTGTGTGTGTGTGTGTGTGTGTGTGTGTGTGTGTGTGTGTGTGTAACTTTGGAAGATCCATTTTTCTACTGGAGAGCAAAGACCCCATAGGTGGCCCTGTACTTATCTTCCATTGTCCCGCCATGGAGGCATGGCAGGTAGGATTTCACCTCTCAGCTGATGAAGTCAGAAAGAACCCCGTGACTTGGTGTTTGTTCCTAATGAAATACAAGCAGATATGACATTGACTCATTGGAGTGAAAACTAGAAACAGTGAAATATTTTTACCTTGTAACTTTTTCCCATCTCAGTGACCTAGAAATATGTGTTAGGATTATTCTGCCATTAGCTTACATCCCAAGAAATGCATGAAATGAACAGTTAGTTTACCAGGATTGTGTAACAAACATCAAACTTCAGGAACTTATTTAATGTTGATTTCTCCATCTCTTGCATTCGGCATTGCAACTCAGATTGGCTCTTCACATTGTTTATTAGTTCATCTTCAGTTAATTGTTTTGAACAATTTAGAATGTGGCCTGTAAGACCATTGAAGCTACTTGAGTTTTCAGACTCCTACCAGAACTTACACTGTTGACCTTCGCTCGTCCCTTCTCAGACCTTTGGTCTAAACCTGAATGATACCACTGATTTTCCAGGTTTCATCTTACAGATGCCGATTGAATCGACTGCAGCACTTGGACTTTTCAGACTCCATCACCTCATGTGCTCTCAGCTTTGTTATACACCTCTTGAGGCTGTGATGATGACTCAGTAGGTAAAGTGCTTGCCATGCAGGTGTGAGGATCGGAGTTAGGCTCCCTAGAGCCCACATAAAGTCAGGTAAGGCAGCGTGTGTCTACATCTGTAATCCTCACATTCTATGGGACATGGAGATAGGAGAATTCCCAGAAGCTCTTGGGCCAGCTAACATAGCATATGCAGAGGTAGACAAGACACCCTATTTCTTTTTTTTTTTTTTAGAGTTTTTCCTTTATTAATTTATTCTTGTTACATCTCAATGGTTACCCCATCCCTTGTATCCTCCCATTCTTCCCTCCCTCTTCTTTTCCCCTTATTCCCCTCCCCTATGACTGTTCCTGAGGGGGATTACCTCCCCCTGTATATGCTCATAGGGTATCAAGTCTCTTCTTGGTAACCTGCTGTCCTTCCTCTGAGTACCACCAGGTCTCCCCCTCCAGGGGACATGGTCAAAGGTGAGACACCAGAGTATGTGAGAAAGTGATATCCCACTCTCCACTCTACTGTGGAAAATGTTCTGTCCATTGGCTAGATCTGGGTAGGATAAATGGATTGAGCTAGAAATGATCATAATGAGTGAGTTAACCCAGAAGCAGAAAGACTCAAATGGTATGTACTCACTTATATCTGCATATTAGCCCAAGGGGCATGTCCCACGAAAGCCTTCACTTACCAGGAAACTGAGACAGAGGGGAGGACATTCTATTGGGAGTCTAGATGAGAGAAGCATGGGAGAATAGCAAAGTAGAAGGCTCCAGAGGGTCCTAGAAACCTACAAGTAAGACACCCTATTTCAAACAAGGCAGAAAGGGAGCATAATTACTCATGGTTGTTTTCTGAATTCCACAATCAGGATACGGCATACATATGCCCAAAAGTCACATACACAAAAATGTATGAGCAAAAATATATTTTTGGAGTTGAACAGGTGGAATGGTGATCAATACGCAATGCTCAAGGGCAGGTAGGCCCAAGGCCTCTGGAGTGGAGCTGCTTTGGACATAAAAAGACACTGGAAGCCTGGAGGCCAGATGTTTGCTCTTAAATCCTCCAGGGATAGTTTAAGTATTTGAGAAGAGAACAGTTTCCTGGGAGGAAGAAATGAGCCACTCGCAGAAGAGAACAATTCCCCCACCAAGCCTTGGAAAAGTATCTGCTTAATAGCAGCTTCCATCTATCAGCAAAATTCTGAAAAAATTGCGTGAGAGTTTTTATACTATGTTAAGGAATATAGAGAATGCCTAGGCGTGTGCGTGTGTGTGTGTGTGTGTGTGTGTGTGTGTGTGTATGTGTGTGTGTGTATGTGTGTATGTGTGTGTATGTGTGTGTATATGTGTGTGTATGTGTATGTGTGTGTGTGTGAATTTATGTGTATATGTATGAAATAATATAAGAAGCAGATATTTGGTGTGGTTGATATCACTGCTATTATTTTTCATTGAAAAGCATTGGCCGTGAGAGCTGTGCAAGTTCAACTTTTCAGTGAAAAGGGATCAAATAATTTGGATATCCCACGGCTGTCTTTAGTAACCATTTTCCAAAGTGCGAACAGTAGCCTCCCTAAGATGCATTCATTGTCAGATTAGCTTATCAGATTAGCTAGCGGAGAGCTGCTTTTGACTCACTGCCTGCTGCTCCAGGCTGCCTGGGGGCAAAATTGAAACTGGTAGATGGCTAGATGGGCTTCATTAAAGATAGAACACAGGGAAATTTCTTTGGTTGGGAAGGAGAAAAGGAAACCTCCTTTAAAAGGAAAAGTACAGCATAGAGCAGTCAGGTGGTCTGAACGCCTCATGGCAACTCAATCCATTTAGCCAGTTCAACTTAATCAAATAGAAGCAACATGGCTAAAAAGGGCTGCACTTATCAAGATGATCTGAAACCATCGATCTTGACCCTTGATTGTAACAATGATGAACAGTAGAAGTAAGAGTGAGGCCCAGTGATACGTGTGTATTGGGCCCTCTGTCTGTCAGTTATCATGACTTCTGTACCCACCAGGAGGCAGGAGGGAAGCAGCACTTCTCAATGCAAAAATACACTGAAATTTCAGAAAACAATGCCTGGCAACTGCTCTGCATCTTTTTTTAAATAACTACTTATCTGAATTTCATGGGTCAAATATTAGAAGGAGCTCGATTGCAAGTTTTGCTGAGAAGAAAGAACTAAATGAATATATTTTTTTGCCGCTTTATATTTTTGAATCAATTTATTTCTAATTGCTCTATTGTATTTTATCTCCTACCAGATCGCTTTTTCCCACAGAGTGAGATGACCTATAGCATTTGCTGCCATTATTGCTGGGGCCTCCTTGTAGCTACTATTATTGATTTAAAATCTTTAAAAAAAAATCCTATAGCACAAAGAAATATGAAATAAAATGAGCATTCAGGATAATGTACCTTTCCACTCAATTAAAAAAAATCTTTAAGGAACCTAGGTTAATTCTTTTCTGCAGAGTCCCTCATTGGGTGCTAAACAGATTGGCACACAAAGATCTGTAGGAATTCAAACCCTCATAGAATGAATTTGTATGCGTGTATTTGTGTGTGAGTGTGTGTATGCAATATAACACAATGTATTTTTCATAGTAGATTTTTGTTGTTTGATTGGGAAGGAATAATGAGAATACATTTTTTTGGTGTATGTGTACATACGTGTATTAGTGTTCTCATGTGTGTTGGCGTATATCTATGGGTGGTGGCACGTATGCATGTTATGCACTTGCATGTGGAGGCTTGAGGCTGGCGTAGGGAGTCGTCCTCCACCATTCTTCTCCTTATTCACTGAGTAAAGGTCTTTCACTGGAATCGAGAGCAAGCCAGCTTGTTCCAGTGCTTCTTTGTTTCTGACTTTCCCCATCATCATCACTGTAGTCCTGGGATTAAAGACAGGCATGCACGCTGACACAGCGTTTATGTGGGAATCTGAGAATCTAAGCCCCAGTCTGCATGCTTTCACGGCAAGTGCTTTATCTGCTGAGCCACTTTTTCAGTCAGAGGTGAAGAGTTTGATTGCATGTGGTACTCAGTATTGGTTTGTGATTCAAACAAACGTCCCGTGAGCCTGAGACGGAGTAGCAGGGAGGAAGTCCCAGGGGGCACTGGTTTGTTCCTCCCCAGTTCTCACAACCCAGAGTCTGACAAGAAGTGCATTAAACTTTCTCAATCAGGTCTTATTACTCTTCCTGGTCTGTGGGCTACTTGAGAAAGCTGACTACAAAAGGAGGCTGACACTAATGGAAGTGGAAAGAAATCTTTCAAAAGGCAACAGTACCAGAAGAGAAGGAAAACATTAAATAAATGATGTATGATACATCCTTTAACTTAAAAACAGAAAAGAAATGAAGCTGTGAAGATCCTTTGTTTTTGACTAAATGAGAACCTGAGCATTCTTAATGAATAAGGTCATAAACAAAATTTATGTTGTCATCATTTATAGAAAAATACCTGAATCTTGAGAAAAGAGACACTATACTTAAAAGAGTTTTCAACTCTTGTTTAGACTCTTATACTGGTAAAAAAAATTTTCCGGAGTGGAGAGAACAAGCAATAGATGTGGTGTTTGCCTTTGGGCCAGAACCGTGTACCAGCACAGGTTACCTAGGTGATCCCAGTAAAATCACTCAGGCATGTTAAAAGCAGAGCTTCCTCTGCATGGTGGCAACAGGGGAAACCATAGAGACTTAAAGCACGGAGCTTTGAGGCTGTGCTGCTTCATTAGGGAAGGAAACAACCAACAGTTAGGGACCTAAGAGTGGAAGCATGCCTATCTCCACAACTATCAAAGCCTAATTGATACTTTTGTGTCTTTTTGATACCCTATTAACTGGTATCTTAATAATTATAACCACGCCACCCTACCCTGGCTTCTGACTTATAGAACTCTTGTCCTTTGTCCAGGTAGGAGTATAACTGTGGGCATGATGTGCCACATTCAGCTGCCAGTCCCCTCTAAGTCTCATGTGGAGTAGGGCAGTGGCTACTCACACCTTCTTCCAAGAACAAAAAATCAGGAGCCTCTTTTCTACCCTTGTTCCAGGCACACGGGTGTATGGTATGGAGATTGCGGTTCCTTGGGAGACCCCATGTGTACTGGTTGCCCCTGTGGGCCACAGGAAGAAGATGTTAACTGTACTACAGAATGACACAAAAGGCCTCCTTCTATTAAATTGCTTTGTAACTGAAACTTAGATCAATAATACTACAAACAAAATCAGTCATCAGAAAAAAGAGTCAATAGTAACGTATCACAAAATCTCCGTTGCTTTGATATAATTCATTTCAGGACTGTTTTTCATGATCTCTGAGTTTAAGAATTCAACCATAGTGGAATAGATCGTGTCAAGCTTGAATGGGTTTCAGTTGCCTAAGTCCTAAACTGGCTTTCTGCCCATCCTTGCGCTTAGTCACGTGGTCAAGAAAGCAAACAAACGGGTTTTGCACAAGTCTTGGAGGAAGCTTGATTTTGATGCAAAAAAAAAGTGGATATATGTGGGGAAAGGAGGTTGGCAGTACTGAGAGCTGGATAAACAACTGACCTCATGGACCAAACACTTACCAGAAGGCAGCTTCTATTCTTACCGTGGGCATGCTAGATGGCCTTTTGGTTTTATTGTTTGTTGACTTTAATTGGTGTGTTTGGATGTGTACATGTATGTCTGTGAATATTTGTGTGCACATGTACGTGTGTGTGTGTGTGTGTGTGTGTGTGTGTGTGTGTGTGTGTGTGCGCGCGCGCAGGTGTGTGTCTCACAGAGTATATGTGAAGGTGAGCAGACAACCTCGAGGTCTGCTCCTTGTCTTTTACCTTGCTTGGGACAGTCTCTTCAATTTGTTATTCACCTCTGTGTGCACCTTGGTAGATGGCCTGAGAAATTCTGGCCATTCTTTTGCCTGTACCAACCACTTCACCATAGGAATATTGATATTGCAGACACACACTGCTTTGGTTGACTTCATGTGTGTGTGCTCTTGGTGTCTGAACTCAGGTCCTCATGCTCGGGCAGCAAGCACCTTACCCACTGAGCCATTGCCCCAGCCCTGGTTCTAGTATTTTGGTTCAGATCACTGGCTTCTCCATTTCCCTGTCTGTGCAATGTTTATGTAGTAGGTGAATACGTGTGCAAGTCTAGATACACTCAAATGAATGCACACTGCCTTATGCCCATGAAGGAAATGGTCTGCTCAGATATGGAGATGGGCCCACCTACAAAGACAGAGGATGCTTTCAATATGGATGCTGAATTTGGGGCATGGTCTATTCATTTCAATGTTATGTAACCACTGACTGTGATTTCATGCCTGATGACAGATCAGGTTAGGTATTTGGAGTTGTAGAATATTTGAACACTTGTCTTTATTACTACAACCTTGATGCTTGATCATTAGATTTTTTTTATTAATTTATTCTTGTTACATCTCAACGGTTATCCCATCCCTTGTATCCTCCCATTCTTCCCTTCCTCCCATTTCCCCCTTATTCCCCTCCCTTATGACTGTTCCTGAGGGGGATTTCCTCCCCCTGTATATGCTCATAGGGTATCAAGTCTCTTCTTGGTAACCTGCTATCCTTCCTCTAAGTGCCACCAGGTCTCCCCCTCCAGGGGACATGGTCAAATATGAGGCACCAGAGTACGTGTGAAAGTCCTACCCCACTCTCCACTCAACTGTGGAGAATGTTCTGTCCATTAGCTAGATCTGGGTAGGGGTTTAAAGTTTACCTCCTGTATTGTCCTTGGCTGGTGCCTTAGTTTGAACGGGACCCCTGGACCCAAATCTGCCTATCATAATGTTCTACTTATAGGTTTCTAGGACCCTCTGGATCCTTCTACTTTGCTATTCTCCCATGCTTCTCTCATCTAGAGTCCCAATAGGATGTCCTCCCTCTGTCCCGGTTTCCTGGTAAGTGAAGGCTTTCGTGGGACATGCCCCTTGGGCTAGTTTGCAAATATAAGTGAGTATATACCATTTGAGTCTTTCTGCTTCTGGGTTAACTCACTCATTATGATGATCATTTCTAGCTCAATCCATTTGTCCACAAATTTCTGGAATTCCTTATTTTTAATAGCTGAGTAGTATTCCATGGTGTAAAACAAACAAACAAAAAACAAACTCAAAAACTGAGCACAGATGATTTTTGGCTAGATGCTGTGAATTTTTTTTTTTTACCAAAACTCCCTTAGATAAGTCCAGTTGACAACAATGTACATACCTATACTCTTGCTTGGTCTAATGTCCACTCTGAGATTAATACTTAATAAATCTGGCTATTAATGTAATTGCCCTGATGACATTACATTATGCAATCATTTCCTGTTGTATCTATGGAGAACAAGAACTACAACTTTCTGCATGAGATCAATTAGTGAGTTTGGGAGACTCTCTGTGGATAATTACCATTAAGTCTCTTGGGCCACAGAGTTCCAAAAATGGGCCATGTTAACAGGACAGTGGCCCCCTAAGGCTCTGTGCAGTTGTCATTACAATAAATAAATCTACATCTGTGATGGGTGGGTACATATCTCCAGCCTTTAGACAAATGTTTCCTTTCTCTTCTGTTACATTTACCATGACCTTTTTGGCTTTGCTTTCTTTGACTCTATTTTAAACCCTGAACCCTCATAAGGATATGAGATCTTCAAAACACAAAATCACAATCCATTGTCCTGTTTCAAGTTGTGTTCTAGTTTAGACTTTGTTTAGAGGCAGTTTCATTAGTCTCTCTTTTGCCCTATTTGAGATTAATCTGCTGCAACACCTGCTAATGTAACTGGACCTTCCATGGTGCTAGTGTGAATCACTTAGCTATTTAAAAAATGAGAGGGAGTAGCTTTCATCCCTTTGGCCATGTGCTAAGATTAAACACTTACTTTGTCAAACCTTAGCAGGCATCCTAAGTGAGGGCACTGCAGAGGAGATGAACAGACCTGAGACAGCAAGCATCTACGACACCCCTGAAGGTGAAATTTAGCAAACTCCTGCTGTTACAGTTTCTAAAAGTGAACACAGGATTTGGCACTGCTGAAACCAACCTTTCCCCCAAACCTTCACAGAATCAAGGGGAAGGAAAAGGCAGGGAATTGGAACAGATGCTGAGGCAGCTGGAGACAGACCCTGAAATATATAATTGTACCCAATTTAGTTACTAAATGTGGGGTACTTATAGACACTGTGTTTTAAAAGAAGTAATAGACTTTTTATTGCCACTAAGGCTGAAATGAGCAAGTCTTTTGATCATTTTGCCTAGATTAACTGGTAATGAATCAATTAGCAGGCACTAAGATCAGACAGTCACCTAGTTAGTAATTGGTATATAAATCCACCATTGCAGTATTAAAGGTCAAGGGTCTATGTGAGGCCTTAGAAGTGCAGAGTCTCAGAGAAAAGGACTTTCACACACACACACACACACACACACACACACACACACACACACACACACATCCTATATATTAAGTAAAATTTCTTCTTCCTCCTCCTCCTCCTTCATGTGTGCATAAGACATATGTATGTCCAAGCAGGTTTGTGTCATGGCCTGTGGGTGTGTGAAAGTCACCCAACCTTTAAGAGTTACTTCTCTCCTTCCACTGTGATGCTTCAAGGACCTAGATCAAGTCACTAGGCATTCATGACGAGTAATTTCCATTTCTGAGTTGTCACGCCTATTTTCAAGCATATATTTTCGCATATCTGTGCAGGCTTAGGTTTGCAAGTGTGTGGTGCCTTTTGTAGCCTACTCACTACTATAAAATACAGATTAAATGACTAAGGCTAGTTTTTATATAAAAGAACTACTCATAGTATTAATTTTACAGTTGATTCCCCCATGTTTGCATATGCAAATTAATCCATAACAGACCAAACATATTCAAGGAAAAAGATGACGTGTACTGAACAAGTGTACCCTTTTCTCTTGCCACTGTAAGGAATACACTGTAACAACATTTGCATATGTTTTTATTGGATTGTATTTCAGATGATTAAATAGGTGCAAAAACATAAACAGTGGCTATATACATATTCTAAATCATACTGTGAAAGAACTGTGACTACTGTGGACTTTGTTATCCACAGGGGTTCTTGGAGCCAATCTCTTATGCAGACTGATGAATGACTGTGTATTCTTAGCTGTTAAGTCCTGCAGTTCTTGACCCAATAATTGTATAAGTACCTCTGGAGCACTTATTTATTCCTGTTCTTTTTCTGATTAGGCCAATGCCCCCAAGCCTCATTCTATACTTCCATATGTTGGAGGAATGCCTGGCGTTTAGTGCAGTTACACAGACTGACGAGACTGCTACTACTGGTAGTAAGGCAGAAATCCTCTGCAGCATTGGAATGAGACATAAGGCCCAAGAGCACAGCTCAGCAGCTTATTCCAACCTCTTGGCTATGGTGATTGAGCAGCTGGCACAAAAGAGGCTATGTCCTCTTAAGATAAATTTAGCGACTTCTGTAACATGCAATAGAAAAGCAAAGACGTAGGTGCTCTGAGTTATGCCAGCAAACATATTTTGACAGTGGAATTTTAAAGAGCGTTCGATTAAATTCAATTTGAAGAATGGCTACTGTATTCGGATAGGCTTAGGCTGTGCTGTAGGACCCAATAAATCCTCCTATCTCAGTGGCTTCCTGCATGAGAATTTATGCCTTGTTCAGGTAAAATCTGCTGCAGGCTTGGCAGTTCTCCTCCAACACCTCCCATTCAGGTGGTAACTCAGGGCTCCCAACTGTTTCCATGTTGTGGACGTGTGCTGTGCAATGCAAGGTTCTCTGGTGATGCGGTTGCTGAGGAGAATTTGGAGGACGGTTCAGTGCCCTTCGCTGCCTCATCCCTGGAGCCATCGGTGTCATATCATAGCACAGATTCTAAGTATGGCTTTTTCTAACTGCAAAGTCTTCACAAAATAAGACCATTTTAAGTCTCAAATAAAGATCAAAGCCACGTGTTGTTAACATTGTCATCACCCCCACCCTGAAAAACTCCACAAAGATAAATTCTTTTCTAGCTAAGATCCACTGGCTTAAGATTGCTCATCCCTAATCATAACTTAAGTAAATAGTAATTTTTAAGGTCAGATCTTACTCCCACAGTTGACATTTACCAAGGCCTTGAATGTGCATTGGCTACCTATAAATCTTTAGCTTCTGTAGCTCAGTGGGGTTGGAAAAGTGGAACAAAACAAGTGAAACCCTCTATTATTACTGAAGCACTTCTGTTTAATGGAGGAGGCAGCCAAGGGGACAGCCTCGTACTGGGCAGGATGTAAGGAAAAAAAAATCAAGATCTGCTTCTAGTAGAGGGAAGGCAGGTAAGGATCTCCAGGAAGAGTGAGAGTCCTTGGAATGGAAGGGTGTCCTACTGTCTCACCACTGCACTCGACACTGGGAAGAAGCCAGTGGTGTTTGTCAGCTCAGTGGGGTGTACCAGGACAGGCTTTGCTAAGTTTGAGCCCCTTTGTTGTGTACAGTGAGGACTGAGTTCATTGCTAGCAAGGGCAAATGTATTAGTCTTGCCCAATGTGGAGTGAGTAAATGAAGCAGATTGTCTTATATAAAACTTACCCTTATAAAAATCAAGGTCTTAGACACTACCCAGTTTGACCCCCCTGGACACAGGTTGTCCAAAATGCATAAAGAACTCAGGAAATTAACCAAACCAAATAACTTGATATCCTCTGAGCATATACAGGGGGAGGAGGTCCCCCTCAGTCACAGTCATAGGGGAGGGAGGAATGGGAGGATGCAAGGGATGGGATAACAGTTGAGATGTAATATAAATAAATTAATAAAATATATTTAAAAATGGGGTACAGAGCTAAACAAAGAATTCTCAACAGAAGAATATCAAATGGCTGAGAAACACTTAAAGAGTTGCTCAATGTCCTTAGTCATCAGAGAAATGAAAATCAAAATGACTGAGATTCCTTCTTATACATACCAGAATGGCTAAGAACAAAAACTAAGTGACAGCACATGCTGGCAAGGATGTGGAGAAAGAGGAACACTCCTCCATTGCTGGTGGGAATGCAAATTTGTACAATCACTTTGGAAATCAATCTGGTGCTTTCTCAGAAAACTGGGAATCGTGCTACCTCAAGACCCAGGTATGCCACTCCTGGGCATATACCTGAAAGATGAAAAATGCTTCAGGATACAACAAGGACATTTGCCTAACTATATTCACATCAGCTTTATTAGTAATAGTTGGGATCTGGAAACTACCTAGATGTCCCTCAACCAAAGAATGGATAAAGAAACTGTGGTACATTTACACAGTGGAATACTACTCAGCTATTAAAAAACAAGGAAATCTTGAAATTTGCAGGCAAATGGATGGAGCTAGAAAATATCATCCTGAGTGTGGTAGCCCTGACCCAGTAAAACACACATGGTATATACTCATTTAAAAGTGGACATTAGCCCGACATAGATGTTATCTTAGAGACTCCACTCAGTGGAGGATCAAGATAGATACTGGGAGTAGAAGCCAGACTCTGGGCTAGCATTGACAGGTGTACAGAAGTGTTGTAGGTGGGTGGGATGGAAACATGGGAGCTACACATGCAGACTATCAAGGCTGGCGGATCTGGGCCCCAGGGGTGTTTGATGCACCAACCAAGGACATTGCAAGTAGAAATCCTAGTTCAGATATAGCCAATGGACAGCTCATTCTCAATGTAGGGAAGGCAGGTGGGAGAGTGGAGGGCTGCCTCTGACACAAACTCTGGTGCCAGTGATTTTATCACTTCCTCTTGGCAGAGAGGCCCTGTGGGAACACAGAGGAAGAGGGATGCAGGCCATCCAGATGAGACCTGATAGGCTATGGTCAGATGGTGGGGGAGGAGGAACTCACCTGTCAGAGGTCTAGGAGAGGGCAATAGGGCAGAAGAGGGAAGGAGGGTGGAAACAGGAAGATAAGAATGAGAGGATTACAATCCAGATGTAATGTGAATAAATTGTAATAAAATTTAAAAGAATTTAAAAAAAAACTATTTTACTCCCTCCCTCCCTTTTTTCATCCCCCACTCATCTGAAGCTTGAGAACACTTTTATTAGAGTTTAAAAGCAAAACAAACAAAACAAAGCAACAACAACAAACAAACCAGAAAATACTCCAGAGCAGGCAAGCTGTAAATCTTAACATCTGACCAGAGGAGGAGAAAGGGGATAAAAATCACAACATTGAGCATCCTCTTCAGCCTTCTGGCCCAATATATTTTTCAGACATATTTGTGAGGCAGGAACTATTGAGGACTTGCTTACCCTGCCTTGGCAGAGTTTGGCTGTTGACTCTGCCTGCATCCAAGCACCAAGATAGGAAAGATGGTTTCTTAAAGGCTGTTAAATACAAATAGTCAAAATAATAAGAATGTAACATACGTATAATTACCGATTGTGTCATGTTCTTCTTGCTATAGGTAGTTTACTGTGTGTATGTGTAGTAATATAAGTGTATAAGTAAAAAACAAAAAATTTAATACAAAATAAAAATAAAAAATAAATCACACCATGGATAAAAGTCAGGCTGTCTGAGTTAACTTGGCATGGATGTCAGCCAGATAATGGGAAAGTAAAAGGGGACATTTAGAGAAAGAGTAAGAATGCCCAAAGTAGCACACACACACAAATACACACACACACACACACACACACACACACACACACACACACACACACACACACACAAGCATACTTATGTTCTGGTCAGTATCCAAAAAATGTAAAAGAGGGAAAGTTCCATCTTACTAAATCTCAGACCCCCAACCTAGGGAGGAACTCTCCGTCTCTGTCTCTCCCATCTTTCTTCATTTTATTTTATTTTTTAACAGGAAAAGAATAATCTTTCATGCATACTCATTCAAGAATACCTCTGTTAACATTTTGGTATACTTTATTTCGGACATTTTACTTTTATGCCTTGTAAGGAATATTATGTCTTGCTCTGTTTACAAATCCCTCTAAAAAACAGCGTTTCCACAGGCAGTGTCTAAACCCTTGATTTTTTAAGGATCAGTGTTATTTAAAGCAATCTGCTTCGTTTAATCACTCCACATTAGGCACTCTTGCCTAATGTGGAGACCTGCCCTTGCCAGCAATGATTTCATTCCTCGATGTTCATTAAAATCAACCAAGAAGCATTAAAACAATGATGTGATGCTCAAGCCCTGTACAAATTAATTCACTCATGACCCGAGGAGGCTGCAGCTCTGATGTCGTTCTGTTTTGGGTACCCAGTGGCCCCATTACATATTTACTATCTAATTCAGTCATTTTCCCACCTCACCACTTGTTTTCTGATTTCCTGAACTCTAAGTTGGTTCACAGCCATATCTGATTCCACTTTTTTCTTGTCATAAAACACTAAACACTAGTACAATAAGCTGACTTTTAAATCAGTATTCCTGAGAAGGGCTACAGACAACCAATAAAAGATTCTACATTTTAAAATTATCTGTGCTGTGTCTCTTTTAGGATTGATTCAGTCTTCTCTGCACATGAGAATTACCTGAGGATCTTTAAAATCACACACACATCTGCCCGGTACTGAGCTCCCGAGATTCTGTTTCAATGTCATTGAGTGGGGCATGGCTAATGTTATTGGCTACTCCTTGGGCAACTATAGGTCTCAGACATATTGAGAACTAGTGTTAGAAAATCATCAGTCTTGACAACATACAACTCTAATATACACACAGCGCATGTAAATGGTTTTAACATCTCTTGACTTTGGGACTCTGAATAATAAATGTCTCCTCCTGTGAGGTGGATGGAAAATTGAACATAGGTAGTGAGGATTACGTCATGTGGTTTCCCTGTAGCACTGCCCAATGTGCTATCAAGTGTTTCTTTGATGTTCTTCTCTTCAATGACTGTATTTTATGTGTTGCAATGAGTGTAGCATTCCACAGCTGCTTGTGTCTATAGTGTATTTGATATAGTTAACAAACATGCTTCCCTAACTGTAAGGCATTCAGCAGCAGGGATTAATTTTCCCTATCCTTTTGGAAACATTTTTGGCATCTGTTCTTTTGTCTTAGAGTGAGAATCCATGTAGCCTGTGACAAGTCTCTAGCAGAAATCCTGTAATTGGCACTACCAAAAGCTTTTTTTGAATCTTGTTATGGAGCACACCTTAATCCAAATTAAGGATACAATAGGCTATCAGGAGGATAATATGTTTAGAGATAACCTGGACTACACAGCGAGACACTGTCTACAGCTAAGTGGAGGTGGCTTTCTAGGATCTATGTAGCTATGCAGTGCTGCTGTGACCTTGCGTTATGGGATACCTAGGTGCTCTTTGAAGGATAGCCTTCCTTTTCTTATCCTCCACATTCCTCAAACCACTTCACCTGTGTCTCCTTTGATATGAGCAGCTAGGTTTTTTTTGTTTTGTTTTGTTTTGTTTTTTCTTTCTGGCTCAGGAGCTGAATTTTTCACATTCATTAGAATGAACTATAGTTTTTTTCTTCTCAGGTCATTTTCCTTTGATTTGTACATTGCTTCTTTTTCCTCTGACTGATGGACATCTGGTCTACGATAAAACCTCCATGTTAGTTACATGTGTCTATGTGCACACATTTGGGAGTAAGCGTATGTACACAGTCTCATATGTGCATACATGCATGGAAAAGTCATAAGGCAACTTCCAGTGTTACTCGTAAGAAGGCTTCCATGTATATGTGTGTGTGTGTGTGTGTGTGTGAGAGTCTCTCTCTCTCTCTCTCTCTCTCTCTCTCTCTCTCTCTCTCTCTCTCTCTCTCTCTCTCTCTCTCCCCTGTGTGTGTGTGTGTGTGTGTGTGTGTGTGTGACAGAGTTTTCCATGACATGCTACGGCTGCATAATCAGGTTAGGCTAGCTGGTCATTTAGCTTCAAAATTTTCTTTGGTTTTCAAGCAAGTATTATCACACCCAGTTTTTTCTTATTTTTAAATTGTAACTCATTTATTCACTTTACATCCTGGTTGTAGCCCCAACCTTCCTCATTTCCCAATCTCACTTTCCCTTCCTCTCTCCCATCCCCTGCCCCTGTTCCTCAGAAAAGGGGAGCCCCCTCCCATCCCAGCTCATCAAGGCCTGTCAAGGCAGTCCTACCAGTGGAAAATGATAAAAAATGAAGGCAGCAGAGTCCATGTCAGAGATGGTCTCTACTTTCCTTACCCTGCTATATCTGTGTAGGGGGCCTAGGTCCAGTCCATGCATGGTTTTTGGTTGATACTTCAGTCAAGCAAGCCCCTCTGGGCTCTGAATAGGTGGCTCTGTTTTTGTTCTTGTGGAGCTGCTGTCCCCTCCAGATCATTTTCTCCACCCTGACACTTTTCCACAAGACTCTCTGCCTAATTGCACAATATTTGGCTGTGAGTCTCAGCAATAATTTTGAAGCGCTGCTGAGTGGAGCCTCTCAGAGGACAACTCTGCTACGCTTCTGTCTGCAAGCATAGCAGAATATCCCTTAACAGTTTCAGGATCGGCTCTCTCCCATGGGGTGGGTCTTGGGTTGGGCCAGGCATTGGTTGGACATTCTCTCAATCTCTCTCTACCTGCTCTATCTTTATACCTATACACCTTGTAGGCAGTGTAAATTTTGGTTGGAAGTTTTTGTGGGTGAGTTGGTGTTTACCTCTCCTAGGAGTCTTGTGTAGTTAGAGGGTGTCCTCTTTAGTTTCTACAGCCTCTGTAACTAGGAGTCTCTACTAGATTACTCCTCATATCTTCCTAGGAGCCTTCCCTGACTTAGTTGCAGCTTGTCACAGAGATGCCCCTGTCCACAGTTTCTCTTTTCTCTACAGGTCTTTTGTCCTCCCCATCCCTGTCTCATCTCTACCCTCGTATCACTCTGTACTCCTCATCCTACTTTGTTCCCTCTCTTCAACAATGACCTCCATCTATTCTATTTCCCCTTCCGAGTGAGATTTAAGCATCCTCCCTTAGATCCTCCCTTTTACTTATCTTCTTTGGGTCTGTGCATTGTGGTATATTTATCCTATACTATATGGCTAAAATCCATTGATAAATTAGTAAGTACCATGTGTGTTTTTCTGTGTCTGAGTTACCTCACTCAGGAAGATATTGTCTAGTTTCATCCACTTGCTAGTAAATTTCATGAATTATTTGTTTTTAATAGTTGAGTAATATTCCATCGTATAAATGTACCACAGTTTCTTTATCCAGTCTTTAGTTGAGGGACATCATGTTATTTCCAGATCCTTGCTATCACAAATAAAGCTTCTATGAACATAGTTGATGAAGTGTCCTTGTTATATGGTGGAACATCTTTTAGGCATATGTTCAGGAGTGGTACACTGGGTCTTGAGGTAGAGCTCTTGCCAGTTTTCAGAGAAAGCACCAGATTCACTTCCAAAGTGATTGTAAAAGTTTGCACTCCCATTAGCAATGGAAGAATGGTCTCCTTTCTCTACACTCTACCCAACATGTGCTGTCACTTGAGATTTTGGTGGGTTTGAGATGAAACCCATTCTGATGGGTTTGAGATGAAATTTTAGAATTTTTTTTTTTTTGTATCCCTCTGATGACTAAGGTCCTTGAGCATTTTTTGAGTACTTCTCAGGCATTCTAGATTCCTCTGTTGAGAATTGTCTATTTTTCTCTGTGTCCCATTTTAATTGGGTGATTTTGTTTGTTGATGTTTAGTGTTCTGAGCCCTTTATATATTCTGGATATTAGCTCTCTGTCAGATGCAGGATTGGAGAAGATCTTTCTCCAATCTGTTGTCTGCCATTTCTTTCTATTGACAATGTTCTTTGCTTTACAGAAACTTTTCAGTTTCAAGAGGTCCCATTTATTAGTTGTTGATCTTAGAACCTGAGTGGTTGGTATTCTGTTTAGGAAGCAGTCTCCTATGCCAATGAATTCAAGGCTCTTCTTTGCATTCTCCTCTAAAAGACTTAGTGTGTCTGATGTTATGTTGAGGCCTTTGATCCACTTGGACTTGAGTTTTGTGAAGGATCATACATATGGCTCTTTTTGCATTTTCTACATGTAGACATCCAGTTAGACCAGCACCATTTGTTGAAAGAGGCTGTCTTTTCCTATTGTATGGTTTTAAATCCTTTGTCAAAAAACAAGTGTTCATAGTTGTGTGAGTTTATGTCTGGTTCTTTGATTTGATTCCATTGATCAACCTGTCTATTTCTATGCCGGTACAATGCAGTTATTATTCCCATTGCTCTGTAGTATAGCTTGAAGTCAGGGTTGGAAACCCCTTCAGAAGTTCTTTTATTGTATAGGATTATTTTAGTATTTCTGGGTTTTTGGTTTTTCCATATGAAGTTTAGAATTGTTCTTTCAAGATCTGTAAAGAATTGTGTTGGTATTTTGATGGGGGATTTCATTGAATCCCCATCAAAAGATGGAACAATTTCCTATCCTCTGCTATCTTCTTTAATTTCATTCTTCAGAGACTTGAAGGTCTTATCATGTAGATCTTTGACTTGATTGGTTAGAGTTGCACCAAGGTACTGTTGGTGTACTTTTGAAATATATTTTTATTTTGGGTTCCTTTAAATATCTTTCTCCCTACTCTACCCAAATCCTTTCCAACATCCCAACATCAGGTAGTAGAGAAAAAAGGTTACCGGGGAAAGGGGATGTAGTTTTCCTTAGCTACTTCCTGCTACTCATGGTCTTTGGGTTCCTCGGAGGGAAGTCCAATCCTTTTTTTTTTCAGGATATCTCCAACTTCTTCCTGTCAAACAGCATCAAACAGCAACCAGAAGCAGCAATTACGGGCATGGGGGAGCAAGGCACACCAAAGCCTCCTTCTTTCTTGGAGCCCCCAGTCTCTCTCTGAGTCTGGCTTTTATCTCCTTTGACAAAGACCACACACCCACACAAGGTTGTTTACAGCTGACAAAGATCATGTGCCCTCTTAGTATGCATTTTATCAACTGTGGACAAACTGGAGGAGCCCCAATATGCCACACCTGAGATTAAAACAAAACATGTTTACATATAAACCAAAGCTTCCACAACAAGATACTTTATATTATTAATGGGTATTGTGACAGGTGTAGTTCCCTTAATTTCTTTCTCAGTCAATTTACCACTTGTATAAAGGAAGGTTACTGATATTTTTGAATTAATCTTGTATTCAGACACTTTGCTGAACGTTCTTATCAGCTGTAGAAGTTCTCTGGTGCAATTTTGTGGGTCACTTGTGTACACTATCATATCATCTGTGAATAGCAATACTCTGCTTTCTTCCTCTCCAATTTGGATTCCCTTGATTACCTTTAGTTGTCTTATTGTTCTAGTTAGACCTTCTAGTACTATATTGAAGAGATATGAAGAGAGTGGGCAGCTGTGTCTTGTCACTGATTTTAGTGGAATTGGTGTTAGTTTCTCTCCATTTAATTTGATGTTGGCTATTGGCTTGCTATATAAGCCTTTATTATGTTTAGGTATGGGCCGTTTTTGCCTGATCTTTCCAAGGCTTTCATCATGAAGGGTTGTTGGATTTTGTTAAAGGCTTTTTCTGAATCTAAGAAGATGATCATGTGATTTTTCTTCAGTTTGTTTATATGGTGGGTTACATTGATGCATTTTTGTATGTTGAACCATCACTGTGTCCCTGGGATGAAGCCTACTTGATCATAGTAGATAATGTAATTGATGTGTTCTTGCATTCAGTTTGTGAGTATTTTATTGACCATTTTTGCATCAATGCTCATGAATGAAATTGGTCTGAAATGTTCTTTCCTTATTGAGTCTTTGTGTGGCTTAGATAACAGGGCGACTGTGGCTTCATAGAATGAATTTGGCAATGTTCCTTCTGTTCCTATTTTGTAGTAATATTGTTACTACTAGCTTTTCTTTGAATATCTGGTAAAATTCTGTGCTAAAACCATGTGGCCCTAGGTCTTTTTGTTGTTTGATTGTTGTTTTAGGTTTTTTGATTGGGAGACTTTGAATGACTGCTTCTATTTTCTTATGGGCTATGGGAATATTTAAATTGTTTACCTGATTTTGATTTAAGTTTGGTAAATAGAACCTAGCAATAAAATTGACCATTTCATGAATATTTTCAATTTTTGTGGCATATTGGTTTTTGAAATAAGACCTAACGATTTTTTGGATTTCCTTAGTTTCTGTTGTTATGTCCTACTTTTAATTTCTGATTCTATTAATTTGGATTCTTCTCCCCTCTCTCTGACATTTATTTAGTTTGGCTAAGGGTTTGTATATCTTGTTGATTTCCCCCAAAGAACTAGGTCTTGGTTTCTTTGATTATTTGCATTTTTTTCTTTGTTTCTAATTTGTTGATTTCCGCCCTGAGTTTGATGGTTTTCTGTTGTCTACTCCTCTGATGTGTTTGCTTCTTTTGTTTTAGAGCTTTTAGGTTGTTAAGTTGTTAATATGGGACCTCCCCAATATCTTTATGAAGGGGCTTAGTGCTATGAAGTTTCCTCTTAGCACTGTTTTCATTGTGTCTCATAAGTTAGGGTAAGCTGTGCCTTTATTTTAATTAAATTCTATAAATTCCTTAATTTCTTTATTTCATCCCCGACCAGTGGCCATTGAGTAGGAAGTTGTTTAGTTTTCATGAGTTTGTAGGATTTCTGTTGTTTCTGTTGTTGTTGAGTTACAGCTTTAATCCATGGCGGTCTGAGAATATAGAAAGGTTATTTCAATCTTCTTGTATCTGTTGAGGCTTGTTTTGTGACAGAGTGTATGGTCAATTGTTGAGAAGGTTCTGTGAGGTGCTGAGAAGAAAGTACGTTCTTTTGTGTTTAGGATAGCATTTTTTAATGTGGATGCCAGGAATGAAACGTGAGTATCTTATGACTATGCTATTTTACTTGATTTCTTTTTTGAGACAAGGTTTCTCTCTATTCTCTGTGTATCCCTGCCTCTCCTGGACTCACTGGGTAGATCAAGCTGGCCTCAAACTCCTTTCAATGACCAGTAGTGGCTATGTAGTTTGTGTCTGGATAGAGGAAGGAGTCAGACACCAGGCCTTCTGTCCTTATAGATCTAGAGGACAAACTCTTGAAACATTCTGTAACAACCCCTTTCAGCAGCATGGAAGAATAGGCTGTCTCTAATCTACTCCATTTTGTACATGGGTGTGAGATTCACTGCTTATGAATAAGCCTCCCCCAAAATGTCTCCCAAGAGCTGTAGAAGAAAAGAAAAATGTGTTCACTGCCATTAACTGAATAAGTGCTGGTGCGCTTAACCAGAGCTCTTCCACCTGCAGCCACCCAGGTGAGAAGCACACTAAGCTTTGTGACAGTCAATCTGGAATGCCTACATAAAGCCATTGATTGTTTTGCCTGTCTTTGACGTATTAATGTGTCTTCCTACTTATGGCTCATTACTCCTCTTGGCAGTCTTCGGGGCCTCTTATTTCTCCTCTGCTTCAGCTTGTCTGGGAAATGGCTGTCTGCATGTCTCCTAGAAGACCCAAAAGCAAATTTCAGGCTTGCCACATAGTCTGGGTTTAAAATTGGGTTGCTCAGAACATATTGATGCAATTTATTTTTTTTTTTTAAATCTGTTAAGCTTACATTGCTTGTTATGGTAACAAAATACATAATAACATATGAACATTTGTAATTATATGGCTGTGCGTAATGCAGTTATGAAGAAACAAATATTAGGCAGTGCTTTTAACTGGCTAAGACAAAGAATATTTTGATTGTTATGTTGGTCTAATTGGAAATCTGAATGGCATTGTTTCTCAACCCTGCCAGAGGCCGGGGAATAGTAAATTTTCTCAAATGCCATTTAAGTGTCTATGTTTCTTGCTATTTGCCTTGCCAGGGATATCATAGGTCTTGATGGATTTGTTATGCGCAGTCATGCTTGGCTGATGTTTCTATGTCTTTGATTGTCCCACTAGGAATTTCATTACAGAGCTGTCCTCAGGAAATCTGCTGCTGGCTGGGCCTGCTGAGTCGGCATGTGCCCTGCAGCTCCAGCGTGGTAAATAGATTTTTTTCTGTTTGTTCATCCTGCTTAGGCATTTACTCTACAGATGTACATGAGAGTAAAATGTTTCATGTTGACCTTTGCAGGCCCATATCATATATAATTGCATCTTATCATATAGTATATTTATTATGCCAGAGACTGCTGGACACATCAAATCATTGTGAAAAAGATGTTCTTTGTTTCCTTAGACATTGTGGATTCTTTTCCAGTTTTGCTCTAATTTCATCTCATATCTAAAAAAAAAAAAAGTACTTCTTGTGTATTTTGGAAAAGTTAGTTCTTCCTGGCATATACAGCAGGACTTTAGTCATCCATCGCCCCATTCATTACTTTTATGTCTTATAGTAGATGTGTCTGTATGTGTACATGGGTTACATGTGTGTGTGTGTGTGTGTGTGTGTGTGTGTGTGTGTTTGTGCCTGTCTTTATTGTCTTCCTCAATTATTCCAAGCTTTATTTTTATTTTTTATTACATTTTTAATTTGTGTATGTGAGCGTGTGTGTGTATATGTGTGTGTGTGTGTGTGTGTGTGTGTGTGTGTGTGTGTGTGTGTCCTAATACTCATGTGGGGGTCAGAGGACAACTTGTAGAAGTCAGCTTTCTCCTTCCACCATGCAAGTCATGGGGATCAAACTCAGAATGTCAAGCTTAGTGGCATGCATTTCGCAGTTTCTCTATTTTTTGAGACAGGGTCTCACACTGGTTCTTGAGCTTACTGATTTTTCTAGAAACATTGATGAACTAGCGCCAGAGCTCCTTCTGCATCCTCCTGCACAGAGATGGCATTGTAGATATATGCCATCATACACAGCTTTCTACATAGTGACTGGGGATGTGTACACATGCTTGCACAGTGAGCGCTTTGCTAGCCAAGCCATCTCCTCCTGCACCTGCGTCTCCTCTCACTTTAAAAGTGAGTAAAGAATCACCTGCAGATTTGGAATCCCACCAAGAAGATGCAGGCTTCATTCCACAAATGCAGCCGCTTATAAGCCATGCGTGATTGCTTAAACTGACTTTGCCTTGTGCAGTTCTGAGCTCTGGTAAACTTACTACTGATGTGGGGAGCAGAGATAAGTCACCTTCAGGGTTTACTGTGCAAACATCTTCCCATTCTTCTGCCATTTGAACTTTCCTGAGAACGGCAAACTGCCTGTTCTTCTTGCTGAGCACTTGGTCTTCCTAAAGAGGTTTTCATCAGGGAATTGGGGGTGGAGAGCAATGCTTCCTCTCAATGAAGTCCAGAAGTCCAAAATATTTTCACCAACAAATGTGTGAAGTTGGCACACTTAACACACAGAAGTGTTGTCTAACCCCAAATCTCCCTATGTACCTCCTAGTTCTACAATCAACAATACTTAAATGACAAAGGATGTAAACACCATAGTTTCTGCTGTCATAGGCAAGCCATTTCTTTAATATTTTTTCCTTCAAAGTTGCTATGACATTGAGCTTCAGCTGTGAGCTATAGTAAATGTTTATTAGTTTGTGGTGCAAATAGTTTACTTATACAATGAAAATGTGTTCTGCTACCACAACAAGGCAATTGCACATTTTAAGTCACAGCAATTGTGTGCATGCTCAAGCCCCATGCAAGTTCAGGGAGGGCAAATACCAACATGAAGAAGAGAGGTAGTCATAGAGTCCCACCTTTAGGCAAGGAGCTTTTGGCAATGGATAGCTGCTGGAAGAGAAAATTCTGCCATTCAGAACAACGTTCACCATTGCTGCCTTGGAAAGCATAGTTTCCTTCTTCATTTTTTTCCACAGTGCACTTCAAATCCAATACCACCTGTTCATTCACCACCAACTCCATGAAATAATTTTATCTTCTCTGCCTTTCTATATTGATACAAAGTTTATATCTAAAGGGCAAGTGTAATCCTTCACACCTGGCATTTAAATCACAACAAATATATATGCGCTTACTTATTGAATGGATTATTAAAGCTTTGAAATATATATGTGTGTGCAGAATATTATACCACTAACAATTCTGAGGGTTTCACAGGCCGTGGGTAATTTTTTCCCTCTTCATTCAAAAATACTCCCAGGGCTCATGCTCAGGCCCTGTTTGTTCTCGTACTAATTTATTCTAGCTTATGAAACTTCTAGAAGGAGCAAAGACAATGCCCATTGAATAAAGATCATCTTTTCTGTTCTATATGCTCTCTTATCTCTTATTTTACTTATTTCTGCATTATACCTACACTATATGTCTCTCAATGCTAAAAATCAGCACATTCTTATCAATACCACGAAGCATGGCAATATACTAGGGAAACAAGAACATGAATGGCTAAATTGTTGAATATAACTGATTAATTTGACTTGTCATTAATTCAATGATGTTTTTCAACTACACTGTTTTCATTTGAATGTAAAACTTAATTTATTAGATTACTATCCATTTATTGGAAAATTTGTTCTAATTGCAAATATATTTATGAACACAATATCTTCTGGACATATAGGAATATCAGACACAATTTATAGATTAAAACGCAGAAGTTTCTAGTCTTAGATTCTGGAAGGTATATTGGGGGGGTCACCATAAGCATAGTTGAGGGTTTCTAGTTCTAACTGTTATTTTCTTATGTCCACATGTTCAACTAACACATATCAAAGGTCTAGTAAATGTTATGCGTTTTCTAAATGCTCCAGAAATTACTTACTGAATAAAAATGTTTTCAATTCAGAAAGTCAGCCATCATGGCAAGGTGAAACCAGAAATAAAGTTAAGGTAATGACAGAGATAACTATAAAGACACAGATGTAACCTTTCCAATGCAAATTATGGACATTTCTCTCTATTGGTTATTTCTACTGTACTGGCTATCTGAAACCATTCAAATACTATCCACGTGGAGTAACTGAGTATGAGCAGATTAAATGATATGTCCTGAACTGCAAAGCAAATGATTATCAACTCTGTCCAACCTAAGCTTCTCAAGAGGTTGTGTACCCTAAAGGAGATTGTGAGGGAAGACACACACATTTTAGAAAGACCATTAGATTTTAAGAAAACTTTAATGATGCTGAACCCCAAGGCATGCCTTCTGCTTTGGTGAGAGAGAAAATTAAAATGAAAAAGCCTTTGTTAGGGTCCTTCATACCAAACCAGGGGTATATTTATCAATAATGAGTAATCTATTACAGATACCCAAATAACTAAAATGATTACATTTGATGCAGAGGGAAGGAGGAAACTATATATATGTTGACCTATCCAAGGAAACATACATAGCCTTTATGCTGGTTTTATTACTATTGAACAGAGGTGTCTGGCTACCATACAGAACTGTAATTGTCAGAGATGCATGGCATGTTAGAATGTCTAACTCTACATTTCTTTTTGTACTTCAGATAGCAAGGGCCAAAAAAGTAGTGACTTGCCCATTGGTGTACAAAACTAGAGGCAGAGCAAAGTATCTTTGACCCTTAATTCTGTGATTTTTCCAACTTTCTAACTCATGTTCTGATATAATTTGGTAAAATATCAAAGCTTCATTTTATATTTGATAGTTAAAGGGCTTATCTTTGTCTTGAAAGCCAAGTCTTTTCCAGCATTTACAGGAGAGTCTGTGAGTATGTATATCACACTCCTGGGTTTCCATGACCTTTTTTTCCAGAATGTTGTAGCACATTAGCAGATTGTTTCACAGATCATGAACAAATTTTAGTAAAGATTTCTCTTTGGAAAAATCTCATATTTATAATCTATAAAAATCCTTAAAATGGTTAATTATAGTATAGTGATTATAGTTATATGTTCCAAATTATATATTAAAAATCACTAAGAGATTTGCCCTTGATGTGCACTTTTATAGAAATTTTATTTTATTTTTATTTAATTTTATTTTTGTGGAAGGTGATTTATTTATTTATTTTAATTAAGTTATTCAGATTCCAACTCAATTGTTAGCCCATCACTTGTATCCTCCCATTCCTCCCTCCCTCCTGCTTTCACCCTATTCACTTTCCCTAGGTCTAAGATCAAGGGGGACTTCCTCTCCCACTATATGGTCATAGGCTATCAAGCCTCATCTTAGTAGCCTGCTTATTCTTTGAGTGCCATCAGGCCTCCCCACCAAGGGGAGATGGTCAAATATGGAGCACCAGATTTCATGTCAGAGTCAGTCCCCGCTCTCCACATAACTGTGGAAAATGTCTTATTCATTGGCTAGATCAGAGTAGGGGTTTGATGTTTACTACTTGTATTGTCCTTGGTTAGTGCAATAGTTTTAGCAGACCCCCCTGGGCCCCGATCCACCATTCATGATGTTCTTCTTGTAGGTTTCTAGGATGTTCTAGGTCCTTCTATTTCCCCATCTCCTATATTTCTCTTACCTAGAGTCTCAGTAGGTTGTCCTCACATCTATCCCAATCTTCTGGTGAGTGAAGACTTTCGTGGGGCATGCCTTTTGGGCTAGTGCCCAATTATAAGTGAGCATATACCATGTGAATCTTTCTGCTTTTGGGTTAACTTAGTATGATCATTTCTTGTTCCATCCATTTGTATACAAATTTTGGGATTTCCTTGTTTTTAATAACTGAGTATTATTCCATAGTGTAAATATACAACAGTTTCTTTATCCATTCTTCAACTGAGGGACATTTAGGCTGTTTCCATGTTCTGGTTATTATGAATAAGGTTGCTATGGACATGGCTGAGAATATGTCCTTGTTTGGTGGAGCATTTTCTGCATATATTTCAAGGAGTGGAATAGCTGGGCCTTGAGGAAGCCTTATTCCCAGTTTCCTGAAAAAGCACCAGATAAGTTTCCAATGTGGTTGTACAAGTTTGCATCCCCACCAGCAATGAAGGAGTGTTCCTCTTTCTCCACATCCTTGCCAGCATGTGGTATCACTTGAATTTTTTATCTTATCCATTCTAATAGGTGTAAGATGGTATCTCATAGTCATTTTAATTTGCATTTCTCTGTTGACTAAAGATGTTGAGCATTTCTTTAAGTGTTCCTCAGCCATTCAATATTCCTCTTTTGAGAATTCTCTGTTTAGTTCTGAGCCTCATTTCTCAATTGGATTATTTGGTTTGGTGGTGTTTAATTTCTTGAGTTATTTATATATTTTGGATATCAGACCTTTGTCAGATGTAGGGTTGGTGAAGATCTTTCATTAATAAAATATTTAATAATAAATAGTGGTCATATAGGCTTTGCTTGCTCTAGGTTTCATAAATTTATACAATGTAAATTGGTCATATCTGTATATCAGTACCTCCCTCAAACTTACCCTAGTTTCCCTTAACTCACGTTCCACTAAACTTCACATCTTTTTTGTTATTACTAATAACACATGAGTCCAGTTAGTAGTTTCCTTATGTGTATGGATATGTTGTCATCCACTGGAGTACCAGGAATCCCCAAAGGAGAGTGCTTCTCTTTCTCTGTTACCATTTTTTGCCAATAGCCCCTTCAAAAATGGGTGATGCCTCATGGACACCTTCCCTTTATGTGTTGGAATTTTGAGTAACATGATATTTGCAGGTCTTCTGACACTAACCACAGGTATTGTGGCTTTCTATGTGCAATGGCCATGTTAAGTCCAGAAACGAGAATTTCTCAACACTTCTCTGATACTCTGGCTCTTTCATTCTTCCCATCCCCTCTTGCATGAAATTCCCTGATCTGTGAATAACCCTGAAGAAGTTGTTGACAGGCAGTTGGATTTTCACAATGTGATTCATTATGTTAGGTATCACATTAGAAAATATTTGAAAGATATATGTATACTCATTTGGAAAGTAATGGAGATGTTTAAATAATAAAAGCACAAATTTCTTTCTTGATTACTAGTAATCAAACTTTAGAGAAATAAAGTATGACTAAGTAGTAGCCATGGCCACTGTCTACAAAGTCTGCCATGGCTGTCCTTTAGTAAGCTAGAGCACAAGGTTTTTGCACTATTGCCATGTAATAGTCATTCATACATATTAGTGGCCACTTATGAATTCTTCAAAAGTCCAAGTAGAAGGAAGGTCTTTGTGAAACGTTTTTTTACACATTTATCTGAGCTCATAGGTTTATTTGTGGTGATACACTGGTATGGCCACAGCAGAGTTGCTTATAAAATTCATAATACTTGTTGTTCTCACATCATACCTTTCAGGCCAGAGTCTTCAAATGAGTCACATCTTGGTTATAGATGGGTAAGCCAGCTACAACTTTCCAAGACATTCCCTTCTGTTGAAGTAACAAATCCCTTCCCCAAATTAGACAAAAATTTCACTTTTGTTGAGTTTCTTATTTTTATGTATACAAATATGCTAAGTATTCGTGCAATTTTAGGGTATGATGTTTTATGTCATATGGTATATGGATCTGTACCGGTCTTTGTTCTTAGACTTTTCTTCATTTTTCCCCTTGTTGTATGGAAATCTACCAAATTATTACACTCTAACTGCTTCACAAGAAAGAAGATATTGACCATAGCAGTTTGGGCATCCCAGATCTCATAAAGAAGAAAAAGTTAGAGATCAGTGATTCACTTAGAAAATCTTGCAGTTTTTCACACATTTTCTGATAAAATAGATTCATTCAGAGGAGCAAGAAGACTTCTTTTGTTCTAGTACTATTACTAATATATGGCTGGATGTTTATAGATTTCCATATTTCACTTGTTCAATTTTTTATTAATTCTTTGAAAATTTTACACATGCATACAATGTCTTTTGATCATATTCAACTCCAGTCCTTCCCTAACTTATTCCCAACCTAACTCCACACATATCTTCTATCCTAATAATAGCATCTTGGCTGTAGATTCATCAATATAGTACCAGACATGCCTTTCCTTCTGTGGTCCAAACCTCAAACCAGATAGGAAGAAGACTTATTACTTCTATAACATTCACGCCACTATTGCACTCATAGGCATATCATTTCAGGTCTGTTATTACTATAGCTCATGAGAATAACAACTGGTTTAAACTATTGCAGAACTTTCCCCAGTAGCCTGTATGGCACCTTCTGGTACTACAAAAGCCAGTTAGCAAGAAGATGGCTTTACACTCTGCATCAACTTCATTTCTATGTGTCTTCTGAACATAGTATATGGCTTCTTCAGCAAGAGTCTTAGAATCACATTCTTGTGGACATCCTAAGCAATATCAATGGACTGTATTATTTTGACAAACTAAACAACAATTTGAGGAAACTGGACAATGAGCTATTTATTTGACATGATATAGATTCTGGGAAAATCCTAATCACCTACATATAGTAGATCCATTTGAATATACACACAAACACACACACACCTTATAAAATAATAGAATTTCATATGACTTTTCCAAATATCTTTACTATTAATTATCCCTTTTCTATCTCCCATCTCTCTTCACACTTTGGATGGAGAAGAAAGATACATTCTTGTTGTTCTTAGATCTTCAAAAAAATTCTGAAAATGAACTAAAGCAGATTCTTATTCATGATTTTCCAATAGAAAACAAGTTCTCTGGGCATCTCTAGGAGAGGGGAGGCTCCCAGGAATTTATGGGGGTGACCTTAGCTGGGACTTCAAGCAGCAGGGATTCAGGAGCCTGAAGCTCTGGCTCCTCTAGCCAGGGTGGACTTCCAGTGGAGGGAGAGGTTCACAAACCCACCCACAAAACATTTCACATGAAATGTGTCTTGCCTACAAGAACTGTAGGGATTAAGATGGAGCAGAGTTTGAGGGAATGGTAAATCAATGACTGGCCCAACTTGAGACCCACCTCATGGGAGAGAGCCAACTCCTGACACTATTAATGATACTCTGCTATGCTTTCAGGCAAGACCTTGGCATAGCTGTCTTCTGAGATGCTTCATCCAGCAACTGATAGAAACACATGCAGAGACCCAGAGCTAAACAATAGGCCAAGCTCAGGGAGTTTTATGGAAGAGTGGGAGAAAGGAGAGAGGTAGACAGAGGGGCCAAGGATACCACAAGAAGACCTATAAAGTAGACTAATCTGGGCCCATGGGAGCGCACAGAGACTGAACCTCCAAAGAAAGAGCTTGCATTGGCTGGACATACACCCCCTATAAGTGTGTCACAGATGTACAGATTGGTCAACATATGGGTCCCTTAACAGTAAGAACATGGGCTGTCTCTGACTCTGTTGCCTAACTCTGGATCCCTTTCTCCTATCTGGGCTGCCTTGTTTGGCCTCAGTGGGAGAGGGTGAGCTTAATCCTGCTGCTACTGGAGGTGCCATGGTAAGTTTATATGTCTTCGGGGCCTCCCCTTCTCTGAGAAGATGGAGAGGGGGCAATAGGAGGAGGAGCATGTGAGGGTAAGACTGGGAGGAGAGGAAGGAGTGGGACTGGGATTAGGCTGTAAACTGATTAAATAAATAAAAATGTAAAAAGAAAACCAAGGTAGAATTCTGTCTGTGGTAGAAATGAGGACCTTTTTCCCAGTTGCTAGTTTGCTACATTTGAATACCAGGTATCTTAGTTTTGCAATGAAGCTTAGTTGTTTAGGGGTTAAGATGTTTTTAGGTCTAGATAGGTGATCTAAGTTGATAATGACAATATGTGATGGAGACTGATTTACATTCAAAAGTTTTGATGCACCAAGATAGGAAATATGTCTTCTTTAAGGCTGTCAAATGCAAATAGCCAAAACACTAATAATATAACATGTATATAATTCCTGATTGTGTCATGGTTCTTCTTGCTATAGGTAATCTATTGTATATATGTTTAATAATATAAATGAATATGTAAAAATAAAATAAAAATAATAAAATAAAATAATTGGGAAAAAAGAAGCCAAAACAAAAAACAAACAAAAGAAAAAAAAAAAAGAAGAAGAAAAAAGAAAAAGAAAAAGAAAACCAAGTTCTCAAAAGAATACAGCAATAACTAAAGCCACTTCATCACATCACAACACAAAACAAGACAGGAGAACATATTCAACTTTTGGTGTGGAAATTTTTTCCAAGCTTCCCAGATGTTCATATTCTTTTTCTTTCTTTCTTTCTTTCTTTCTTTCTTTCTTTCTTTCTTTCTTTCTTTCTTTCATTTTCCTTCCTTCCTTCCTTCCTTCCTTCCTTCCTTCCTTCCTTCCTTCCTTTCTTTCCCCTCCTCCTACCTGCTTTGTAAATTGAAAGTTATTTTATTCATAAGCCAAGAGAAAATCCCGTGCCTCTCAGCCAACTCAACAGACACTTTGTGTCTTCTGGATAAATGTTTCTATCAGTGAAACTGATAGTAATTGCCTATGATAGGAAAGAGACTTAAGGAAACTCAGAAGGTAGGTAAGTAAGTTTATGATGGGTAGAAAGAAGAGAACGGATGTTTACTGAGTATCTACTAAATACAAGGCTCACTAGGAATTCACTGAGGAGCACAGCCATGCTGTGATGGTCTGAGTTATCCCCATTTTCAGAATAAGGAGTGTGACCTTCTGAGAGGATGATGAAGATCATGTGGCTAGACAGTAGGACATTTGATCTTGTCAAAACAGTAGATCTTAAGTAAAATTGTACTTCTCTATCCATGTAAATGGATTCACCTACATTCAAAAGAACTGTGTGGCCTTCTACACTGCAGCAGTTCAGGTAGCAAGTTAACAAAACATGGTATAAATCAGAGAGACAGAGCAGGGTTGGAATTTTAATTAGATAAATTGTGCTGTATTATTATCACTGTCAGATTCAATAAATCTCTGTATTTTTGGTCTTCTTTATCCATTCTCTAAGAACAAGAACACATTTCCTTTCATTTAAGTGGTGTTCTTTTTCTGTAATGAAAATTTTAAGCATGTATTCATGAAGTGTTATATTCATACATTTGCATATTCTAGTACCCAAAGGAGCCCTGGGAATTTCAAATTTAATATAAAATGAATTTTAGAATACAGTCTATCTAATACTTATGCCTCTAGACATCCTCTGGAGAGGATCAAATAAAAAAAAGTGTCTCAAAGCTTCCAAACACATCTAAGAAATGAAATCCTGTTGACAAATGCTTTGGCTGAATGCCATTAGCTAAAACTTCTGCTAGCAAATTTTAGTGTAGTTTTATGGGAAATAAAAAGTAATTCCATTAAAACAACAGCAACAACTGAATTAATTCCAGGTAGATGTTAAAGACCAAGCTTAGGAAAGAGAGTTCTCATCATTTTTTTTTTAATGGCAGAGCATACATAATGAAATTACCTTGCATTTAGCCTCTCTTCTAGGCAGTAAGACATCCACATGGATATAATTGTCATCATAAGAACTGGTGAACCTTTGTTTTATCTGAGAGATAACGCTTGCAATTGCTGATGAGATCTGGAAAGATCTAATAGCTGGGTAACCAACCAAACAGCATCCTAAGTGTGGAGGCTTTTCTGGCTCTCCTGCTGGAGAATCCTGGGTGCTCATTCAGGTTTCCAAGGCATATTTACTGAATTTCTGATGCGGTTGTTAAAAGACAGGGTCATATCCACAGAGGTTTTACAGTAACAAAGCTCTGTGTGGTTGAAAGACTAATAATTTCCTAAAGTTCTCTTACTAGGCCCGGTCTCTTTCCTTCCCCAGTTTGTTTGTATTGAACAACCATTCTTACCACTTAGCCCAGGCTGGTTTCAAACATGTACCTCAGCCTCAGCTTTCCCATCTACCTTCTACAGAGAAAATTATATGTATGTGATTCAAGGTTTAGTGTAGGCCTCATCCCTAAACGCCTGGTGAATTCTAAGAGCAAGGGAAATGGTCGTCTTTAGGGAAAAGCCCTGTAACCTTTAATTATCTAATACCAAGCGGGCAGCCTTGAAATTATATGCATACTGGTAACACTATATGGCCTGAGCAGATTGTATTTAGGGAAATAATACATATATTTTAATATATATGTACATACATAGTGAACATTTTAGTCCTTGTTAGAGTGATTGTTCCTTAGGAAGTGCTTAGGAAAACCTCCATTGGAAGCTCTTGATAAGATAAAAGAGCTCTTGGTCTCCTAAGGACAGAACAATTAATTTTAAGTGTGTAGGTGGGAAGGGAGACGGAGAATCTTTCATGCAATGAGAGACAGGTAATGAAATATGAATGCAGTATGAATATTACTTAGAATATAGAATTGCTATTGTAATAACTGGAGACAGTCTTGCAAATGCTCAGATTTTAATGAAATTAGGCTTTTAAAGTTAAATATGATGTCAACATGATGGTCAATGCAGAATAACTAGGATCTAGACCTCTCAATTTTCGATATGGTCTCTGCATTTTAGTAGTTGTGTATTCTTTCATGAACACTTTAGCCTTTCTTTGAATCCTATGGTTCACTAGGGTAACTGGGGTAGTTAAAAATTAAATGAGTTAATGTGTATGAAATACATGAACAAATGCTTTAGGACAGGGACTTTCAGACTTAGCATGGTTGATATTTTTGGCTACTTGATTCTTTGCTGTAAAAAGTTGTTCTACGACCCTTGCTATTTATCATGTAGTGTGGGAGTCTCCTACCTTCTAAGTTATGACAATCAAAAATGGCTTCAGAGTTAGCAAGATGGCTTATCAAGTAAAGGCAGTTGCTGCCATGTCTGATGATGAAAAGTCAATCTCTGGGACACAGATGGTAAGTGAAAAGGACTTATTCTCATAAGCTACCTTATGATATATATATTCATGCTATGGCATCCAAACTTGTATGCACGTGCGCGCACACACACACACACACACACACACACACACACACACACACACCACACACACACACACACACACACTTAACATAATGTAATTAAAGCAAAAGTCTTCCGACATTGTCAAGTCCAATTGTGGAACACAGTCTCCTTTATAATTGAGAACAGCTTTCTTGGCAGAGTGACAAAGCATTGCTTTTGTTTAGAGGAACCTTACTCAGAATGCTCCTTCCTCTATGAGCCAAGTATAGTTTCTTCATGTTCTAGTTCTTTGTTCCATGGTCCTTCTTTCTACACCTTGTTCTTCTCACTGCTACAGACCAGATGGGAAACTCGTAACAATAGGATGTTGCCTTTGGTGGAGAGAATAAACAAAGACAGTTATACTTGACCCATGGAAGATACTGAATAATAATTATGTATATTCACATGTATATATTTCAGTTAGGAAGAGATTAAAAGGAGTTCTCTGTGTGGTTGTGAAATGGAAAGAAGAACCTGTTGACACGAATGACACTCGGTTTTTAGGACTGAGCTTGAGTTGAGATGAGTGGGTAGAACGCCCATGCCCTCTGTAGAGCCTGGGTAGTCTGTAATTAAATCTATTGGGATTTAAGAACCATAATTGGCAGGTTTGATTCCTGGATAGTCTTCCTTTGGTTTCAAGAGTTCGCAATGGATAGTATCAAGTATTTAACCTCCTTTCAGATGTCATTGTCACACAAACTTATGAGCATGATAGGGAATTTATGCCCTGGGGATGGACAGTGGAATGCTTGGCCATGGATAGCACAATCTTTGCTTTTCATTTAATTGCAATCCACTTTAGTTGGCATGGGATAACTTTCTACGAGATAGTATTTTATTTGTTGTTTCAAATGCTTCCTGGGAATGAGCCACTTGTTGAATAAGAAAAAAAAAAAAAAAGGTATGTCCAACTATCTAAGATTGACAATAAGCAGAAAGTGTTAAAAGTTAGATTCGATGATCTACCATGCTTTTCCTTTTTTCATAAATTCCATTCAGTGTGGACCCTGACAGCCTGCGTAGTCTTGAACACTATCTCTGGGTTTCTACATCTTGAAATATGAAATGTTACAATGAGTCACATTGTGCTGCTAGTTCAAACCTTCTGTGATTGTGAAGGGAAATCTCTGTTTATAGATCTGCATTTAAGCAGAAAGAAACGGTGAGTTTTCCGTCATCATAAGAAAACCCGTAAGGCAGCAGACTAAGCCACGCATTTGTATTTGCCTATGTAAATGGTCATTCCTCAGTTACACAAATCTTACCATAGCAATAACAGTCAAGGACCTCTCCATATTCAAGCACAAAAAAGTCTATAAAATTATATTCAATCAGTTAGCAGACTATTTCTGAGCTTTAAAAGACTCATGTTTCTCTCTATGTTCAGCGAAGGAGCTTTTTAAAAAAGTAAAAATGATATAGGAAGCACTTGATCTGTATGTGACTTCTAAAATGTGGGCTAAATTGATTAATACATTCAATTTATTAAACTGCTGCTCAAAACTTACTCTCTAGATTTGTTTGAGCATAAGCAGTTATTTTTTTCTCCTCGGAAAACCAATATTTCTCTTCTTATCACAGAAATGAATTCAGGTAGCTAGGATTGAGATTATAGATTTATTGCAAATGAAATAAATCTAATATAGAATTTACATTTTAAAAAGGTATATATCAATGAGATGCTACTCACTTTGTCCAAATGATTATTGATTAGAATATATTTATTCCACAAATATTATAATAAACTAGAACATTTATGCTAGTGTTTATTCATTCAATTATAAGGGAAATTTTTTCAATGCCTTTAGGATTTAACTTCAAGTTTAAAGTCAGTTCATGTGGCTTAAGTTAATTTTTACTTTTTAGGTGAATCCACAAAGAAAATACTTTTTTTGTTAGTAGGAATTGCTCTGGATGGAAATAATGAGAAATGATAGAACCAATTAGACTGTGATTTTAAGGAAAAAGGGAAAGAGCTAAAACATGCATGTGAAAGTAGGTAGCTTTGGGGTTAAGAGAGCTTGCTACTCTTTAAGGGGACCCGAGTTCAGTCACCATCACTCTGGCTTCTGCTGGCACCTGTACACATGTCCTGATGCACATATTCACAGAAATTAATATAAAATAAATGCTTATAAATAAAGGGTACATGAGTAGTTGAGTGGAAGAAGATATTAAAACTTAAAATAATAGTTTGACCTTAGGATTTATGGATTAAATAAATGACTCCTCTTTTTGATGTGCCTATGATCCTGAAGATCTTGGGTGCACATCTGCTTCCCTCTTCCTCCTCCTCCTTCTCCTCCTCTTCCTCCTTCTCCTCCTTCTCCCCTACCTCCTCCCCCTCTTGCTCCTCCTCCTCCTTTTATCTCCTTCACCCACTGTTGGAAGACACTACATTTGTCAATACAAATCTGAGGTCAATGTCATAATGAAATGAGAGAAATTGAGATTTTGATATTTTAAGTACCCTCAAAGACTTTCCTGCACTAAGATCCATTTAAGACTGTTCACTTGGTTATTCTGGAATTCGTGGAATAGGTATGTTGATCAGAACCCACATTTCTATGCAAATGAATTTTTAAATTCTCAAACTCGGTTTTAAATTTTATTTAATATTCCTTGACTGTTATATATTACTTTAATTTTTAAATATACAGTTAAATATTCATTTTATCAAGAATTGAAACATGGTAACTACACAACATGCAACAAAATGGAAATAAAATGAACTATGTAAAATGTTACTTTTTCTTGTTTTGGGTTTATATATATATATTTTATTAATTTATTCATATTCATCTCAATTGCTATCCCATCCCTTATATCCTCCCATTCCTCAATCCCTCCCACTTTCCTCCTACTCCCCTCCCCTATGACTGTGACTGAGGGGGACCTCCTCCCCCTGTATATGCTCAAAGGGTACCAAATCTCTTCTTGGTAGCCTGCTATCCTTCCTCTGAGTGCCACCAGGCCTCCCCATCCAGAGGACGTGGTCAAATATGGGGCACCAGAGTTCATGTGAAAGTCAGTCCCCACTCTCCACTCAACTGTGAAGAATGTCCTGTCCATTGGCTAGATCTGGATAGGGGATTGAAGTTTACTGCATGTATTGTCCTTGACTGGTGCCATAGTTTGAGCAGGACCCCTGGGCCCAGATCTGCCCATCATAATGTTCTTCTTGTAGGTTTCTATGACGCTCTGGATCCATCTATTTCCCCATTCTTCCATGCTTCTCTCACCTAGAGTCCCAATAGGATGTCCTCCCCTCTGACCCACTTTACTGGTAAGTGAAGACTTTCATGGGACATGCCCCTTGGGCTAGTGTCCAGATATAAGTGAGCATATACCATTTGACTCTTTCTGCTTCTGGGTTAACTCACTCATGATCATTTCTAGTTCAACCCATTTGTCCACAAATTTCAGGAATTCCTTGTTTTTAATAGCTGAGTAGTATTCCATAGTGTATATGTACCACAGTTTCATTATCCATTCTTCTACTGAGGGGCATTTAGGCTGTTTCCATGTTCTGGCTATTATGAATAAGGCCACTATGAACATGCTTGAGCAGATGTCCTTGTGTTCTGGAGCATCTTCTAGGTATATTCCAAGGAATGGAATAGCTGGATCTTGAGGAAGCCTAGTACAGCCACTTTGTAAATCTATCTGATGCTATCTCAGAAAACTGCAAATGAATTTTTTAAATGTCAAATATTCCTGGAATTAGGGGCCAGGAGGAATCTAACAATACATATTTTAAAAGGAATAATTTATTTATTTGACACTTATTTTAGCTAAATACTATGTGTGTCACTTTATGTAAGAAGCTAATAATGGTTTTTTTTGTATGTTATTTAGTCAGAAACTAAAACCTGGAGATGCTCTCTAGCAGTGAAGCAGCCCAGCACCCAGATTCAACACACTGAGTCCTGTATTAAGCGGTCCTCCTTTGCAAGTTGCTTATCAGCTATAATGTTCTCAAGCTAGCAGACAATGCAATCTAATATTCACAGGGTATAGTGATAAACATTAGGGAAATAAGAAATGCTGTTCGAGATGAGTGAGGAGCAAGTGTTTTTACTCAATGGAGCCATGGGAAAATCTTCCTGTGACTAATTTAAGACCAATTTTTCTCTGTTCAGTGTTCTTGGATGTGTGGCCTTCCACTGGCATGGCTGGCTTTCCAGGAGCTACATACTTCAACAAAACAAAACATAACTGTTTCTCCCATTCCCTGTGGCTAGCAATTGCCATTTGCTTCCTGACTAGGGGATGGGGTTATATGCTCGGCTCCCTTCTCTTTGCTGCAGTTTGGTCTCACGTGGGCTTGTAAGGCTTTGTGGATGCTGTCGCAAGCACTGTGACTTCACTTTGGAGCTGCTCTTCTATGCCCAGAAGATAAATTTCCTTTCATTCCCCCACTGCCTCTGGCTCTTATACTCTCTGCTCCTCCTTCCACACTGATCCCTGAATCTTGGGGATGGGAGTGTGGTGCTACACAGGTTCTCTTTAGGGCTGGGCATTATTCATTTCTCTGTGACTTGACAAGTTTGGGAAGCTGCTGGTCACTGTCTACTGCAAATAGATGCTTCTCAAATGAGGCCTGAGAGATTCATTGATCTCTGAGTATAATGATAAGTCAGTGGGCTCAAATAGTTGTAGCTTTTCCCCATTGGCCTATGACCTGTTTAGCTATAGGTTTTTAGCTTGGTAATGGTGCCAATGTTTCATCTTGTGGCTATGGGCTACCATTGCAATGTAGAGGTTAAACTGAAATATTGCTTTAAAAGATGCGGAGAAAGGCTTTATTTTGAGGGATGATTAACATCACATTCGAAGGCAGCTAAAAGCACTGAGATCAATAAGATAGCCAGCAAAGATAGCATACTGTACAAGTATTGGCAATAGATTAGAAAAGTAGAGGTACCTGAAGCGGTAAGAAAAATATAGCTCCTGGCACTCAGAGGAAGGATAGCAGGCTACCAAGAAGAGACTTGATACCATATGAACATATACAGGGGGGAGGAGGTCCCCCTCAGTCACAGTCATAGGGAGGGGAGAAAGGGGGAAATGGGAGGGAGGGAGGAATGGGAAGATACAAGGGATGGGCTAAAAATTTAGATGTAATATGAATAAATTAATAAAATATTTTTTAAAAAAAGAAAGAAAAATATGGTTCAGTGGTTAAAAACCTCAAAGGTATTTGTAATTGCATTTTTAATTTATTGTATTGTGTCTGTATTCGTGTGTGGGAGTGTACATGCCATTGAATGTGCATGGTGTCAGAGGACAGCTTTCTGGAGTCAGGTCTTACCTTCTACCACATTGCTTACAGAGATTGAATTTGAATCCTAAAGCTTAGCAGCCATTGCCTTTACCCAATGAGTCATCTTACTGCCTAAGACCTTAAAAGTATTATTATTATTATTATTATTATTATTATTATTATTATTATTATTATTAGTAGTAGTAGTAGTAGTAGTAGTAGTATCACTAGGAAAGAGAAGTAATTAGAGAAATAAGAGCTAGTCAAGCCCTCTCATTCCCTATCTGTCTTGTTTGTTCTCTCTCTCCTTGTTTTATGTCTTGTTCATCCTCTATGTCTCTCTGTCTCTCATGTCCCCTCTCTAGGATGGCCTTTTGCTCTCTCCTTCCCCCAATAAACCTCTTACTAGAATAAAACTAGTCAAACTCTCTTTGCATGGGAAATTTTCCATTGGTTTTCTTCTTGAAATTTGTTTTTCTTTGGGACATGTATTCCAAGCAGAAGACTGACAAACAGCCATTAACAGTTGAGAGATGCCTGGAAGGACCAGTCATAGCTCTGGCAATTTGGCCTCCCAGCCTCTGGGACAAAGTCCCAAAAAAAAGAGGGCATGAACAGTAGAGACTATCATCTCTTTATCATCACACAGTAATTTTTCCTCAGGGAAGAGCATCTTTCCTTGTTGAGCTCACTTATATAGCTATTGAATTTGCCCACTATTATAAGTTTTTTCAATTTATGTATAGTTTTTGAAAAACTATTGAAATGTTAGGACCTAAATAATTATTAAGTTATTTGTACCATATTGTTATTGTTATTATTATTATTATTATTATTATTATTATTATTATTATTATTATTAGACAAGGTTTCTTCCTGTGACCTTGACTGTCCTGGACTTGCTTGGCAGACAAAGCTGGCCTTGAAGTCACAGAGATCCATCTGTCTGCTTCTGCCTCCCTGAGTGCTTGGATCAAAGGTGTGCACCACCATACCTGGCTGGGCCAAATTATTTAAAAATATTTTTATGTTAGAATTATATAAAAAATACTCCAAGGTATTTAATGTATTAGAAACTGAAAAACCAGGAGTAATGCAAACATTCAACTCTGACTGAATTCCTGGGGATTATACCAACGTAGTGAACCAGAGAGTGATTTCTCTGAATCTAATTTTTACGAATCATTCTCCTCACATCAAAGCAGTTTCTCTATCATGAGTCAACCCCTTGACATCAGGAAAATCATAGATTCTCAAGTTCCACTGTCATGTAGTCTTTGACCCAGTTGAAACTTCAGCTACCCTTCATCTTCTTACATCTTTTTTTTTTTTGTACCCTCATGTACTTCCTTTCCCTAGCTTAACTCATCTTAGAATTCATACTTTCATATCTGTTGCCAAAGTATTCTAAACTTCCCTTTCTCCTAAAATATTGTAAACTCCTTTGCACTCTTCTTGTCTGTCATACTTATTGTATTTATATGCACTTGACTTGATTCTCCAGATACCTCTCTGTCTGCAAGCATTAATACGTAGCCACAGAAAAACACGAGATTACTAGATCTTGCCATTGTCCATGGGATTCTGACAGAGCTGTTTTTTTTTTTTAATGAAATAAGAACTAACGAAGAGTGAGTGGATGTTAGAATGTGGAGGAAGGAGGAGAGCTGCCCCAGCACAGAGAACATTGGTTGCTCTTTCAGATGACATGAGTTCGGTTCCCAGGACCCAAGTCAAGCTGCTCACAACTATCTATAATTCCAGATCCAAGAGGTCTGATACCTCTGACCTCTGTTGTCACCTGTTGGCTTGCGCACATAGTCACATGTATACAGACACACTGATACACAATTAAAAATAATAAAAACACAATCTTTAAGATACCAAGACAAAGAAAAAATAATTTGGAGAAGATGAAGATTTAAAAGAGATATCTCTGAAAATAAATTTAAACTGCCATCATTGCAGGGAAGATCAGCTTCTGTCTAATTCCCAATAGGATTTGACAATTATGGTACTTTTTCCTGCTTAGAACCATTTCCTCACTGGATTCTTGGATCTTACTCTCCTGGCTTTTCCCTTGTCTCTTTAATCATCTATTTCTCCAACTACCAGTGACCGTCCCTGTGGGGAATCTGCCTGTGTTCTCCTCATTCCAACACCTGTAAGAACTTGGCAAAGGCATCCCTGATCTAGGACAGAGGAAACTGTTCAGCCAGAAAGTTTAAGGAAGCCTTTAAAGTGGACCTCGGAAAACTGACGACATTACATTTAATCTTTTGTTCAGATGGGTTATATGTATTTATAGGAAAATACATTACCACCACTGTAATTAAAAAAGAGGAGGAGGAAGAAGAAAGAAAAGATCAAGAAGAGGAGGAGAAAAAATATATCTGGGAATAGTCATTTACTACTTTTCATCCCAATTGCAGCATGATATGTCTATATGACTTTCAGAGTAGAATGTTCATTGGGGCTCAAGGATATGTGATTGGGTACACATGTATGGGAGTGTACATGCCATTGGATGTATATTGATGCTAAAGGATAACTTGCTAGACACTGATGGCATAAGAGAGTCAGCCACACAGCTTCTAAGACTCTGTGGGCTTATTAAGTAATTCAGGCCTTATATTAAAAATACAACTATTTACACCAATCAGTAATTTCTTGTCTAATAGTTTCTAATCCACTCCTCTTTGTCTTGTTTCATAATTCTGGGGGTGGGGGGAGGAGGAACTGCAAAAAATACCCTTAAATATTATTTTCATTGAACATGATGCTAGGCCTTGCCTGCAGAGGGCACCAGAGGAACACTGCAATAGGTTTCCTGTGTTTGAACCCCTTGTTTCTAAGGCACAGGGTTGAGCAGTAGCTCTGTAGGTAGTTTCAATAGCATCCCAGTGGGGACGTTGCAAGTGTGTAACTTGGACATTCTAAGGCAGAACTTTCTTGTAAGCCCCAGGTTGTCTGATTTCCCTTGCTTGTCACTCTCCATATAGAAGTGTGGCCATCTGCAGGGCTATAGCCGGCTCCCTCCAGGAAGCTCTAACCTTAGCTGGTGGATACGTAGATGTGATAAAAAGACACACACCTGTGTGAAATTCTCCAAGAATAAATGAAAGTATAATTTTAAAGGAAACCACCAAATTCCTTTACTCTAATCCGGTGGATCTCAGCCTTCCTAATGCTGAGACGGTTTAATACAGTTCCTCAGGTTGTGGTGACCCCAACCATAAAACCATAAAAACATTTTGTTGTTACTTCCTAACCGTAATTTCACCATTGTTATGAATTATGATGTAAATATGTGATATGCAGGCTGAGAACTGCTGCTCTAATCAATTTGTGTAGCGTGTGAAAGTGATGCTTTCTTTGCTCTCTTGCTACAGACATGCTAATGAAACAAATATTTGAATGAGAGCAAATAGAAGAAGATAGACTTGATGTATAAGTGCAATCTGTTGAAACCATATTATCCAAGGCAGATAATTCATCAAATGTGGAAACCTAAACAAACACATAAAATGTCTACATCAATAGAGAGTAATAAAAACCCTGGAAAATGACTGTTAGTTCTTAGAGAAATTGCTGCTTTTGTCTGGAGTCCTAGTCTGGGCACAGTTTTTAGTCTAGATCAGTGAGTGAGAAATCATGTTTGCGTGTTAGCCTCCTAGTCTGTACCTCAGCTGTAGAAGATGTTTACATTTTGTCTATGGTTGTATTATGTAACAAACATGATGGAACAATTGGGACAGCTCCCAACTGTCAAACCTCATATACTTACTTTCAGATACTTTGAGAAAATTTGCTAGTGTTGTAGACGTTGACTTATGTGACACTGATGGTCAAAGGCGGCTAACCAACCAAACAAGCATAGCTATGTGCCCGTAATACTTATGTGTAAAGGAAGCTACAGTTACCATGGCTTATGGCTTCTGTTTGATCACTCTTGTTTTAGAGCTCACTAGGCCTGTGATAAAAATTAACTTACAATAAAAAAGGATTATTTTTGCATTGCTTTTCTTTTTCATGATTCATGATTTCAAGAGATAATTGTATGACAAATAGAAGACCAGGCATAACGGATGACTTAGCAGTCTCTGTAGGATAACTATGTTGTGTATATATGCCACTTTGCCCACAAGGATGGACCCTGAAGTCCTGGGGCTCAGGATAAACTTCATGTTTGATTAAAAGCCACCCAAAGGTGAGGGTTCCTTTGGAGGTGCAGCAGTCTCTGGTCTTCTGTTTTTCATTTTCACTCGTGGCTTAGAGCTGTCCCTCATCCATCATGTGCCTCTTGAGTGTGTGCTCTGGGTCCACTGTCATCATGAAAAACTACCTCATGAACTTAGTGGAGGAGTCAGGACCAATTCTGAACTATTTACATAGGTCCAGGAGAAAATGTCATCCAGCAAGAGGGATACAATCCAGGAGGCACATCAAGCATTTATTTCGGCATAGAAATATTATCAGAGGTCCCTGATTTTATTAAGGTATCTGTTACCTCTTTAAATCCATTTAGGCACCTGTCATTAGTGAACTATTAATGAACTCCCAGGCACTCAGTGTCAGGATGCTCATGCCATTATGTCACTCAGATCTGCCCCTACACCTTGGGCCTACCCTCCTGATGTAACCCATCCCTCTCGGAATGGCTACCTCCCATTTTTCATGATTCTAATTGGTTTTCTTTTCTCAGCCAGATTAATCTTCCTGGTGTACAGATCTAATCATGTCAATATTTTTCTCAGAAACCCCAAACAGTTCCCCTTGGCCTTTTGAGTATGTTTAATCTCAGCCAGGTGCCTCAGTGCAGGCTCCACTTATATCCACATCCCTCTACCTCTGCCAAATTTACCTATGTCTTACATGGATATTTGCCAACTCGGATTCAGGGCACCAGTTAATTGAATTTAAGATAATTAATGAATAACTTTTTAATGTGGGTATATTCCAATATTGTGTGGGAAGTTATCATGCTAAAACTCTTATGACTTGTGTGGAATGCATATTCAACTGGGTACCTGTGTCATTATTTGGTAAATTCATCAACTAAACTTTAACACTATGTTTATCAAAATTCAATAGGTTTTGTCCATATTTTCACATCATGCTTTTCAGCATCTGTGACTTTGCCAGAATTTCTTCCTAGTCCCTTAAATGCCGTGGAGTTCAACCCTTACAATCCCATCCCTTTCCTGAGCTAACATCTTACAGAAAAAAACCATGGCTGTGATGTCTGAGGCAGCAGGTACCATCAGTGTGGCTATTGGTGTCCCAGTTCTGTGCTCTGGCTTACTCTTGTGGTCTCCCCTGTTCTTACCTACATGAGGAAAGTAATAGCACCAACTTTGTGTGATTACTGGAAGATTAAGTTTTGAACTTTATCAGCACTTTCTAACAACATATATGTCACAAAATTGTTTTTGCAGGTGGGCATGCTCTTTCTCCTTATAGTGCTCTCTCTCATGCTTGAGAACTTATAAAGCCTTGAAAGGAACCTGCAATTCCAATGGAGTGTGTGCTTATATCTCCTGCAGAGTATGAAACAAAAGTCAGCCTCATAGAAGTTGAGGGAAAGATGGTAGTGTTTAATCTTACTGGGGTTATCAGACTGGGGATTATAAAGGTGTGGAGGGGGGTGAATGGAGAAAGGTTGGACCAAGTTAAGTTAGATAGGTAAAATAAGTTGGATGTATTATTAACCTAATAGGGTAAAGCATAAGTAGTAATTGCATATTATGTGTTTTAAAATCTAGATATGGGATTCTTTTACAATAAAGAAATAATGAGTGTTTGAGAAAATATGTTAAATCTTATTTTAAAATTACATAATGTGTGCATGTGTGTGTGTCTGTGTGTGTGTGTGTGTGTGTGTGTGTGTGTGTGTGTGTGAGAGAGAGAGAGAGAGAGAGAGAGAGAGAGAGAGAGAGAGAGAGAGAGAGAGAGAGAGAGAGAGAGTTTGGTATGTATTTGTGTGCATACCATGAAAGCACCAGTTAGTACATTATTAATATGTACAGGTTTTAGGTTTTGTGAAAAATCTAAAATTTAAATTTGAAGAATAAATTTATTTTGTAGTTCAAAATAACGTTGGCTGTTTGGAGCAATCATTTCAGACCTTGGTGCCATAACCATAATCAGACATAAGAAATACAACTTTATAGTATGTGAAAATAGATATTTATGTAGATCACTAGGAACATAATTATCATTTTACATTGTCATAACAACATAGAGAAGTGTGGTTAGTCTGATAGCAGAGGACTTCATCGATCCCTAGGCATATATGTGCCTCCCACACGATGATTGCGTTCTACCTCACATTTTGCATATTCCTTACTCTTTTCTAGACAGGATGCCTTTTTATAGACACTCTTTTGGAGTTCATCTATTTCTATCCATGGAATTTTCTGCAGAGAGTAAAGGTACATTTTCCAGTAAAGGGCTAATGAACAAACCAAATAAGCAAATATTGACCTCTTCTTTAAGTTGGAACTGTATATTTCAAGTGATGTTGTTTTTTTATGTCTACCCAACTCCCCCTGGCATCTAAGACTACTCCACCAGGGTGTGTTCACACATTTTCTTCTTCTTTGCGAGCTTCATAGGTGACTTGTCTGGGTAGGACATGTTGGGACAAACACATATCTTCTCAGGTATGGGAATTGTCAGTCTCTGGTGGTTTCTTCACCTGCAAGTTACTGTCTTGTTCCTATGAGCCTTATATACACTACTGGGCACTACAGAGGCACATTTTACTACTCAGGGTGCAATTAGTGGGGCAGTGAGTCGGAGCTTTGAGAAATAGTAAAGGAACCTTGTGTCCTGTTTTTTCCTTCCTGGTTGGGACTCTTACAAGAATGCAGTAATTATAGCTCCTATTTATGGTTATTATTATTGTTGTTGTTGTTGTTGTTGCTATCATTTGGAGCTATTGATGTGCATGATCAAGTACTTTCTAATTAAAGAAACTGGGTCGAAACAAGAATTGGGAAGCACCTGCCAGGGGAGGTATACACAGTAAGGAGAGTCTCCTGTAAACAGTGTGAATTTTGGAGCAGGCTGAATGCATGGCCCTTCAGAAAAGTGAAAAGAAACAGAAGGAAAATGAATTGTAAAAAAGACAGTTAAATGAGAGAAAGGGCTCCTGGCTGGTTGCATGGCTGAGAAAACACACAGGAAAAGTGTCTAATAATTTTAGTAAGACACAGTTTATGATCTGTGTCCTCTCCTTCAGTTCTTCATGAAGTGTTTGAAATACTTACAGAACTCTAATCTCTAAACTTTGGGTTTATTTTTACTTTTGGTGTGCAGGGTGAATAGTTTGGCTGGTCAGATGGGTGACTGTTGGAATGATATAAGCCAGTGGAATTCAGATAGGTCATTGCTTCAGTTTGCATCAAAGAATAATTTTATTGCTTTCTCTTTCTACAACTGGTACAATGGAGAGAGCCTGAGGCAAGATGTTGAAAGATATAGTCTAATGTACAAGGCGTCCTTCCTCTTTGTTGTGTATTAGATGATCTTACTAATAGACTAATCTCAGAAAATCGTTTGCAGGTTTTTTTTTATAAAGTCTGAATGTTATTACAAGGATGAAAGCCGTTTCTAAGTCATAAAAGACTCCAAAGGTAAAAGATGTCATTGTTTAAGCTTACAATTTACACTTAAAGTCTTTTAGTTCTTTCATTTTGTACAATATCTACAGCAAAGGTGGCACAAGAAATGCTCATACAGTGCTGAGTAAATGAATAAAGGATGGGGTCACCTAGCTTCTCTGTGTACCAATCTTAAGGGATTCATTGACAAAACAATGCAGGCTGTGCTTGTCGTCTGCAGAATACTGGACAGAAGATACCAGCCCAAGTGCTTTAAGTTAGGGTCACATTGACGAATTCAAAGGAGACTCAGCAGTGAGAATGGTCACAGAGGACAATGGCTGACTATCCCCTCTATGGATTTTAAAGAGATTGGACTCTGTTCTTTTTAGAGCAGTTTAGGTCTAATCTTGATGAACTTGAAGATCTCTCAGCATCTTTTCTATCCCTTTAATCTTGGGATTAAAAAGAACCTGAAATCATTAGTGCCTGGAGAAGCAATTGATGTCCTTTGTATGGGTTTACATAGCACTGAGTCAGGAACAAGTGTGAAAAGCCTGGCTGCCTTTCAGTTGGCTATTTTAAGTATATTTACAGTGGATATTGCTAATGTAAATTTCTTAAAAGAAAACTTAAAATATTTTGTGAGCCTTTTTGCTTCCAGTGAATCTTGCTGATGACATTCCATCCTGTTACTCAGTCCTTTGGTGTGAGTCATAATGGTAAAGTGTGACTTAGAGTGTTGTGCTTAATTTCAAGATGGTTCTAATTATTTACAGAATGATGCATATGAATCACTTCAGATATTGCAAAGGCTTTATGTAAATAGACAAATAATAACTCCTTGTTTCTGAACATTGCTGCTTTTACAATGATGGTAATATAAAGAGAAATTTTGGTGTCACCATAAATTCCTTTCTTAGCCTTCCCAGCCAAATATCTCCACATGAGGCCAAGGTGGTCCCTTCCATTAGTGTGGAACTTTATCAGGGCCCATGGATCATGAAAGTACAGCAGATTCATCTACTTATAAACCTTTAATGATAATCTAATGTCCTCATACCTTACGGAATGGTTGCTATCAAAAAGACAAAAAATAAAATAAAATAAAATAACGAGCACTGGAGAAGTGGAAAAAGAAAAAGGAAATTGTCTGTGCTGTTGTTAGAAGTGTAAAATAGCATAGCAACTATGGAAAGCTGGAAGTTCCTTAAAAATTAGAAAAGGAACTGTCATGTGATCTAGCAATCTCACTACTTGGTGTATATGGGAACTAGTGGAGTAAATGTCTTGAGGCTGTATCTTCACTTTCCTGCTCAAGCTGTGCTACTCACAATTGCCAAGGTATGGAATCCGTGCACACTCCTTGGGAAATGGAGGATGTTGGATCAGAGTTTCTGCAACTTCCTTTTCTATGTCCAGAGTTGTATTTGGGTCACAAGCATTATGGAAGGGGACTGGTACAGGAGTTATCTGAAGGAATACTGACTCTACACATGTGCAGTGGGAATAAAAGAGAGTAGTGTTTTATGAATAAGGAGAAAAGAGGATCTGCTTTTGTGCATGCTCCTTGGGATGATGGCCATACATTGCAATGATATGAATAGTTAACATACCTGAGACTATAAAACCCACCCCTCTCCACGGTGAATAGGTCCAGAGAACAGTGGGTTGACTATTTGCTTCCCTGGATTCCATGTGGCACTCCCAGCCAGTAAGTTCCAATAAGTCTTATTTAAAGTAGGAGACTTGATAGCCTATGAGCATATACATGGGGAGGAGGTCCCACCTCAGTCACAGTCATAGGGGAGGGGAGTAAGGGGAAAGTGGGAGGGAGGGAGGGAGTAATGGGAGGATACAAGGGATGGAATAACAATTGAGATGTAATATAAATAAATTAATAAAATATTTAAAAAATAAAGTAGACTACCTGAGTATTTCCGTGGTCTCTTTATAGCGTACTCCTCTGTCTTACCGTAGCTGGGCATTGGGCAGAACACATATGAACTTTGGCTCATGAATAGATAAAGGCAACTTTACTCAGACTTTACAAAGAAAGAAATCTTGATTTTTTTGAGAACATGTATGAAGCTGAGAGATATTTTATTAAGCAAAATAAGACAGGTGTAGAAACACCATCCTATTTATTCTCACATGTGACTGATAACAAAGTAGAACAGGTTCTAGAGAGTAGTCTGAGGATAGGGGCTCTGGAAGAAGGAATATATACCATCTGTCTAGATAGAAAATAAAGTTCAAGAGATCTACTGTACAACATGGTGGCTGTAGTTAGTAACAATGTACTACATTTTTTAAAAAAAATCTAACAATAACTTGTAAGTGTCCTCACCACAAAAGTAACTATATGTGGGAACACACACACACACACACACACACACACACACACACACACACACACACACACACACACTCATACACACATACAAGTTCATATTAATTGTCCTAATTTAGCTGCAACATAAACATAATTCCAAAGTACATGTGTAGATGATAAAAATAAACAAGTTTTAGTTTTCAATTGAAAACTAAAATTTGGTGATTTCCACCTCTCACAACCAGGACTGGGCACTGGTGTTATATTGCCCAAAAGAATGAATTTGAATTCTTATTCCCACCTTCTTGGCCTAAGGTTCTTCTCCACACCCTGTCCTATATTTTCAAAACATGATGGCATCATACCCAAAGGCCATACAGAACTGTAGCCAGCATCATAAGTGAATGGTGCTTTGAAACAAGAAATAACTTCAGTGGCAAAACCATACTGATAAAAGGCAAATTATTTGTACCAGTGTGTATTATGTTAGAATAGTTGAACTTTATCAGACAATGTTGTATAATAAAGATGTTTACAAAGATGGTAGGGGTTATCCAACTGCAGGAAGAGCCAAAAGAGTGAACATTGCACATCCTCCACCTGGGTTCCAGGGAAACAGCAGCCAATAGTTACCTTAGACACCATGGTAAGAGGTCTTAGCCTATAAACAGACATAATGTTGAAATAGCTGGGAAAGTTCATATCAACACCCAGGCCAGCATAAAATATTGGGTACGTTAGGATGGTTAGGAAAACAAGTGGGAAATTATGATCTGACTCTAAGTAGAGACACCATAAAGTCCCAGAAACAGTGATCTCTCTCCACTCTGCCTTCAAATGATTGCAAGAGACACAAGTGGAAAGAATAAAGAAAATATGCCAGTATTGCCCATGTCTGCATCTGATCATACACCATCTTTCCTCTATAGTCTTAGTTCTATTCCTTACTCTACCCTATATAAAATTTCCTTTGTACAGAGTGAATATGGTAGTTCACAGTATTTTGCCTGTTTGGGATAAGAAGCATTGTTTATTTTTGAGAAGTTGTTTGCTCGGCATAGATGTAGACACATCAGTATCTGACAATGAAAACACACGTTGTTGACTTTGTGTATAATTGTTGCAATGTCCGTGGTCAGCTTTCACGGAATTGGCCAGGATTTTTTTCTCTCTTTGTTGAGATCCTGCTCTGCTGTGTTTAGGCTGCTACACACAGTTACATAAGACAAAGCTTTTATAAAGTATAATAAAATGAATTGGTAAAAAATAAAATTATAAACATATACCAAATGATAATGCAGTTTAAAATATCACGCTCAGTAGGCATAAGATTATATTGTCAATTTGCTATAAAATTGCTGATCTTGGTCCAAAATTTTGGTTCTGAGAACACTGAAAATTGGCCACAGAAAAATTTTCCGTTGGCGCACATGGATAGAGTGCATTTCCTTCTTACTGCATAGCACATCTGTGGACATTTTATGCTGGGAGTTAGCATCATGATCGGTGAGATGATCAGATTATTAACTTCCTGATAACTGAGGTTATAGTGGGTCTGGAAAGTGAATGCATTTTTAAAGAAGATAAAAATACTGCATGGCTGTTCCTTCATTTTTAAAAATAAAACAGAGGAAAGAAGAGAGAGAGGAAGGGAAGGAAGGAGGGAAGAAAGAGGGAGGGGGACAAGAGTATGAAAAAAGAGCAGATCTCTCTATTTCTCTATCATCTATCTATCATCTATCTATCTGTCATGTCTCTATCTGCTATCTGTCTAGATTCTATATTGCAGATCAGCTAGTGAATACCAGGCTATTAGGCACTGGGGGTTTGGGTTGATTTGTTGGAGTGGCTGCTACCGTTGAGGTTAGGTCGTAATAATCTACTATAATTCAATACATCTTAATTAGCTTGTAATAATCTACTGTAATTCAAGATTCATCTGGCAAGTCTAATGGGTGTATGATAGAAGGAGTACAGTCTCCTTGAACTGAGATTCTGGTCTTCATCTCTACGGCCTTTCTAGGAAGGAAGCTTTAATTTTCTCTTCCATGGTATGGATTAAAAGTGACTTACTTCACATGCCCAATGGGGCCTCTGCTAGTTTGAAATTTCTTACAGCTAGACTAAGGCAACTCTGGGCTTATCTATGGGAAATATGTGTGTCTTATATTGACCCAGTCAAGATAAGGGTAAAATATACAGGCTACTGATATTTAATGGGATGTTAAAAGTTCAAAGATCCCTTGGCAATGACCAAGGCCATCTTTTAATCTTTTGGTGGGGGGAGTCATGTGGATTTATGCATCATACCCAGTTTAATTAGTTACATATATTTGCTGTAGCTCTGTGATAGGAGAGACATAGAAGTGTACATTGTAAATTTTGGACTCTCACATTCCTGGGAAGTTCAGCTCCATAAATTTAAGTTCAGTTAGTAAACAAAACCTATCAAAGTAATATGGTGAATATAGGGATCGTATATAAGTCAGGGCTTAATGTAAAAAGATGTGAGAGACTGACTGGGGAAGACGGAGCAGGAAGGCCATAGTAATTGAGTGACACTGATATAGGTGAAATTAAAATAGTGGCACCAATTACGTGGGTAGAGATCCACATCTGTGAGGAAAAGGAAAAGCTAATGATTTTAGGAATTTGTAGAGATGATGATTAGTACACTTTCAGTGATCAGGCACATGATGTGTGGGTCTGTTCATGTCCTCTTACCTGAGAAACACATATCTCAGGACCAAGCCTGCTTTATCTCAAGGTATTAGTTTGTGATTTTCTTTCACAGGCTTCCTTTTGATCAGCTATGGATTAATTTGTGATGAATCTCATACTCATACTTAATTAGCTGCTGCTTCTCCATCAGCATGATGCCGGGCAGCCTTCAAGTTTATTTATGATATTTGGGATTTATTCTTTCCTGATCTGGAGTCTTAATACATATCCTAGTACAATTTATATGAGCTGAATAGACTATCTTGTGTGCATAAAGCAAAAGATGTTTTACTCTTATTTAATTATTTCTTGGTAAGATTTTTGTTTTACAGTAGCTGTCGTAATTTTTAAACTGTTTAAGATACTGAGTATAGCCTAAGCTCCTGTTTTATATTGGAGAACATTGAGGCCCAGAGAATAACAACCTTGTTTGAAGTCGCCAAGTGAAATGATTTTGGATCTGGGAATTATGTCCAAGTTCCTCATCACTGGTTATGTGTCCTTAGTTCATGAATGAGTGCTTGGATGACAGACATGCAGGTCCTTTGAGAGCTCCCTAGAGAAGCACATGACACATGACATCATTATGTATAATTACAGACATAATTTCATGTTAAATAAATAGTATATGTCATATTTTATAATATAGGAGTGGGAGCTGATAATACCCACAACCCCTACACCCACACCCTTCTACCCCCCAACCCTCCTACAGCTTGAAATTAAAAACATTAAACTTTTAATGCATGATTGTCACTTGAGTTAGGAAATTTGACTTTAGTGGCAGGATACCTAAGTCATACATACTGGAAACAGAGCCCCATTTATCTGTGGAATTTGAGGACATTGAGCCTCTTCATGCTTTTGTTCCTCCACTTTTACAAAAGCTTGATTAAATATAGCTAATGTTTAATGCATTTAAAATTGGCATTTATTTTACGCAATTAAAAACTAATTACTACATTCATTCTCAGCAAGCCTAAGGAAGGAATTTGGTGACTGGTCAGGGTTTTAAACTGTTTTCTAGGCATGTTTTCTTTAACATGCCTATTCTTTTGTTGTTGTTGTTGTTCCTATTTTTCTTCTATTAACTTTGTTTTTTTTTTTTTGACAATTGCATTCACGTACATGGTGCATTTAACTCCTTACTTTCTCTAAATCCCTATCCTGATCCTCTTATCCTATTCTTCTCCTTACAAGTCCCTTCTCCAATTTCTCTCTCTCTCTCTCTCTCTCTCTCTCTCTCTCTCTCTCTCTCTCTCTCTCTCTCCCTCTCTCTTCCTCCTCCTCCTCCCCTGTGGAATTGTTGAATTTCATTATCTACACAAATATAGGGTTTAAGTAAAACCTTCGAGCCTCGTGTGCTCATCAATTGGTTCCCATAGATTCCTTCCATAGCCAGTAACTCAATGACAGGAGCCAGGCATCATAACATGAGCTTCTCTGCAAACTGAGGTTATTAATAATAGAAGCATTATTGTGCAGATCCACTACAGGCAACCACAGCTTCTATGAGATCATAAAAGTGTTGTATGTGGCATATTCAGAAGACAGCATCGAACAGATATTTTTCCAACAATATTTTGGGATGTCCTCTGATCCTTGAGGGGGAAGTAATGAATATCCTGTTTAGGACTGGACATTTAACCATTACTTCTTTTCAGCACCTTGAACAGCCATGCATTTCTGTGCTTACTATTTTTACTACAAAGGGAAATGTCTCTCATTTATGCTGTTTAATATTTGCCAGACATAGTTTCCTTCCTGTGGTACAGACTTCATATCCAATCACAGACATGGTGGTTACTCCCTAAAACAGTTGTGCCAAACTTGCATCAGCAAGGGAGCACCTTTCCTGATAGGTTACTAGGTAGGGTTCACAGCTAGGTCAGACTCTTGATGACTTTTCTCCCTCAGTTTTCTGTATAGCATCCACTAGGGGGCAGGAAAGAAGTTTCCAGTTCAGTTCCAGCTTGGTTTTTCTATATCTTGCAACCAAGCTGTTTTGTATCCTCAGCAACAGAGTCTTATCTAGTTCTGGTGGGCAACAAAGAGGAATGGTAAGTACAGGCATCATTTTGGGGGTTTCTCTGGTAGCCACTGTGCCCAGAAGCACATAAAAAAGATATCCTACCTCTCTCTGGCCTAGGGTACTTCTCAGCTTATAAAGGCATAGGTTTCCATATGGCTTTTCCATTTATCTTTAATTTAGATGAAGCCCTACTCCCCCATCACTTCCAACATCTCCACTATTTCATTCCTATTTAGACTCATTAGTCTCTGGTTGAAAAGTGTGAAGACCCAGAAAATTGTATGAGTCTTTAAGAGCCTCCTCTAGGGCAAGTCACATTTTCTCTGTGGTGAATCAGTCCTTCCTGCCCATCTGAAAGGAAGATTAATGCAATATAAATGTTCAATTATATGTTATGGGCTTGAGTGCCATAAACATTAATAGAGAGTTACCAGAGGTATCAAGATGAAAATGAGCCTTTAGATAGGTTGAACCAGAGCCTCTTAGACCAAATTGGGGTAACTTAAAAATCTCCCCATTACTTAACCTCTTAAGGGCCATTGTACCAGCTATTTCACTCACAGTTAGCTTGGTACATGACAAGTACACCCAATAGGGAGATAACTCATGTGCTGACTTGAGTAGTTCAATGTGTCTTTGCCATCTGAAAGTTATGTGTTAACTATTTCTCTTTTGAGATGAATACAGTTTTAAAATATGGAAAACCTGGCACCGACTGAAGGTGATGTCTTGACATCTTAAAGTATGATGACTCTGAGCTCAATCATTTTTAATATTGAAGATGTTCATTCTGTGTCCCAGATAGCCCAGTGGCAATCCTGTTAGTAGACATGCAAAAATATGCAATTGTTGGCTCTGTACCTTTGGAATATGTTATGCTCTAGATGAGGGTGCAGCGGGTTAGAGTCCTGATCATAGTGAGGCACGGGAGGAGCCATGGAAGAGAAGACTAACTACCAGAATCAACGAGGTGGCTCAGAAAGATTTGCAAATGCCAGCAGCCAATATGGAACTTTTTCAGGTAGAAGAAAAATAAATAACATGTTTAAAGGAACCATCAATTTTGGGCTCACACAGTGATAATCCCAGAATTTGCAAGGATGAAGCAGGAGGAATGTGTCAGTTTGGACTACATATTGAAATACTGTCTCAAAACAAACAAACAAGCAAACAAAATAAACCACCAGCCTCGAAACAGTGCAAATGGAGGTATTAAGAAAGATTCTAAGACCACGTGTGATTAAAAACTTGGGTGGCGTGGAGGTAAGTAGTGCTGTGTAGGTCTAGTGTTGGTTTAGACCTAAAGAATTTTATGATCCTAAGGACACAGGATCTGTGAAATTTATTATTTTAGCCAAAGTGGGGAGAATTAACAATGAAGAGTGAGGATGAAGAGTAGAGATAAATGTAAATGTTCTGGAAAATGAAAGGAAATTATAGTAGATTTCCAACTAATTTTATTTATTTATTTATATATTTATTTGCAGATCATTTATTTATTTATTCTCTCATATTGCTCTTTTGGGCTTTAGAAAATCTTACTAGTCGTTGGTTTGTATTTTACTGTTTCTTTTTAAAATTTTTTTATTAAATATTTCAACTTATTTTTTAAGCTAAAGAAAACAGAAACTCTGTCTCTTTGATGATTACAAACCTCTATCCTGTTTGAAGATTATCTCTTATCCTAACTTGGCTCTCACTCTTGGATTCATTCTCAGCATTGTTCTCCATACCTGCCCCATTCTCTGTTTTCAGTGACTTTCAGTAAATTTGCCCTCACTGGATACAATGAAGTTTTAAAATGGATTTTCACCATCGACCTGTCAGATTTGAATTTCAGATAAAAATAGTTTTTTTTTTCTATAAAAATTTCCTATACCTGCTGTATTAAAAACCTTATAAGATGTATTGACTGTTGATCTAAAATCCAGATCTAACTAGGAGTCACATACTTTACAGCATAGCTCGTTAATGGTTTTTCCTGACCTAAATTTACTTCATATTATATTGTCATCCATTAGAAACATTAGGAATTCTTTCTGAAATGAATACTTTCACTTGTAGTGTGTGTGTGTGTGTGTGTGTGTGTGTGTGTGTGTGTGTGTATGTGTGTGTGTGTGTGTGTGTGTGTTTTGGGAGATTAAACCTACAGTCTAGAGTCTTGTACATCTTAGGTAAATTATCTACAACTGAGCCATAACCCTGGCCCTTCCTCTTCCATATAAGACCTCCATAGTTTGCCATGCTGGCTTTGAAGTTGTACAGTACACCAAGAAGATGTGATTTGTCATTATCCTGCCTCAGTTTCCCAAACAGTTGAAAGTACAGGCTGGTGCCACTGGTCCTGGATCTTTCACCTGAGTTCTTGAGTCCATATTTTGTTTTCTTGTGATCTTGCTCTGTAAGCCATTTTCTTCATCCCATATCAGAATTTGTTTCTCTTTTGACCTTTCCTTATTACTTTCTGTTTTTTTTTTTTTTTTCATTTTCTCACTGTTACTCTGTGAAGAAACTTTCTCTATTCTGATTTGTGTTTCCTGGAATGTTTTTATACTCCAAGTTAATTTCCTTACCTTCTATTAAATTTGAAGAATAATCTAGACCTATAGATTAGTCCTCCCATGAATTAATTTTATATTAGTGTCGCCACTTCTGTGTGAAGCAGTGAATTCCTGCAGTACAGAAAACTTAGTTGTTGGTATGTATGGTGACAGTACACATAGTATATTATTTCTAAAATGAAATTTGAGAAAAGTTTACATGGTAGCCAAAGAAGAGGTGAGGGTGGAAGGCAAGTAGATTGCTTGACCAAATAAAAACAGATCTTTATTTTTACTAGGAGTCCAGGTCTTCTTATTTTCAATCATTATGCTATGTCTTTATAGCTCATTTTATTCTTACCATAGCCATGGATAATTTTACCACTGGGCTTGAAATGAAATATAACCAAGATTTCTTCAAAATTGGGGATGAATATTTGCTCAAGATTTTTCAATTACTGAAAGACAGACGAAGCATTTGATTCTAAAAATTTTGCATAAAGTCCCGGAAGTAGGTGCCTGACTAAATATCACTTAAGCAATTTTAATAAATAAATACCTATTCAATTTCTTACACCAGCTTCAGTTAGCTCTTGAAGTCTGTGGTCTGCCATTAATGTGATTAATATTTACTCTAGTTATTAATTGGGTGAAGCAAGAGTGTTTAATATTTAATGGCCTGATTGCTTGGGGTGCAGACAATTTGGATCGATGAAGATTAAAATTTCCATGTGACTCATTTTCCAGATGACATTTTTTAATTGCTTGGTACTAAAATAATGACTGGCCTACTGCACACATTTCTGGTCTTCCTTTAATTAATCACGTTTCTGATATACTCAGAAATTCAATGTACCTCAGGCACACTAAATATCTGGAAATATATGTCAAAATGTGGAGCTGTGCAGAGCTCTTAGGAATCATCCAATGGATTATTTGCTTGTATAGTGTGTATTTAGGCCGTGTGCACGATGCAGAGGCCAGAGGAAGACGTAACATATCTTTTCCTACTGTTCTCCATCCTTTTTTGAGCTGGGGTTTCTAACTGAAGCTGAAGCTTGCCATTTCTGTCATTTCTGCCATTTCTGCGGGTTCACTCCTAGAACCCACTTGTCTCTGACCTGCAATGCTGGTGTTACAGGCATGCATAACCATGTCCATGTTTATGTGGGTCCTTGGACTCTAGCTCAAATCCTCATGTTTGTACAGCGAGCACTTTTACAACCCACTGAATCATCTCCTGGGCGTGTATGTATATATATATATATATATATATATATATATATATATATATATATATATATAATTTTTAATCTTCAAATTTAATTATTTTCAAGGCAACATATGTTTCTTTTACCCTTAATATGTACATAGCGTTTTGGTGTGTACAGTGAATGAAACAAAAGCAGCATTTCTGGCTGTGAAGTGACTAGGAGAATGAAACTTCCAACAACGGAGAGGATGAGACCAATGTGGGCATCCTGCATCAGAGCAGCATGAGGCTGGAATGGAAGACATGCCAGTAAAGACTATTGTTTAAATTGGTAATAAGCTGGGAAAGACTGTGTGGCCTCAACCTTATACAAAGAACTAAAGGCAACCAAGGAATTGCTGAAAATGGGATAAATTGTTCACTTCAAGCACAGATATCGGTTGTCTAATACCAAATCCTTAGCTGTGAAAATACACAAACAAGGAACATTATACAGTAATATGAATATATGCATGAAAAAACAATTAATGAAAAAAGAAACCATGGATTTTATTTTTGAAATGTATTAATTTAATCACTTGAAAGCCTGATCCCAGCCCCCTTTCTCCTCTCCTCGCAATCCCACACTCATGCCCCCCTCCTCCCCCCATCCCCCCCACCCCGCCTACTCCTTCTCAGAGAAGGCGAGGCCCCTAATGAGTATCAACTCACCCTGAAATCTCAACTAGCAGCAGGATAATCACATTCTCTCTCTGGGGCTTAGCAAGGCAGTGGAGCTAAAGGAAAGGATCCAGTGGCAGGCAGCAGAATCAGAAACAGGCCCTACTCCCATGTTAGGGCAACCACATGTTGACCAAACTGCACATCTACTGCATATGTGTAAGGAGTCTAGTCCTATTTCATGCATGTTCTTTGGTTGGTTCAGTCTCTGTGAGCCCCCATGGGCTCAGATTAATTGACTTTGTAGGTCTTCTTGTGGTATCCTTGATCCCTCTGGCTCTCTCTGTCTTTCCTCTCACTCTTCCACAGAACTCCCTGAGCTCAGCTTATTGTTTGGCTCTGGGTCTTTGCACCTGTTTCTATTGGTGGCTGAATGAAGCTTCTCAAAGACAGTTAAAACTAGGCTCTCGTTGTGTGGTGGAGCATTTTCTGAGGAATTCCAAGGAGTGGAATAGCTGGGTCTTAAGGAAGCCCTATTCCCAGTTTTCTGCGAAAGTGCCAGATAGATTTCCAAACTGTGTACAGGTTTGCATTCCCACCAACAATGAAGGAGTGTTCCTCTTTCTCCACATCCTCGCCAGTATGTGGTGTCACTTGAATTTTTCATCTTAGCCATTCTGATGGGTGTAAGATGAAATCTTAGAGTCATTTTGATTTGCATTTCACTGATGACTAAAGATGTTGAGCATTTCTTTAAGTGTTTCTTAGCCATTTGATATTCCTCTGTTGAGAATTCTCTGTTTAGTTCTGAGCCCCAAAGGCATATGCTTAACCATGTTCATAGCAGCCTTATCATAATAGCCAGAACCTGGAAACGGCCTAAATGTCCCTCAGTTGAAGAATGGATAAAGAAACTGTGGTACATTTACACTATGGAATAATACTCTGCTATTAAACAAAAGGAAATCTCAAAATTTGTGGACAAATGGATGGGATTAGAGATGATCATAATGAGTGAGTTAACCCAGAAGCAGAGAGACTCACATGGTATATACTCACTTATAATTGGGCACTGGCCCAAAAGGCATGTCCCACGAAAATCTTCACTTACCAGGAGATTGGGACAGATGTGAGAACATCCTTCTGAGATTCTAGGTAAGAGAAATATAGGAGATGGGGAAATAGAAGGACCTAAAACATCCTAGAAGTCTACAAGAAGAACGTCATGATGGGTAGATCAGGGTCCGGGGAGGTTCTGCTAAAACTATTGCTCTAACCAAGGACAATACAAGTAGTAAACATCAAACCCCTACTCTGATCTAGGCAATGGACAGGACATTCTCCGCAGTTATGTGGAGAGCAGACTCTGACCCTGACATGAACTTTGGTGCCCCATATTTGACCACCTTCCCTTGGTGGGGAGGCCTGATGGCACTCAAAGAAAGAATAAGCAGACTACCAAGATGAGACTTGGTAGCCTATGACCAAATAGTGGAGGAGGAGGTCCTTCTTGGTCTTAGACCTAGGGTAGGGGAATAGGGTGAAAGCGGGAGGGAGGAGGAATGGGAGGATACAAGTGATGTGATAACAGTTGAGTTGTAATCTGAATAAATTAATAAAATTAAAAATTAAAAACAGAAACAAAAAAAAACCAACAACAAAAGAAATCTGTTTTGAAATCTGTACCTTGTTGGTGATATCCATTAAATTATTTACACTGAAAAAAACCTAGGCTCTCATCTGTAAGAATAGCAGAGTCTCATTAATAGCGACAGAGGCTGGTTCTCAGTGAGGGGTATATGAGATGATTTGGAGGCGGAGGGAGGAAAGGATAAGAGAAATTATGTAATTGTATTATAATCTCAAAAATAAAAGGGACGATAACACACACACAGACACACATGCACGCGTGCGTGTGCAAGCGCGCGCGCGCACACACACACACACACACACACACACATGCCACTAAACCAAGATGGGTGTAAATACTTGCAATCTCTGCACTTAGCAAGTAGGAGAATGGGGACTTCAAGGTCAGCATTGGCTCCACAAGCAGTCCTGGAGTCATGCTTGAGAGACGTGAGACTATGTCAAGAAGGAACAAACAAAGAACAAAACAAATTTGTATGCATTTCCCTCAGTCCCTTTAAACAAGCTTTCGCCTAAAAAATCTAAAAAATCGACCTCATCCTCTCCAAACCTTACTGTATTCCAATTTTATCCAGTTGATTATTTTTCCTAAGCACATATTAGAAAAAACTTGAATAATCATTTAGTTTGCATAGGATGCCCTGGTAGTCCCTACAAAGGATTGAGAAACTGCAATGTGGCTGCTACTGAAAACAATTCAGGCACAACTTTTGGGGGAAAATAGCAGAGTTCTTTTACTTGTCTTCAAAGGGGGAGAGGCTTTTGAGAAGAACTCATGCATGGACCAGGAAGAACAAATGGTGTTCAGAGGCCTGATCATCACAGGGTATTTGCAAAGCTGGTTGCATAATGTTTGGTCATGTTTTGCCAGAAACTAGTGCTTTTTATAAACAAGTATGTAGATTTGCTTTTAATTGGCTCTACAGTATCTTTCTTTTCCAGTTGAGCAAATGCTAATTAAACACCTTCTCTGTGCATAGTCTAATTGGTCCTACAGCAGATGAAATGATAGCAAACAACCCCAGTGCCTTTTGTTCTGTTGGATGGCTCAGTGATTCATAGCGAATGTTTGGGAGGCCTTTGCTTCTCACTCCTGTGTTAGAAAGAAATCTCCAAAGTCAAGAAAGCAAACATTTTACAGACCAAAGAAACACAGTGCATGCCTTTCCCCCCCATCATTTATTTGTTTGAGATGTAGATTCAAGTAAATAAAGTTTGCTTTGCTATTTCCTAAGTAGTACCATTAATTTGATGGGTCAGATGTGTGTGACTTGCCCATCAAATGTATGGAAGTTAGATATGTGGAGGTTTTTAAATAGCTTCACTGTTCTCCAACTAGCCAACGTTGCAACCTAGTTACCCTGTTAGTGCCGGGGCCTCTGGATAATGCCTGACTTTTGCGTGGTTATGTGAACAGTCTCTTGTTTACTGTAACCCACTAGATGGGGAGAGAGTTGCAATGTCCCATGACAACCCTGGTTTTGTCTTTGAGAGATCACAGCATTTTAGCCCTGTGAATGTCCTTTGTTTTTTCCTTCAACCTTTATGGAAATGCAGATCACTATATATATGTGTGTGTGTGTGTGTGCATATATATAGTTTATCCATTTCACATGTAAAATTTAATAGTTTTTATATATTCATAAAATTATGAGACAATTATAACAATCAATTACAGGACATTTCAATACTCAGAGGATAATTTTTATGCACCACTGCCACCTTCTTCTCAGCTACAAATTTCTAATTCTTCTAGCAACTCCAGCCTTAGGCTATCACTAATGCATTTTTTCCTAAGTAGAGTTTCCTATTCTAGAAATTTCATGTAAATGGTGTCCTATAACTTGAGGTCTTCTAAAAACTATTTTCTTTTGGTATGCACAATGTTTTTAAGATGCTTTGGTCATTAGTACCTCATTGCCATGGTGAACAAGTAACATTCTACATGTGAGTAGATCACACTTTTGACCCTTTTGTCCTTTGGTAAGTATTTGCATTATTTCCATCCTTTGGATATTATGTAAATGTTATAAATATATTTAGACATGTTTTCCTCTCTCCTTAGAGAATTGTTGGGTTAAGTGACATCTGCCATTTGGCAGTTAGGAGTTGCTTAGATATTTCAGAAGTGGCTGTATCATTTTACATTCCCATAAGCAGAGGATAAGAAGTTAACTTTCCATTTCATTGCTAACATTTATTATAATCTCATTTTCATGACATCCATCCTAGAGGAGTAAGTAGTAGCATCTCTCTGGGTATATGCTTATATTTCTCTGATAACTAATAATGCTAAGCAAATCTCATGTCACATTTGTTGGTATTCTTTATTAAATTGCCTATCTATATCACCTCCATTTTCTTTTCCTTATAAGGTGTTCTTCCTTTTGGTTTTCTCAAAGAACATGTCTTATATGTTATTATATTTCTCAGGCTGGTCAAGTGCCGAAACTCAGACGGTCCTCCTGCCTCAGCCTCCTACGTACTAGAATTAAAAATATGTCTTCATTGTGATGTATTGTTTCAATTTCTATGATGTTTCCCAAAGAAAATGAAGATGAATAAATAATGGTGTATAATACTATATTATATCATTTATATTTAACATTATAAATTATATCAACTGGAAAGAACACTGCCCACTTCTGTTCTTGTCCTGTGGTCCTTTGTCACCCTCTGTCATTTATAGTGACTTTCACTACTGGTTTTTAGCCATTCTATTGAAAATATTTCCTTTATGTTCTTTGTCGATTCATTATTGCTGTGGCAGGACGAGAACTCCAGTCTTAACCTTTAAACTCCACTCAGGTTATCCTCCATATTGGCAGATGCACAAATTCAGCACCAGATGAGAGCATGGCTGGATCCGACTTCACTGCTTACCAAACAATAGATTCAGCTTTCACAGAGCACTTGCCCAAGGGTCCTCTGGGACTTAAAGAAAAATGACGTCCCAGGCTCCAGATTCCCAAATCATGGTATGTATATCTTGACAATTACTGCATATAAAATGCATTGTATTAATAATCTGCTTTTCATAAAGTAAGCTGTTTTTAAAAAAGTATTTCCAAGAATGACAGTTGCCTATTGCAGGTAGTGGAGACAGAAATCTATAGCCATGGTGTAATTTGTCTTTCACTGTCTCAGCACTTAAAATTAATTACTTTAATTAACCTTTTAGGTTAAAACAAAGTTATAACTTTCCCAATGTTACTTCATTTTCCAACTGCATACTCCGTTGCTCACCCCCATCCAATTCCAACCCTTCTCCTAGTTAGTGCCACTTCTGGATCATTTTCACACATTTGATGTTATATTCGTTATTTCTACCTCCTTTAAGAATTCCTTTTCTCCACTCATGACCCTCTCTAATAGTCTATGCAAGTGTACAAATATACATGCACACAATCATAATTTTAAAAAACATTTTTAATAGATTTTTTTGGGGGAAATTTCACGTCATGTACACCAAACCCCGATCCCAATCATTTCCCTGTCCTTCCATTGTGTGCCCCACCACTGTAACCTCTCCACTCAAAAGTAAACTTAAAATTTAAAATGAAACCAAAAAAAAATCTTGCAAAGCTCTCTGCTCCTCTGTTAACCACAGGGCTCCCTCACACCTGGCACAGCTGTCTTGTCTACAGTTTGCTGTGTCTGTGCCATTTCTCTCCTTCTTTTTTCTTTTCCATCACATATTTGTTCTTAATAGAGGCACTGGGAGCTGCAATGTGTCACAAAGTATACCCTTTTGATGAAACAAGTCTGCTTGCCAATGTTCATTGAATGAGTCATCGATCTGGTTCAAGGTCTCTGGCTTCTGTTACAATATCAATACCGGACTCCACTGAGACTCCTCTCTGCTATCCTGCTGTTGCCACATGGAATACTGGGGTCATGGTTCTACTAGCTCGCCTGTGTCTATGCCATTGGGACCAGCTCTAGTTAACCCCCTCTATGGCAGGCACCCTTCTGTCAGCCAGTGAGGCTCAGGAACAACTCTCTCATGCCAGCAGGGCCAGCTCAGCATGACCTTCAGACATCAACCAGGCTTCAAGTGGCATCCGGGACCACAGGCATCCACATGCCACTGGACATTAACACAGACACCAGCCACAGTAGGGCCACAGACCCAACATGGTCCTCAGCAGCAAGAGGCCAGGACATCATGTGGTCTAAGGAGGCAGGGAAGGCCACACACATCAGCCTGTTCCTCACTATCTCCAGCTCTGCTCCTCTTTGTCTCCCATCTCTTCACCACATATTTGCTCATTGTAATGGTGCCTGGTCCACTCTCAGGACAATTTAGTCTGGCTTATCTAACTTAATATGATGATTTGAGTTGTGTATATATTAATCCAGATGTCATAATTTAATTCCTTATAGCTGCATCAAATTCCATCATGAGCACATTTTTCCTCATTCACTCACTTGTTGATGGATGTCTAGGCTAGTTCCACTTCCTGGATGTTGTGACTAGGGAAATAGGCAACGTGCTGGTCCATGTGTTATTTCTATTTTTTATTTAACAAAGAAAATTTATAAGATAGTGGCTACCTAAGTTTACTTTTCTTCCAAGGGAGCATGCTATATTCTTCTTCATCAGCATTTGTCATCATTTGTTGTCAAGATGAAAGAAAGGCCTTCTAACTTGAGCAAGAAATAGACCATGACCAAATTGGTTTCATAACAGGGATTCAAAGTTGGTTTAAATAGTGCAGTCACAGAGTGTCATTTAGCACCTAAAGAGAGAAATCAGATAATTAGCTCAATTAATGCCAAAAGGCCTCTGACAAAGCCTGTTTAACAAAGCATGGGAGAGCTTGGATTTACACATGTAGAGGAATGAAATTGTCCTCAACTCTCATCCCCACAGTGCACAAAAATCAATTCAAAATGTATTAGATACCTGGATATTGGCTGAACATTTGAAATTCCTAGGAGGAAACATGGACAAAACACTTCAAAATATAGGCTAAGCAAAGATTTACTCTAAAATACTGTAATAGTATGAGAAATGATTCAAAGACCTAACAAATGGCACTTAAAAGCCTCCGCAGCCTTACAGAGACATGCAGCCAACAGAATGGGAACATGTCTGCCAACTGCTGTGATGGTTCATGTTGATTGTGAATTTGACTGGATATGAAATCAACCAAATGATGATGTACCAGAACTAAGTGAAGTTTAGCTAAAGGATGTAAAATAGCATTAATAGTAAAGGATCAATTGTGGCTTGGCTCTAGCTGAGTAAAACTGGTATATTCCAGACCATTCTATGTACTACTGCTTCCAAACTGATCAATTTGAGCCACTCAGAGTCTCTGTCTTTGTCTTTCTGTCTCTCTTTCTCTTTCCCCCTCTCTCTGTCTATGCCTGTCTCTGTCTGTCTGTCTGTCTGTCTGTCTGCTTCTCTCTCTCTCTCTCTCTCTCTCTCTCTCTCTCTCTCTCTCTCTCTCTCGTCTCTCTGTCTCTGTCTCTTATAAAAGAAAGTTAGTAGGAAATCCTAAGTGGGAGTTAACAGAGTTAACAGACTTACATGGTTGCTAACAAATGGACCTAAAAGTTAGATTCTTGTGGACAATGGATAGTAAATAGTTCTGCCTGTAGATTTGATAGGCTGAAGGGCAGGTCTACTCTACTTTTGAAATTAATGTTTTGTTAGGAAGCAGCCACACTTACCAGTTTGTTTGACACCTACAGCCACATTAATACAACATCACATCTGAGTATCTGTGGTAAAGGCTTGTGGTCCCTCTTTTTGTTAGCATCAACATTGAGGCCAAACATTCTATCATTATCTTTGACTTACCTTTTTCTCTGACAGTCTGCCTCCATCTACAGAGAAAAATACATTTGCTATATATCCATAATATTTCTAGAGCATACTCCTCACAATCCCCACACCTCAACTGTCTCATGACCTCCATAGGCCTTCATTTTGATAGATGATTGCTATCATTTTTCACATTTTATATTGGTTAATCTGCTTTCTCTTCTGCCTTCTATATTTTTTAATAGCCACAGGGAAGAAATAGTAATATGTTTAAAAACAGAATTATGATTGTATTACCTTGTGGCCTATCACCCTCCTGTGTCTTCTCAACCAAAGTCTTCACAGTAGAAAAAACTATATAAAACCTTAGTGTAATCTATCTTTCTGCTTTGTGTATATGTATCCTAAAGCTCATATTTTCTTTTTTTTTTCACTTCAACTAATCTCCTGATTCTTCCTATCCATCTGACTCTAGGAAAGTTCCATGGATCTGTTGGCCTTCCAACACTTCTTGAGCAGATGAAGCCAAGGTTTCAGCACTGAGGTTAGATTGTCCTCCAAAGTCACATCATCAGAGAGATGTTTTCCTCAAGTTATCCTGATAACATGGGGCTGTCTTTCTTATGCCCTTATCCTTACCATGCCATGCACTTATTTTAATGCTGATCATCTTCTGGGTAATATCTCATGATGAAGACATTAATATATAAGTGTCTTGCTGAAGAAACATATTCAATATCAGAAAAAAAACTGTTAAGACATATCAAGAAAATTATAGATCTTCCAGTTCTGTGGATAAGTATTGTGTGTGTTTATACTTATGGAAATGATTTTATGTACTCACCAGTTTGTGTGTGGAAGACAAAAATGGCTTTCTTTTTCTGCTTTCTATATACAGCATTTATTATTTTATCAATAGACAATAGTATTGTTAAAGCACCAGTGAATTGACTGTTAGAGGGAAAATGTGATTGTTTGAGAGCAATCTTCATCATGAATTTCTCTGACGCCTTCAGAATATGGAGATTTTATAGATGGTAAGCATGTGTCCAGAGAGGCTGTTTTGTAATGTACACTGCTGAGCATGAGCGTACAGCAAAGGAACGGCATGCCTGGTGGAACACTCCATTGTGCTCAATTATCTCCATGTTTTCAAGCCATTAGTAGGTGTCTAATTATTCTAACTATCTTTCAGAGATGTGTAATTTTAATAATTGAAGGTCATTCAAATCTGGCAATTAACATTGCCATTAACTTGATGACCACTTTGAATGAATTAACAATTAACTGCTTAAGCACACCACTAAGCTTTCCTTATACATTAACTTTGAAAGTATTATTTATTTCTCAATTGTATTCCTCCTGTTTATATTGTAGCCCCGGACAAATCAAAATTCTTAATATAGACTTCACTTTTTTCAATTATGAATATATCTATGGAAAGACTCACAAACACAGTTAAACTAACTATTATCGGCTAATTATCCTGTCAATTTTGGCTGAACAACAGTAGGGGAAAATGGGAACATTTAACAACCATGGCTGAGATTATTTTCTTGTTCTTCTCTGAAGAATCAGTGAACATTGTTGTAAGAGTCATTCAGAATCAGAACAAAATAAGTGTCTTGAATAGAATGATGACTTTTTTTTTTTTAAGGCAAAGTGAGATTGCTTCAGAGAAATGTACCTTTGAGAAGAAATAAATGGAATTATTTTTACACTTTTATAAACCTGTAACCACCCAAAAAATTCATTAGGCTTCATTGTTTTGAGTTCATCTTAGGGGTTGGAAAGATGGCTCAGTGGCTAAGAGCACTTACTTTCTTACAGGGAACATGGATTCTGCACCCAATTTTTATGTGGGGCCCCACAATAATCCTTAACTACAGCTCCAGGGCATTTGTCATCCTCTTCTGGCCTCTAGAGTCTCCTGTAAAACACACACACAACACACACACACACACACACACACACACACACACACACACACACACGCAAAATACCATAAACATAAAAAAAATAAAGTTCATTGAATTTCAGTGGTCTCATTTAGACAGCAAACTCATTTAGTACTTTGGGTTCAACAAAGAAAATGTATCACCAGGTCACTCTAGGATTAGTGTTTATGTGCAGAGCTCCAGCCACAAAACTTTGGCACCAATCTCACGCTGCTTTAAATAGAACTTTCATGGGTTTTCCTGATATAGTTTTCCCCGATACACACTTTTCTTCCCAAGTTTTTTGGCCATTTTTTCCTAACAAACTATTCTCGGCTGTTCTCTCTCCACACTTTCACAGAGTCTGGCACAACTCTTGTTGAGTTGTCTATAAATTCAGATCCCCTCACCACAAACTTCCACGTCATTCTGCCACCAGCTCTTTTCCTCCATCGATGTTTTGTGTTTGTGCTGGAGGAAGAACTCCTGACTAGAAGTATAAAATCAGCCGTTTGTTAGAAGTAATGAAAACGAATTTCTTGTCCAATTCAAGTGGAAACCTAACGAAGCTTTTGAAAACCTGCAGGAAATAAGGGAGAAGCAATTTGCCAACAGATCTGGGAAAAGTGACTTCCATTGGCAGTTGGAGCAGATGGCATCTTAAGCATGACAGATTTTCTACCACTCCACGTAGAATCAATATCCAGTAGCATGAAGTAAATTAGCTGGCAGTGGGTGAGAAGTCTGCCCATTAGTTTGATTTAGGTAAGGGGTGGATTTGCATAGTTCTACCATGATACTTTGTTTCAGTTCATTACTTGTGACCAGATCCAACAGCAACCACCCCAAGGATGGTACAATGACTAGCTCATAGAAAAAATTCTGGAACTGCATACATAAAAGGGGAGAGTGTCTATACCATCATGCTAGCTTTCTTCTTCCATAAATGCACAGAAGAAGCAACTTTATGGGTAACAGCTTTACAAACCAAAGATATAAACTAGGTTGATGAGGACATAGAGAAATTAACAAATATTTGGATAGGAAAATAAACAAATATTTGTCAGGAGTTTACCTTTAGCCTAAACTGGTTTTGACCTTGTGTTCTTCAATTGGAACTTTAAAATTTGTATTGCACGTCATGTGGATAGCAAGTGATTTCTCAGTTCCAAGCCCGTGGTTGAATGAGTCCATATATAATGTTTTTTTGACTGTTGGTCTTCTGTTAATATTTAGTTATTTTATCCACTTGATCTTCTATTTAATCCTGTACTTAAAGCTTTCCTACTCAGAAAAGTACTATGTTTGACATAGGATACTGTTATAACATACCCAATGAATATACACATTAAGCTCATTTTAAATAATGCAATAACTTAATCCAAACAACTGAATTCTCAATAGTACACATCAGACATCAATTAAACAACTAGATGCTTATTAATCACCTATTATATTGGAACATGACTGGGACATCTACAGATATCAAAGCCAGGTTCCACTTTTGAGAGTTAACATGGAAGAATGAAGAAGCTTTATGTCACAGGATGGATTCCCCACAACACAGATTTCTAAGATGGAAATTAGTGTATATGATGCTTACTAGGAAATACTATTGAGAGAGAAATACTAGTGGACAACCCAAGGAAGGAGACAAGATTAGGCAGATGGTAAATTTGTAGTGAATTTGGTCCAGGGATGGCTATAGCTGGCCTACAGAGAGCCTTGCATCTAACACAATCCTTCAGTGTTGACATGACATGGGAAGAGGGGCCAGATCTTGAGAGTCTATGATATTTGGTCACTGGATCTGTGGTTCTTCACAAAGTTAGCATTTTTTGGACAGAGTAGAGTTCATGCAAATGGGTACAATCCCCCTAAAATTTGGACTTAGGTTTTTTTGTTTGTTTGTTTTTTGTTTTTTGTTTTTCGAGACAGGGTTTCTCTGTGTAGCCTTGGCTGTCCTAGACTCACTTTGTAGACCAGGCTGGCCTCGAACTCACAGCGATCCGCCTGCCTCTGCCTCCCGAGTGCTGGGATTAAAGGTGTGCGCCACCACCGCCCGGCGGACTTAGGTATTTTTAAAAGCATACAGTGGTAGGAAGAAAGCAATGAAGGCCATAGTAAAATTTTCATTTTGAAGGGAAGGTGAAGCATGGTCCTGGTGAGAAGCTTCATAACTGACAATAATATTCTGAGGGAGATGCTTTTGGAGAAAAGAATTAATCAGAGGCACCAAGGTCTTATGCCCTTAACAATCGTTATGATAAGTCATACCTTGCTCCTTGATTGGCAATGAATAGGTAGGTATATATAGAATAAAGGTTAATACCTTGAAAAGTTTATACTTATTACATAAACTGTGCAATCTTTTACTAAGACATATGCCTCATCAAAGTAGGAAGCAAAAGGTTAAGCCCAGAAGCCTGAGCCAGAGTCTGAATGTGAGCTAAGACAAAGGAATGAGTTTGGCATGGGATATCATAGGGGCAGGATTAAGATCCTGGAAGAATTCCTTATGATTATTGATTATTCAAGACATAGACTTTTCTGATTTTGATATATGTATTGATTTATTTGGTCTAACAGTAAATACTAAGCATGGCTGTTCCTAAGAACAAAAGGGCTATAGACATAAAAAAAAACACTAAAATGACAAGAAGAGCTACCAACGTACATGAAGTGCTGGGGTTCTATATGTCAATAATCTAGGTATACCAGGAATTAAAATTTAGAAAATATGGTTTTTATGTTCTAAATATTGATGTACTTCATCTTACAAAAAGTTGTTACTATCCTCACTTTGTATTTGTGTGTTTAATAATATATTTTCATCAGAACACGCTCATAGCAAATATGCAATATTTATTTACTTAGACATGAAATTTTTTACTGTTACTTGTATGAATGTGATGATTACTTGGTATGGGATAACCACTCTGAGGGGGATTGTGGAAAGGAGGCTCTTTTGTGGGAAGAATATTACTCCTGGTAACAATGAACAGTTGTATTTGTATATTTGGAAATATTCTCTATCATCTATCTATCTATCTATCTATCTATTTATCATACACACACACACACACACACACACACACAGAGCAAGCGAGCGAGAGAGAGATACAGAGTATGTGTGTGTGTGTGTGTGTGTGTGTGTGTGTGTGTGTGTGTGTGAGAGAGAGAGAGAGAGAGAGAGAGAGAGAGAGAGAGAGAGAGAGAGAGAGAGAGAGAGAGAGAGATTTTTATTTTGCGATTAGCACTGAGCTCCTGACAGATCAGAGACTGATAGTGGGGTGCAGAACAATCTTGGTTGTAAATAAAAACAACCACACATAAAAGTAACAGCTTAATGACAGAACTTAGAGAAGTGAAGAATGATAGAGTGGAAGTGAGGTGAGAGGTGATTAAGATGGAGGGACCAGGAGAGGTCGTTTCAACCAGGTGACATTATGCTCAGATCTTGGGTGAAAGAAAGTCAATGAGGTAGATACATCAGGCCATACATAGAGCACGGAGGCATCGGGATCCTATCACAGGAAAGGGCTCCTAGGTTCAAGATATTAGATGATGTACCAGAAGGCTGGAAATGAGCAGAGGAAAGCATATGACATTGGTAGCCGTATGGTAGAAATATGAAGCTTATTTCTGTCTTAGAGGACACAGCTACACGTCTTAGCAAGCATGGTTGCACGGCTCAATTCACACTTTATACTTATCAATCAGGCAGACTTGTGCACAATACCTATGTTTGTGCACGAAGCAATAGTTTATGTAAATGATAGTGATATGATCAGACCAAAAAGTCATGGGTTACGTTAGAGTATGGAGAAACAAAATAATAGAAAATAATAATGAATTGTGTAAAGTTGTTAACAGAGAAAAGTTAATACTGGATGATCCCATATTCCTACATGGAACACATGGATATGTTAATGCAGCCATTTAAGAAGAAAAAAGACTTAGGAGGAAGACTGGAGGAGGCTCAGGCTACTGCCGCCAAGAGTTCAATTGCAGGCATGCTACATTTGAGACAACTATGAGCCATCACAGTAGATATTTCAGATAGGTAATGGGTATGAGTGTGCTTAGAGGTAAAGGCAATGATCTGTGGGCATCAGAAATAAATTTTGGAGTTAATGACACATAAATGATGTATAGCGATAGTAAATGATGAGATCATTCAGGGAAGTCCATTACCAGGAAAAAAAATGCACACATTACAGAGCTGTGAGCAACTCCCAACATTCAGATTTCAGACAGAGGAGATGTCAGTCTTGATGCTGAGCTGGCAGCACTATGGTATAATGACAAGACACCTGGTTGCATTTTCACAGTGGAAGGTAGAAATGCAAAATAATTTTCGGTTCATAAAGCATAGCCCCAAAATAGGCAGCTTCTCAAGAGCTTTACCTACATCAACTTACTTCGTCCTACAAAGATCTTAAGTGGCAATTCTCCTGTAACTGACCCTCCTTTTACAGCCCAAGAGCCTGACTCACAGGGAAGGTAACTGCTGTGATGGGGATGTTTCTACTTCTCCAATTCATATATTAATATCCTACATGCCAAGGTGGTGATGCCTGGAGGTTGGATCTTCAGTAGGTCATTGTGGCGAGGGCACTTGTAAATACACTTAGTGGCCCTATAAACAAACTCGAGGAAGTAGTTCTTTGATCCTTTCTGACAGGTACCTCAGTTATGGTCCTGGTGATGAAGAGGGTGTTGCAGCAAAAACCAGACACAGCTCTCTGCCCTGGCTGATATATTGCATACAAAGCAACCCATCAATTAAGGGTAATGAGGAGGGGGGCACCTGGATCCTTATTTCAGCCAAGTCTATTGGTTTTTTTCCCAGAGCAGGGGAGAAGGCTTGGGCATTCTGGTCTTCAGCTCTTGAAAGCTTGGAGTTTAGTTGGTCATCACAAGGTAAGTTTGTGGCAGCCTCATATTCCATGCATGAACTTATTATTCTGTGAGGAAAACTTCTTTAAGGATTTCTAGGCATAAAAAAGTTTAGAAGGTGTTCTAAAAAAAACAAAAAACAAAACAAAACAAGGCAGAAGGAATATATATGTATGTATATATGTATATATTACAAACATGCATACAAGTTATTAAATTATTTTTCCCAGCTCCAAATTCACTTTCCTATGACCACACTGAGGTGCTGGATAGTGACGAAACCACAGGCATGTCCCAGGTGGGTCAGTTAGGTTCTGTTCATAGGAACCACTGAGGGAGTCTACAAGCCTGCAGGGGAAGAGACTTATTCCATTAATGCCTGCCCCTTCCCTGGTGCTCCCGAGGGTGTCTCTTTACTCATAGTTTCTTAGAGCAGCAACAGCAACACCGTCTTGTAATAGCAGCAGCTTAAACATTGTCAGCACTTAAATACTCCAGTGCCACAATGCAGATTCTTTTTTTTTTTACTTTATTAATTTATTCTTGTTACATCTCAATGGTTATCCCATCCCTTGTATCCTCCCTTTCTTCCCTCCCTCCCATTTCCCCCTTATTCCCCTTCCCTATGACCGTTCCTGAGGGGGATTACCTCCCCCTGTAAATGTTCATAGGGTATCAAGTCTCTTCTTGGTAACCTGCTGTCCTTCCTCTGAGTGCCACCAGGTCTCCCCCTCCAGGGGACATGGTCAAAGTTGAGGCACCAGAGTATGTGAGAAAGTAATATCCTACTCTCCACTCTACTGTGGAGAGTGTTCTGTCCATTGTCTAGATCTGGGTAGGGGTTTAAGGTTTACTGCCTGTATTGTCCTTGGCTGGTGCCTTAATTTGAGTGGGACCCCTGTGCCCAAATCTGCCTATCATAATGTTCTACTTGTAGGCTTCTAGGACCCTCTGGATCCTTCTACTTTACCATTCTCCCATGCTTCTCTCATCTAGAGTCCCACTAGAATGTCCTCCCCTCTGTCTCAGTTTCCTGGTAAGTGAAGGCTGCAGATTCTTGTCTCCATTCCTTGGACATCTTCTTTCAAGCTTAGTGAAACCCTGCAGTCAGCAATCTTTTCTCAGATGCCTGAGCTTTAGCGTCACAGAGTCCATGTAAATTTTTATACTTCCAGTTTCTTCCTCTTGCTTCCTGACTGTTGTAGCAACAGCTGGCTATTGCAGATGTTCCCCCTAGTACACCTTAATTCCTAGCTAGCCATTATTTATCTAATTAATATGATTGCATTACATTCACTTCTTGATGGTGCCTTAAACACTTGGATGGTAAGGATACAGTCAGATATACGGCTTTAGGGCTAAAAATATAGCTCAGTGGTAGAGTGCTTATATAGATTTGTGCAGCCTGAGGTTTAGTTTTCAGCCCCATGAAAAAGAAAGAAATGAACAGAGGGGTGGGAATAATTAGATGGAATTTCCCTGACATTTGGTCCTCTTTGCAAAATGGAAATTCATGTGTTTAAGGTTGCCAGAAAATCTCTTTGCATTCTATTCTAGTCTTTCATGAAAAGTTCTCTGTTATGGGCTTACCTGGTTAGCACAGGCCCATTTAGATTGATATTTCCTTTCATTAATTCACTGTTGACTTATTTGAGTCATTATTTACATATGCAAGATCTCTCACATTTGTTATATGATATAACATAATCATGATATTGTAATTTCTCATATTCACAGATTATTCCTATTCAAGAGTAAGTCTTGGAAGGATGTATGACAAGGAATGGCAATCATGAGGACTCCATTAGAATTCTGCTCCCTACTAGACAGAATATAGTTACCAACCACCTTGGATGGCTTAAGGCTCCTGAATCTTGAACATACTTGACATCAACTGGGTATGGCTAAAATTTATCTTAGCCTCATTTGCATATACAGATTGGAAGTCACTTTAACTCTAGAACTGATCTGAAAGACCCACACACAGAGCAGTTGCTTTGACAACTGCAGCCTACTCTGTCTTATATATTGCTAGGCAGAGTTAGGTCTGCATTGTGGCAGAGGGTTGAAATGTCAGGCATGACAGAAGCTCAAAACTAGTGATTACCTGAAGCTTTGTGCTGTATTTAAACTCACAATATATACATTCCTTATAGCTTGTCCAAAATGAATCAGGGTTCTCCTACTATACTTGGCTTACTAACCTGTATCTTATCTAAATCAGATATGCAGCAGATACTTGTTGAATTAAAATGCTTTCAAGAATGGTCACTAATATGTATCCAAAGCCTAACACACAGAATTTAAATGTCTGCCAACCTGTTTTTTTTTTTACAAACCTGCTTTTATGCAGTCTACTAAATGTATAAATCTTTTTGTCCAGAAAATTGTATTTCTGCCTAAAATGACCTCTGTAACTGTAGATATCATACTATTTGTTAAACAGGAGGTACCGTAATTATTCACTCTAGTGTTCACAAAAGAAAACAACTGACCTTTAAGTATCCAGATGAAAATAACTTGAAATTACTTAATATGAACTCTACAGTGCATTGCAGATTTTTTCCCTTAGTACATATGAGTAATCCCATGAACAAAACACATTCTAAAAGTTGTCACTTCTCAAGGCAACAATGCTGCCAACTGCTCTTGCCAGCCTAGTCCCCAAGACCAATATTTACTAGAGCTTGTTTCATACAATCTTAGTTCCTCTGAGCATTGACTGGCCTTCCTGACAGAAAGGGAAATTCAGTCTCTTCAAAAATTCACAAGATGTCTAGCAGATGAAAAGCTCTAAGCACTCATGGAGAGAGGTGTCTATCCCACCATTTTCTGAGATGATTTAATCACAAACACCAATCTCTTTCCCCAATGCAGTGGCTCTGCAAGTACTCTAAGAAAATAAAGGTTCTGAAATATGTCATGAGGAATGCCACCTGGGTCACCAAGGAACTGAGTCACCAAACAAGCAGTCATTTGGAGTACGTAAATTGGGAAAATAAATTTTGATGTAGCATCCTTAAGGTTTGAGGTAGTGTATAATATCTCTTTTTAATCTTTTACTATCCCTTTAAGAGATAATCTGACTGCCAGTCATTGATGCAGATAATCAAGTTCAAGGCAGAACTAGCATGTCAAGCACAAAATGTGAGCCCTTTGGGTTACTAATATGCACTATTGAGCACAGTATTTGAAAAAATCTATTAAAAGCAAGGAAACCCTGAAATTTGAGGGTAAATGGATGATGGAACAAGAAATGATCATCCTGAGAGAGTTAACCCAGACTCACATGGTATATACTTACTTATAATTGGACACTAGCCCAAAACGGATGTCCCAGGAAAGTCTTCACTTACCAGGAGAGTGGGATAGATGTAGGGACTTCCTATTGGGACTCTAGGTAAAAGAAATATGAGAGAATGTGGAAATACTAGGATCCAAAGGGTCCTAGAAACCTACAAGAAGAACATCATGATGGTCAGATCTGGACCCAGATGGGTCTGTTCAAACTACTGTACCAACCAAGGAAAACATATGCAGTAAACATTGAACCCCCATTCAGATCTAGCCAATGGACAGGGCATTCTCCACAGTTGTGTAGAGAGTGGGGACTGACTCTGACATGAACTCTGAAGCCCCATATGTGACCATTTCCCCTTGATGGGGAGACCTGGCGGCACTCAGAGAAAGAATAAGCAGGCTACCAGGATGAGAATTGATAGTCTGTCACACACCTAGGGGAAAGAAATCGTGTGAAAGAGGAAGGGAGGGAGGAATGGGAAGATAAAAGTGATGGGATAACAATTTAGATGTAATCTGAATAAATTAATTAAAAGAATAAATTAGGGAAAAATGCCAGAACAAAAAACAGTTACCACATCACACATTTATGCCTATTACTCAGAAAACATATATTTTTGAAGTTTTTCAGGATAAACATTTAGAAAAACATTAAAAGTTGTTTATGTTTCCTGATGAAGATTTAAACTGCATAGAGTAAGCGTCAAAACTTGTACTGTGTGAGGGAGTTGGAGAAGGGAGATAAGAAATCTTGACGAATCGTATGGAAGACCCATGGAAGACATGAGCACCACTAGCCCCTCCAGCAGTGATCCTTAACCTTCCTAATGCTGCGGCACTTTAATACACTTCTCCACGTTGTAGTTACCTCCCACCATAAAGTTAGCTTTGTTGTCTACTCATAACTGTAATTTGCTATTGTAATGAACTATAATGTACATATCTATGCTTTCTGATGGTCTTAGATGACTTCTGTGAAAGGGTCCTTCAACTCCAAAGGGACCTTGACCTACAGGCTGCGAACCACTATCCTGAAGTGATGTGGCCTCCAGCTTTGTCAGTGTCACAACTCCACCATTTAGACTCTGGCTGTATATGTGCTTCCTTATGAGATTTTACTATTAAAATTGCTTCTTTTTGTTTTTTTTTTTTAAAGAAAAAGCAAGTTCTAAACTACTCTTTGAAAGACATATCAATGATAGTTCTTAGCACTAAAAAGATTTTATTGCCCTGAGAGGTATCGTATGTAGAAAATTTTATAGAAATAATTTCTTCAGGGTAAATGCTTTTAGTGTCTTTATTGAGTGTTCCATATGTAATGGTTTTCTGTTCCCTGAGTACAACCTTCTCAGTATTGTATTTAAACTATTGCGGGGCAACCAGTCTTGTGCAGGAGTGGTTTTAAATAATTATGTTAATAATTGATATTTTGTCAAGATTTCAGGTTTATCTATTTCTTTTAGTAGAGAGAATAATAATATGCATTAAAATTGCACAGTCAGAAAAATACTGTGTTTTTCCCCATGAGCAAAATTGATGTTATGGGTCAAGCTCCAAAGCTCAAGTGTTGCTCAGTCTCAATCATCATGAAGAGTATTTAATCAAATGGGCTTGAAAATAGCCCACTGTGATATAATAAAAAATTATTACTATGAAGAAAAATTAAGAGTGCATCAGTTGTATTGTTCATATTTCTGATATAGCCTGTTTGAATAATTACTGCAGGCAAATGTCTCAGATACCTAATCATTAATCACTTTAACCTCTAGTTTTCCCCCATCCAGGCACTCTTATGCATGCTGCCTCTTTTAACAGTCTTGCACACAGAGAAAACACACAGAACACAGTTTGCTATACTATATTCAGAAGTCTTGTACAGATAGATACGTTTCATATTCTTTTTTATATAGATGCTCACATACATGCAAGCTATGTACATATTTGCTAAGATGTGTGGCTTCTAAAATCAGTCACCTTGGTGATAGGAATGGCACTCTCTCTCTCTCTCTCTCTCTCTCTCTCTCTATATATATATATATATATATATATATATATATATATATATATATATATATATATATCAATGGCTATTCATGAGAATGGCATAGGAAAACTTAAAATGCCTGGTACTGAGGTTGGGTATAATTACTTACCAAGTTAAACATTCAGTTTTTTTTCATTATCAGTGACCAGTTCATGCCTGTACTTGTTTCATGGTTAACCTAAATGTCCATTCTCTGCCTCCCATCTCCTACCTTCCACCTACGCATTATGTAGACACAAATTCTAGTCTTATTCAAACTATCTTAGTGGGAACTTTATAGTTAAGGATGGGAATGACAAGAAATGATAAGTTCAGTAGAACTAAAAGTTTATTTTCTTTGCTTAATGACGTATCCTGTTGTTTTTACGTTTTTCTAATTGTCCTATGTTTTCCTAGTCTGTTGACTCAAGTCAAAATTAAGCTAAAATATGCTTGTTGAGATTGGCCAGTGTATTTCTTATTTCTTTCCCTGTCTATACATTACCTCGTTTTCTTGCAGTGTTAAAAAGATTCTGGGTCATTTGTATTGTCAACTATTGTAATATTTAGAAATGACTGAATTTCAGTGACATCATTTAACACATTTCTCTGATCCCAGAATTTCCATTAAACTGGTTGTTACAACTTGAGGCTTGATAGAATTTAGATTGGATCACTTTGGAAAGACTATTTCATAGATGTCAGGCACATTCATCATCAGACCAAACATTGCTCACTGATCCTAAGATGTAACTGCTTCTCGTGATGAAGATCTAGTCCCATATTTTATTAAAGTCTACAAAATGAGGATATTATACTGCAGCTATTTCTTCCTCCCTTTGTAGCTTGTGTATTTCTGTAATGAAAAGTTCTCCATTATCAACTCCTTGATTACCACTTACATGTAGTTTATATAGCAAAGAAAAAAACTGCTTATTTTTTTAATTTTTTACCAATTTTTGGTGAATGATATAATGTTAGCTTCTTCAAATAATCTATTTTATAATTATGATCAGGTATGCATGGACTTATACTGTTCCACAACGCCTGAAGATGTGAAACATCTATACAATGGAATACTACTTGCCTATTAAAAACTAAGAAATCAAGCAATTTGCAGACAAATGGATGAAACTAGAAAAAGATCATCCTGAATGAGGTGACACAGACCTAGAAAGACACACATGATATGCACTCACTTATAAGTGGATGTTAGCCATATAGTACAGGATATGCATGCTACAATGCACAGACCCAAAGAAGACAAGTAACGAGGAGGATCGAAGGGAGGATGCTTAAATCTCACTCAGAAGGGGAAACAGAATATATAGAGGTGAAGAGAGGAAACAAGGTAGGAGAGGAAACACAGAGAGATATGAGCGGGGAGCTCAGACCTGGGAAAAATGAGGGTAGGAAGACAAAAATCCTATAGAGAATGAGAAACTGCAGGTGGGGGCATATCTGTGACAAGCTGGAGACCTAATTCAGGGTAGGTTCCCAGGAGGATATGAGAGGGACTTTAGCAGAGACTCCTAATAATACAGCCATAGAGACTGAAGAAGACACCCTCTAATTAGACAAGTCTTCTAGTAAAGGGAGGGGAACGCCAACCCACCCACAAAAACGTTGACTCAAAATTTACCCTGCCTACTTGTGCAGGGATAAAGATAGAGCAAACAGAACAAAGACAGAGGGAATGTGCAGCCAATGCTTGGCCCAACCCAAACCCAGCTCGTGGGAGACAACCGAGTCCTGACACTATTAACGATACTCTACTGTGCTTGCAGACAGGAGCCTCTGAGAGGCTCCACCAAGATGCACCTCAAAACAGATGTTGAGACTCACAGCCAAACATTGGGCAATATGTAGGAGTCTTGTGGAAAAATAAGGAGGAGGAAAGGACCTGGTGACAGGAGCTTCCTGTTTTGGAAGGGTTTTCTAAGCTCCAAGATGAGGGACTTGATGGAGACCTCCAGTTTAGATTCCCCCCGCCCTCTCTCTCTCTCTCTCTCTCTCTCTCTCTCTCTCTCTCTCTCTCTCTCTCTCTCTCTCTCTCTCTCTCTCTCTGTCTGCTTCTCTGCTCAAGGAAACCTGACTGATGAGAACTGAATGAGGCACTCATCTATGAGTATAGCAGAATATCAGTAGGAATCATTTCAGTCCTCCTCTTCCTCCTCCTCCTCCTCCTCCTCCTCCTCCTCCTCCTCCACCTCCACCACCACCACCACTACCACTACCACCTCCTCCTTACCAGTTGTATTTTGTTCTTTTGGTCTCTGGGCTAGACAGTATACAGTTGCTCAATATCCAGGAAATGTAGGACAAGAGTTCCCTTTTCTGTAGTGGGCCTCAAGTTATTCTAAATATTGGTGGTCCATTCTGAAAGTTGTATGCCACTACTGTCCCAGAACATTTTGCAGGCAGGACAGATTGTAGGCCAAAGATGTTATGTCTGTAGAGTGTCTTCCAATACCAAAGATCCTAGAATGTAGGGTGTTCATTATTTCTACACAAGCATATTTTTCTTTTGTGACTATATTTGCCCATTTATAAGCCTTTGCCCTCTTTCCTGCCATATCTCAAGTTGTCACTCTTTTACTTTCATGTCCTGGTTTTTTCCATGCTATCTGACAATGTTAAACATTAGTAGTTTTTCTTTTTCTGTTTAAATTGTCTGAATAAGAAAATACAGTACTCCGTTTCTTATCAATGACTTTTGAGATTTTCTAGTAAGTTCTGTATCAGTATTTTCACTTTTAAACCTGAATTTGGTTTTCAGTCCTACTCTCAATGTGCTACAAACATAATACCCTCCGAATAATATTATTAAGAGACATAGTTTCTTTGTTAGCCAGTGTGAAGTATTTTTCTTTTGTAAATGTATCTCAATTACATTTATTGATATGTGAATAAGATCAATATGTTTAGCCTCTAGATTTTTGTTCTCATATGATTTATATAAATATATTTTGCATGCTGGTTCTCTTTTGGATTTATGTCTTTCTCATCCCTTACCATTTTTTTCCTACTAGAAATTATCAAGTTCATGAATGTGTATAAAGGTAAAATGAGGCAGGGGGTAAAAAGAAAAAGGAGGAGTGTATGGGAGGGTTCAGAGGGAAGAAAGGGAGGGGGGAAGGTTTAATTTTATTATAACAATAAAAACCCAAAGAAATAATTAAAATCAAAATACCTCTTTACTTGGAGGCTGTATCCAAAAACCACTGGTGAGGTCACTATCATTTTTAGACATTCACTCTTTGTCCCTGCTTACTATGGTTTGGGTCACACTCTATCCACCAAACACTGCACATTTTATACTATGACCATCGTTTTTATCTTAGTCCTACAGATAGTTATACATTCCACACTGGCCAACAGATCTCATCTTACAGTTTCTCCAGCATTTAGCTTTTGCAGCTTTCTTCGATAAATCCTATTATCTAGTTTGGGGTAAAGAATTAGGTAGATATTGTTTCCTGTTCTTCATATGCTTGCTTCTGCAGATTGCTGAAAGTGTCTTTGGCTGGATAGCACACTTTCTCCAAAAGCAATAAATGTTGATTTGTTGACTTGAGTTCAGAAACATTAAAGTCAACCTGTTTTGTTGTTGTTGTTGCAAAATTGGTTTTGTACCAGAGAACTAGATACTCAGAAGATGTACTATTCTTTTCTTTGAGTACAATTATTTTATTAGAACATGCCAAGGGTCTCTTTGATTTCTTCCAGTGAACGCCATGTACTTTTCAATATGCTGTTTCAAGAATTTTGTGTTACTTTTCTAAACTTAGGTAAGTTTTCTTGATTAGGCGCCTTAAGCATCACCCTCTTTGCTTTCTCTTGAGACACCTGGTATAGTGTGACAAGTTGTTTCTGTTTATCTCCTATAACTGTTTCAACCCAAAACAGATTGCATATTTTTTCTGGGGTTCTTAGGATTTTGAAACTTTCGCTGTGTGTGTGTTTTCTGGTTTTTTTTTTTTTTTTTTTTAGTATTATCTAGTATTTTCACCTGTTTTTGTGTTTCCAATTTTAGCCTTCATTTATTTATTTATTTATTTATTTATTTAATTTATTCAGATTGCAACTCAATTGTTATCCCATCACTTGTATCCTACCATTCTTCCCTCTTGCTTTCATCCTATTCCTCTCCTGTAGGTCTGTGACCAAGGGGGAACCTCCTCCCTGACTACATGGCCATAGGGTATCAAGTGTCATCTTGATAGCCTTTAGCCTTATTTTGTAAAGTTAAATTTGTTGATGCTCTTTCCTTATCTGGCTTTCCATAGCTTTCATTTTTTGAAGCACTTTTTTTTTTTTTTTTAGTTTTTGGAGACAGGGTTTCTCTGTGTAGCCATAGCCATGGCTGTCCTGGACTTGCATTGTAGGCCATGTTGGCCTTGAACTCACAGGAATCAACCTGCCTCTGCCTCCGAAGTGCTAGGATTAAAGGTGTGTACCACCACTGTCCTGCCCAAGCACTTTATTTTTGTGAACATCCCAGTTTGTTTTATGTTTTACTTTGTTACCTCCTGCTGCTTTCTTCCTGATATCTGAACATCTTTTTTAAGGCAAAAGAATGCTATGAGGCTAAAATTTTGTGAGCATGCATTTCCTTGAAACCATTTATTATACTTTATTCCTTGGTTACTTAAGTTTTCAAAATTCTTTATATATTTTCATGAGATTTAGTCATGGTACTCTTTAATTACCTATGTTAATAAGAAAACTTCTCTTACACACTAGAAGATAAAAGTGAGCTGGGATGGCTCTTGTCTGCTCAGGGTGTCACTGCCTTTCCTGTTGTTTTCATGAATGAATACTAGCAACAAAAGCACCAGCAGCTTTGCAGTCTTACTCTTTCATGCTTTTCACCACTTTTATCTTGATTCTCTTCCTTTTCTGATCTATTATAACATTATTTCCATGACACTCTCTATAATGTGGTGAGCTGTCAGGGAGGGAAGTTTTTAAAAATACTTTATTTTATTACACATACATCAGGGAGAACTATGTGACAATCATGAGAATAATGAGTTTTATTCATGTTACATTCATAGTGAATTGGCCATCTGCATTCGTCCCATTTGAAGTAAATGTCTTCCCTGTCTTGTTGGGTCTATATTTCTGAATGAGATTCAATATCTATCCTATCTCAACTCTAATAGCTTAACTTCTTTATCTTGATCTAAAATGATCTTGTCCCCTAATCAACTAAGCTTGGTTGTAAAACTATACTATCTTGTCTTCAGTGCCCCTCAGAGACTTGAAAAGGAATAAAACTTAAATTCCGAGTGAACCAGCAGTGTGGGTTAGTAGCTTCCAAAATGTACAAATTTACTTAAGACAGTTTATTGCCTGACCAGTCACCCAATACGCTTTATAACATTGGAGCCTCACCTTCAGCTTTCTGGACTAATATCTCTGCCAGACTTGTTCACAGGGCAGGAACTATTGAGGACTTGTTTACCTGGGAGGGAAGTTCTTTTCACTCATTTTTGAAAGTTCGCTTGCCCAGATGGCCCTTGCTTTGTCACAGTGGTCCCAGTACCCAGCCCATGGTCATATGAATCCAACAGAAAACAATGAGGTTTTAATGCTATTTCTTGACTGGACTGCACTTTTGGAGAATTTTCTTATCACTTACAGTATTACTTTAAAGTCTCAATGGCTTTCAAGGAGGACATTTTGTTTTCTTGCTCTTCCTCAGTGTAGATGATATGTCTATTTACTACTGGTAGTTTACTGGCATTTTTGCCACATTCTTGCTTTTGTTTTGCAGCTCATGCACACTGCCACTTTTGATGTCCCCTGTATTTATGGGCCTATGTCCAGTTACTCTGTCAGATTTGGTGGCATGAAGAAATAGTGATGGATATTTACAATTCAGGAAGCCATCCCTGCCATGGTTGAAAGTCCTTGGCATTTCTTTTTATCCAAATTTCTTTGGTGATTATAAAACACAACTAAAGGTGAGATGTCAGAAAATCTGAAGTCTTGTCCTACATCTATCACTCCCAGGCAAGGCCACATGTTCTAATCCCTTAAATAACACAAAGTTCAGTCACCTTATCAGGAAAAGGAGCAGAGCAGTACCTGCACTGGCTCAGGGAGCTAATATCTTATACAGGATTCTTGCATGGGACCATGCTTTGAAAGCCTAAAAGTCTATAATACTGGTGGTTGAATCAGACAGAACCATTGATCACCGGGAGCATCAGAAAATATATGTGATCCACATTCAATGTTATCACAGAGGTGAGAGAGAATCTGTGTTTCTTACTAAAGCAATGGATCTCAACTTGTGAGTTGTGACCCCTTTGTGGGTCAAATATTCATACTTGGATTAGAGCAGCCTTTCTCAACCAGTGATTAGCAAACATCATGGGAGTCAAATTACTCCCAGGGGTCACATATCAGATATCATGCATATCAGATATTTACATTATTATTCATAACGGTAACAAAATTACAGTTATGAAGCAATAATAAAATAATTTTATGGCTGGGGTCACCACTACATGGGGAATTATATTAAAGGGTCACAGAATTAGAAAGCCTGAGAATAACTGCTAAAGCAGCCCTCGTCCCTGACACTGAGTCACTGCCAGCCCTTGGCCCAGAAAGATCAGTCTCTTCATCTGTCCATACCTTTGGAGCTAAGATGGGAAAGATGAGCTTGATGTTTCTGGGTATCTAAAAGTCCTCCCCCCTTTTTCTGGTTTAATACTGTTGATTGTGTATAAAATAGTTATCCACCAACAATAAGAACAGAAATAATAGTACACTAGTATAGAAATACTCTGATATGGAAAATCACTAATTTATATACAGACTGAGAAAACTTTTATTTTTCCTTCCTTTGTTTGCAATGAGAGGCATTTTATATTCCAGCCCACCCTTAAATTACCCTCCCCCCAAAGATAATGACCTCCAGTCACATTATTTTAATACTATTTTGAGTGTGTTTTGTGCCTTACCTTTATGGTAAGTGATGCTATGGTACTCAAGAGGAAAGGAGTACTTCAGTGCTTTTAAGCAAATTTTGAAATAGTTAAGGATTAACTTTGCATGGATTTTGCTTTTGGTTCTGCGCTCTCCTCCAATACTTTCCTGCTCCTTTTGCTGGCCTCTAATGATTACAGGCTTTAGAATTGGAGCATCGCAGTAAGGGGCATGGCAAAGGTTCAGTCCTCTAAAGTGATTTTCTGACCTCCCACAGCCCCAAACTTTTTTCCCGCCGGAGCAGCTGATCTCTGTCAACCATTAGATTAATGTAATTAAAGCAATTCATGCTCCTGAATGATGGCTCATAACCATTTATTGCTATTAGTATTTTTTAAAGAGGATGCTTGAACTTCTAACTGGGGGGTTTTGAATAGTTGATGAAAAGAAAAAGAATCTTTAACAAAATATCGGGCCACCTCAGGAGAGAGTTCTCCATGGCTGAGCTAATGGTTGGGCTAGAGAGGTGGTTCTCAACCTTCCTAATGCTACGGCCCTTTAATACAGTTTCTCATGGTGTGGTAAACACCCCCCCCCATCACAAAATTATTTTGTTGCTTCTTTATAACTGAATTATTGTTACTGTTATGAATCATAATGTAAATGTCTGACATGCAGAATTTGTGACCTCCAGAGAGGTTGAGACCCATAGTCAAAAACCACTGGACTAGTGTCACTATATCTCACTCAAATGGTGTTTCCAATGTTTCTGTAAAGCATCACTACACAAACAGTGCCTCTAGGACATGCTTTTTTGACCAGGCCATCTATTCTTTACCTTTTCCTTGGTAGAACGTGGGATATTATGTGTGTTAATGATGGTGTACTTAGTCAAAACCTAGTCAAAATGCTCTAACATTATTTGTAGATACATTATAGGCAACTGTTTAAGTGGTAGCCACTACAATATGCACAAAGATGTATGCAGTCTCAAAAAGTACTATAAAAGAGAGTCTTGCATTCTCCTCCCTCTTTGGCTCTTTTCTTTGTAGTCAGACATGGTAGCTGGAAGTAACAGTCCATTCTAATGAGACAAAAAGTTATATGTCACGGTCCTTGAAGGCAGACCAAAACCAAAACACCAGCCTTGATCCCCCACCTATGCACAGCCTTTACTTGGCAGAGGAATAAGCTCCTCTCTAAGTCCTCCATTCCTCACTTTCAAGTCTACTGATATTATAATCCCTTAGCTCCCAATGTAAGGAGACACAGTACAGTGTCCCCAAGTCACTTACAAGTAAAAAGCCCAGAATATTCAGTAATATTTAAAAGTGTACGATGCTTCACCTTGAGGCTACTTGTTTTATCACAAAGTTAATTTTTTAAATATATTTTATTAATTTACTCATATTACATCTCAATTGTTATCTCATCCATTGTATCCTCCCATTCCTCCCTCCCTCCCATTTTCCCCTTACTCCCCTCGCCTATGACTGTGACTAAGGGGGACCTACTCCCCCTGTATATGCTCATAGGGTATCAAGTGTCTTCTTGGTAGCCTGCTATCCTTCCTTTGAGTGCCACCAGGCCTCTCCATCCAGGGGTCGTGGTCAAATATGGGGCGCCAGAGTTCATGTGAAAGTCAGTCCTTACTCTCCACTCAATGGTGGAAAATGTCCTGTCCATTGGCTAGGTCTGGGTAGGGGTTTGAAGTTTACTGCTTGTATTGTCTTTTGCTGGTGCCATAGTTTGAGCAGGACCCCTGGGCCCAAATCTGCCCATATTAATGTTCTAGTTGTAGGTTTCTAGGACCCTCTGGATACTTCTATTTCCCTAATCCTTGAAGCCTGAAGACTTGCGCAGTTATTTTCAGTTCATGTAGTCTACATACTGCTTGAATTAGATGAATGGCTCTTGCTGCATTGCTTTTCCAGCTTCCACACACATGCACTGTTTTTTGCTGGTTATCTTTCCATCACTGTGACAAGTGCCTGAGATAAGCAGCTTGTAAAAGGAATGCTAATTACCGCTCAGGGTAGTTTAGGTTAGGATCATCCTCCATAGACTTCCAGATACTCAGGCTGATGGTGGCAAATCCTTTCTTTTGCTCTTTGTCTAAAACAGTCTTGCCTTTGCTTCTATTATGAAAGCAGAGTTTCCTCGCCATCCCCAAGGTCCCCTGAGGAGATGCAAGACAAATGAGTGCCGCTCTCACAGTGGGTCTGTGAGGAAAACTAAACTATAAAAACTCTCAGCCACATAATAAGCCATTGAGAGAGTCAGTTCTAGCTCCCTTCTGGGTTAGAGTGGCAGGTAAGGCAACACCAACCATGTCTGTACTGACCTGTGGCATAAACCAGTCTCCAGAGAAGAGCGATGACATACTTAGTGCTTTGAAATGTTCCATGGAGAGAAGGATTTTTTTTATCTTTACTGTCTTGGAATGTTTGCTCATGGCCAGACCTGGAGCAATATGAGAGATTCATGAAGAATTATCTCCCAGGTCACATTCAATTCCTTCACTCTGAGAAGTACCTTCGTATTTGTTAACTTATGAGGGATTCAAAGATCTGTTGAACACATTCTTTTTGTTTAATTGGAGCTTTATACAGCATAGGACTTTAACTGAAAATTTTCTATCCACTCAAATTTTACAAATGTAGACTTTGTGTAGATGTACATATAAATGACCACATTTGAAGACTTCCCTCTATTCTTTCATGTGCAGGGATGTTACATCTGTGCCTTTATTTGTGAAGAGCAGCATTTTGTTTCTCACATTTGTGAATTTGGATTTAGTATTAAAGTTAACCTTCAGACCTCTAGTTCAGAACATTTGCCTCAAAACAATTAGTGGGACAAATTTAAAGTGTTCCCTGCCCAGGGCATGGTGACAGGAGTATGCTGAAAGAAGGTATGCACAGTGTGAAAGAAAAAGCAGTAAGAAAGTAGACTAATTGTTGTTGCAAATGATCCCCACCCAGGGTAAACTCATTCTGGGGAGAGGTTCATAGATAAGCATCCAAGCAGGGCACATGCAGCATAGATGGGGTGGCACAGAGCATTCACATATGTTTCTCATGGTTCTAGAGGCTGATGTGTCTGAGACCAGGGTGCCAGTTGACTGATTTCCTGGGCAGAGCCTATTTCCTGTTGCTCTGCTCTTTTTCCATGTGGCACACCTGCTACACAGAGTGGTTCCCAACCCAACACTGGGGGACCTCACAAACGAACTTCTACTTCAGACTCTCAGAGTCAGAATAAGATTTTGACAGAGTCTTGTGATGATGAAATGACTTACAAAAACACACTGAAAGTTACGAGGTTCTCTTCTTCAAGAGATAAAATCACCCCATACAAATGGTCCTCAGTCAATATGGTGCCTCCAGTCCTGTCTAGAGTTCCGGAAAATTACCCAGCTTCTGCTTCCAACCCACTCACCCATCTTCAAGATATGGGCCAAAACTAGCTTTTAAAAGCGATCCAAATGTGAACAACTAGTTGCAAACGCTTGCTCTGAGGGTTTGCCTGGCAATCCAGCCTTGGTGAGGATGAAAATCACGTCAGATTACTCTTGAATCTGAGTTGTGCTTTGTGGTGTGACAGCCTAAAATTCAGAACAGACAATTTCATTACCTTGCATAGCCTTTGTTCTTTTCAGCCTTCCTGTCCTGGTTGTCATACTGTGAGAGCTCAAAGAAGCCAGCCAGTTTTCATCTGTCTCCTTGTCCTCAGGGAATGGTTGATTTATTCCCAAGTTCCCTTGCCTTTTTAATATTTTTTAACATTGAAGGCTGTTCTTGTGTAGGTCAGCCAATTCATAATTCACTCTGAGACTAGGAAAAGGACTCTGAGGTGCTCATTTTCTTCTAGACTTGAGAGGTAGTTTGTTAAAACTTCAGAGCTGTCAGCCATCACTGTAACTGGGGTCGCTATAAATATGGGACATAATGAAGCTTTGTAAAAGGACAACGTAGGCGTGGATCCTTAACTATTTCATTTAGTAGGTTTTGTGTTAAAGTAACTTTCAAGATATTCTGTTGTCACTTTAAATCAGATGGGTATGGAACAAATTTCTGGTTGTATATTACTTTATAGTGGATACAGCATAAACCTTGTTTAGATGGGATCTTAGGGACATATCCACAAACACTTCCTAGGAGAGGTCCTAATCAACTAAGAGCTGAATGGCTTGTGGGTAAGTCATCACTTGCCAGTTATTCTGAATCAAGAAAGAGAGAATGGAAACTAGACTGAATATTTGATGAGATCCTGTTGGTGGCAAGTGTATATTGGAATTTCTTTCACTTAGTTTGGGATCTGTGCCTTCATCAAAACTGCAATCACTGAGAAGGAAATTCTCTTGATAGTTGTCAATCAACATAAACTTAAGGTATCACTCACAAGAATGATGATGTGACAATCTTTTCTCCTACACTTTGAATTTGGTATCCTGGAGAAAGATGTCTGTCAATTTCTGTGCATGTGGCGGTGTCATACTGACACCTTGTCACCAACACACTCTCTGCGATGGCTATTCCTGCAACTCAACTACATGTGGAATTAACTAAAACCCAGAAATGGAGGACACAAGCATGAGAGATTTTTGTTTAATTTGAAGTGGAAAGAAGACCTAATTCTAATCTGCATCTTTGAGGTAGGAAGACTTTTAATCCAAGTCTTGAGTTGGAATGCACACCTTTATTCCAGATCTTCTGAGCTGGTGAAGCCCCCTCACTGTGGGCCATGGCTTCGTCTAGAAGCCTTTAGAAGGACATGGCACATGGAAGCTTTTGCTCTTTGCCTACCTGCTCTCACCTTGCTAACACGTCCATTCCTTCACCGGCATTAGAGACCACTTATCAGGTTTCCAGTTCATATTGAAGACCAGATGAGATATCCATCTGTGGACTGAACAACTACAAGATTCTTGGACTTTCCATTCATAGGCAGCCATTGTTGTATTTGCTGGACCACAGCCCTTAATGACCTCCTTTCTCTCTCTCTCTCTCTCTCTCTCTCTCTCTCTCTCTCTCTCTCTCTCTCTCTCTCTCTCTCTCGGCTGTGCATTGAGAACTTTATAACAAAGATAAAAACTGTGGTTGACAATTTAGTAAATAATTAACTTCCCATGTATTACAATATGTGAAAGACAACACAAAGTAGTCAAGGGAGCAGTTCTCTGCAGCATTAACTTGATCCATGGATTAGCAGTTAGCATAAATGGAACCTTCTCATGTGGCTTGTTATCAGACTGAAAGGAGTTGGAAAATAAAGGCGTATATGCCAAGATGAGGATTCAGACTTCACCACTGAGGCTGAGGCTGGAGGCCCCTCCATTGTGAAACATTGCAATTCAGTTTCACAGGGTTGAGTCCCAGTTTGTCTTTTCACGTACGATAAATCACTGGTGACTTGATCCTCATGGAGAATCACCTAGCATTTCTAAAACAGTGATTCAGCAAATTACATACAGTATAATATACCAATATAATTATAAACCAACTATATATGGTAATCATCTTACTTCAGTCCCTTGGGCTGTGATTATGTCATATTTCAATAATTTCTATAAAGAGGTAGACTGAACCAGAATGAAAACATATTGCTGGTGTACTCCTTACATGTTCATATTTTGAAGACTTAAGAATTTACCAATTCATTATGAGTCTTTTGGAACTATAGACTTAGACTTAAAGACAGAGATTACCAATCACTTTCCCCAGTACAGGAGTCTGGAAGACGCAGTGTTTTATGTTTATCTTGTAGATACCCTAGGGCCATATTGGGAAAACTCATTACCAACCACCTTGTGCTATGAAAACTGACAAGGACCTGGTTAAATAGGTCCACTTTTGTAGAACAAGATCCCCCAAATATAAACAAGAGCTACTTAAAAAATATTATTCTTATTCCCATCTTTGATTCTTGTCTTATCTTATGTAATCTTGTCTTGAGATACAGACATTTTTAGGGGTCTGGATTACCAAGTGGATGAGTAGAAAGGCATAGAAAGAAGAGCGATAGTGTAGCAAAGGAATAGGAGCTTTCTAGTTTGACTCCTCATCTCACATGGGAGAATTAGGAGAAGCTTGGCTGGGGATCAGAAGAAGGAATATCCTGTGTTTATCACAGCATCCCTAATGGAGAGCAAGCGTTTGGCAGACGATTCTTTGCAAAGATGTGTTGATTAAATGACTAATTGGAAGATCCCTTGGGGCATATAAGTAAAAGAACTCAGGAGAGAAACTCAGTGACTACGGCTTGCTTTCCTCTTTTCTGCCAGGGTATAGGCCCTAGAAACAATCACCTCCTGTAGATACACCGCTGTGTGGTGTCCGTTCTCAAATATGTTACAGAACATTTCTTTGGATAGGTGAGTGCCTATGGAGACCAGGTTCAGTGGGAGTAGTAACAAATACAGCCTACTCTGTCTTTTCATTCCTTTAATGCCACCTCTTTCTGTGATGCTTTTTCGATTTCTCATAATAACCTTGTTGTATAACGACATTTTCTCATCAATGTACAGCAGGCATAAGATCTATGAAAAAGAAAGCTACACATAGCTGATTAGTTTAACTCTGCTAGCTTTCATTTTATCATTTTTATGGGCACCGACAAGGTTTCAATCTTTCTGAAGAGAGATGAAAATTAAGATTCTAAGTGGATAGAGCTGCAGTGGAGGTTACTGTCTTTCTTCTACTGCTACTTAGCAATTACTGAACACAGTGCGCATGCTATACTATTTAGTGTGTAGGACACACCAACCAAAATAAGCACTGTAGAAACAGCGGGAAATACTAACGTGGATACTGTGTTGTGAAGGTAAAATTCATGTCTACAGCAGTCCCCCTACACAAGTGGCAGAAGTTCTTTAGAGCATTAGGAAGGCAGTGAAACAATAGTCGAGAGTGGCTGAATGTACTATCTCTGAGTAAATGGAAATAACGTATGATGAACACAAGCTGCCATTCATATTCATCATTGCTCCGGTATTAGGTGGTGGCACAAACTTGCCTTGCTTTGTTTTGTTTTTCTGTGTCTATCATTTGGTGAGGACTCACAGCTCCTTCTTTCCTCTCAAGATATCCCAGAGAGCAGGGATGCCAGATTACTTTAATAGCCCTCTGGGGGGTCATATCCAAAGTCTTACACCAAAGCCATTTGTGGTTAAGATGGGCTATTGTTTAGTCGAGGTCCTTGCTTTTATTTTCTGTTTAACCATTCCGTTTAGTTGCTTGACTTTTGGGCAGCACTGCATGGTAAAGCTCTATTACAAGCCTACTGCTGTTTTATTTAACTGACAGAAGCTCTTCTTACCCATTGTATGGCCCATTATTATGGCTTTACTTATGTGTAAATTCTCCCTCAAGAACTTCAAAAGCTAACCATTCAAATGTCTATAGGCAATTAAATCCAAGATGTTGAAAATAAGAATATTTTCTTCTCACTCTACCTCTAAAATCCAAATATCATTCCATAATGATTTGCAACTTGATAAACCACTTAACTTTTTAAATTAAGTAATTTATTTACATTATATTCTTAGTGCTGCTTCCTCTCCCTCATCTCCTCCCAGTCCCTTTCTCTTATCACCCCCATCATTCAGTCCTCGGTTTCTCCTCTGAAAAAGGGAGACCTCCCTGGATATCAGCCCCTTTTGTATATCAAGTTGCAGTGGGGCTAGGGCTACCTTCTCCTTTTGTGGCTACACAAGGCAGCCCCTTTAGAGGAAAGGAATCTAATGACAGGCACCAGAGTCAGAGACAGGCCCTGCTCCTGCTGTAAGGATTCCCACATGAGGGCCCAGATGCACAGCTGTGACAGATGTGCAGAGGGCCTAGCCTCATGCCATGTATGCTCTCCATTTAGCAGTTCAGTCTCTGTGGGCCCCTATGGAACCAGGTTCGTTGATTCTGTATGTTTTCTTGTAACGTCTTTGCCCTCTTTGGCTCCTTCAATCTTTCAACCCCTCTTCCACAGAATTCTCCAAGCTCTGCCTACTGTTTGGCTGTGAGTCTCTGTATCTCTTTCCATCATTTGCTGAGTGAAGCCTTCCAGATGACAGTTATGCCAGGGACCTGTCTGCAAGCATGGCAGAATAGAATTAACAGTGTCAGGGGTGGGCTCTCTCTCATGCTATGGGCCTCAAGCTGGGCTAGTTGTTGGTTAGTCTCTTCCATCTTTACCCTTGTCTCTCTTGTAGAAAGGACAAATTGTAGATTAAAGGTTCTATGGTTGGATTGGTGCCCCAGTCCTTCCACTGGTTACTGGGGATGGCTTTCTCAGGAGTTCCTTTGTCCTAGACTTCTAGCTCTTTCCAAAGATGCCCTCCACCACACCAATTCCAGTTCTCTTTCCCAGTATCCTCTCTCCTTCCTTTCCCTACTAGATCCCTTCTGCTCCTCTCCCCACCACTTCCCCGCCAAGTTCCTTCCCTACAGCCATGCCACACAAGTCCATACTATTTTCTCTACACAGTGAGATTCAAGTATGCTCCTTTTGGCACTTCTTGTTATTTTGGGTCAGTGGATTATAGCATGGTTATTCTGTACTTTATGGTTAATATTCACATAAGTAAGTACATGCCATGTTTGCCTTTCATGACTTGAGTTATGTCAATCAGGATGATTTTTTTTCTAGTCCTGACATCCATCTGCCTGCAAATTTCATAATGTCCTTATTTTTAATAGTATTATATTGTGTAAATGTTACACGCTTTCTTTATACAGTCTTCAGTTGAGGGACCACTAGCTTTTTCCCAATTTCTGGCCATTTTGACCAGCAATATTTGTTGAAAATGGTTTCTTTTTTTCACTGTATTGTTTTGGCTTCTTTGTCAAAAGCAAACAAACAAACAAACAAAAAACAAAAAACACAAAAGAAACAGGTCTCTATAGGTGTGTGGGTTTACTTTTGGGTCTTCAATTCGATTCCATTGACCAACTTGTCTGTTTTCATAATATCATGTAGTTTTTATTACTATTGCTCTGTAGTAAAGCTTGTAATCAGGGATTGCATACCTCCAGAATTTCTTCTGTTGTGCAGGATTGCTTTAGCTATCTTGTTTGTTTGTGTGTTTGTTTGCTTTGTTTTTCTATATGAAGTTGATTATTATTCTTTCAATCAATTTCTTTAGAGAATAGTTTTAGAATTTTGATGAAAATTATGTTGACTCTGTAGATAGCTTTTGGTAAGATAGCAATTTTTATCTTACCTATCCATGAGCATGGGAGATCTTTCCATCTTCTGATACCTTTTTCAATTTCTTTCTTCAAAGACTTGAAGTTCTTATCTTACAGGTCTTTCACTTGCTTGGTTAGAATTATACCAAGACATTTTATATTTTTGTGGCTATTGTGAAGGGTGTTGTTTCCCCAGGGCTACTTTTTTGAGTTAGTATTTTTACTCAGATATTTTTCTGAAGGTGTTTGTCAGCTGTAGGAGATTCCTGGTTCAAATTTTGGGGTCACTGTTCTAAAATCTTCAAATAGCTATACTTTGACTTCTTTCTTTCCAATTTGTATCCCCTTGGTCTCTTTTAGTTGTCTTATTGCTATAGCTAAAAATTCAAGTACTATATTGAATAGATATGGAGAGAGTAGACAGCCTTGTCATGTCCCTGCTTTTAATGGAATTGTTTTAAATTTCTCTCCATTTAACTTGATGTTGGTTTTGTTACTTAACATTTTTATCTCACTGTTTCATCTCTAAACCAAGATGGAATTAACCTCTATCTCAAACAGTTTGTTGGAAGTAAATTAGTGAATATATATTCCTTCTCATAGAAAATTCTGTGTGATATCAGTTTTTTTTTTATTTTAAAAGATGCTATTTCCTTGATGTCCTTTGACTTTGTAAATGTGCCAAACACCCTGTGGCTTCAACAAGACACTTGGGTCCACCCTTGGCTCAGATTGTACTATCTCCATCCTGCAACCAAATGCCAGGCATTTTGGCCTTCACTCATCACTTGAATGCCATATTTCTTTAAAGTCAGTGATAATAATGTGTTCTTGTGTTACAGGAGATTTTTGATTTGAAGTTTTACTGCTTATAGTACCTTTTTCCTTCTTATTTTCCACAGTAAATGTACACAAAATATGTAAATCTAATTGGCTTCTGTGCCTGGCTGAGAGTACTGTGTTCTAAGCCTGAAGAAATTTGACCTGCTTTCATCTTTAGTCTCAACTCCTCTTGATGTTCTGTCTTTTTTCACCCATTTAGTCTGGTTAGTGCTAATTCTCATGCCTCCTCTGAAATGCCCTTCTCCATACTGTTCATTTCTTCCATTGAAAACTCCATACCTTTTTCTTATATGACAAGTTTCTGCTTCCTCTAAGGATACTTTCAAGTCTTCGTGGAGAATGTCAATGGTTAGTATGCATTCAGACTGCTTGATAATCATATTCCTGTCTGACAGTTAACTACAGTTCTCTATGCTTTCTTATTTTTACCACGGGGTAAGTCTTATGATGATTGAAATATCAAATATCAGCCATTATATTTCAGAGACCAAAACCAATGTGTTTTATGTAGAAATCCAAGTCTTTCAAATACTTCTACCAGGTGGGAAATGACGAGTATATGCAGGCATCTGATTTCCAGCTATCAGTTGAAAGGACAATGTAAGCACAAATGAATTGCTAAGCATTAGTTATTAGAAACAGAACAAAATAATAATTATTACTCTACCATTAGACTTTATGGTCTTTGAATGTAAGGACTTTCTCTTGTTAAGAAGACTTAGTCACTCAATAAATACTTTTTGAATTGAATCATATATCTTAGGTTATGAAGAAACATCAAGAAGTATTCTTGTTTTCCTCTCTGATAGTAGCTTAGTAGCATATAAATGTTTGCTAAATGAACCACTAAAGTCCAAAAACACTGAGACTTGCTATATTCATTAAGAAAAGCATAGAAGTGAATCTCTGCCCATTCATGATATTCTTTTTCTATCAATCTTCATTGATGCCAAACTGAATTTGTATATTTCTTATTTGCTAATTTGCATAAACACAGAAGTCTCTACTTTCAAATCCTAACTACATAGACTATGATGGAAATATAATCTAGAGTGTGTGAACTTTCCTTTGGATGCTTCCTAAGTTGTGCTTGATGGCAGCTGCATTGACTATCCACTGGCAAGAACTTTGGACTTCTCAATAATATTCAGTGAACTTCTGTATCCATTCATTTCCTTGGATTTGTGGACTGCATTCTTTTAAAAGAATGATATGTACACAAGGAAACTACATTGAGGAAGTGCAGCTCCAGGGAACACTATCATCATTACATTTAGTATCCAAAAATCATCTTTTGTTCAGCCTATAGACAAGATTTCCTTGTTTCCTCTATCACCGCCCAGCTTCTCTTGCGGAATTTTAGAGCAAAGGGTCAACACTGTACCTGCCTGTTTACTTAGCTAAATACTATGAAAGGTGAAAGAAAGTGATACATCAGGACCCAAAAGCAATTTGTCAGCCAGATTAAGGAAAATAGAATGTGCTTTAGATGTTCTCTTTCATTTTGAAAAAAAAAATGCAGTTGTTGAGAAACTGGAAAGTGCTTGTTTTATGTTTGTCCTTACATTCTCTGGACCAGTTTAATGAAACATGCAGCTGTTACTTTAAAGGAGAATGATTGGGGGAAATGCTGAGGTTTGACCTTTAATTGTGTGTTGAAGTTAGTTGCAATCTGCCTAGGGCTGAGTGTTTATAGTCCTGATGAGTTTTGGAAAGCACTGAGAAAAGATGTTTGAAAAAAATCATTTGAACGTCTTCATCTTTCTGTACTATTACTTGTACAATGAGGAAACGGATGAGAAAAATATATCTTTTTCAGATTTATAATAGTACTTTACAGTTTACCAGATGCTTACATTTTTTTTTCCTGCTTTTAAAAGAAATTAGCTCCTTGAAGCTCCACATTCTTGGCACTTCTTACATACAGATTCTTTTGAGCATGCTCTGAGAGTTTCTTTGACGCAAAATTAGCATGTTGAGTCATTTTGTCTAAGCAGTGGTTTGACCTATGAGTTACTTTCTTAGAGCTCACCTGAATTATGACTTCACTGACAAATACTTTGCTAACAAATAACATATGAATATCCAAAAGATGGGACATATTGATTCTACTATCTTTTGAACAACCAAAACTTTCATAACTGGAGCCCATACAATTATAACACGGTGTTCAATAGCACTTTATCATTTTTTTAAAAAAGAATTCCACAAGACTGAGAAAATGATCAGGAATTGAAGGACTGTGCTTTCAGATTGTTCATGGGGAGTCCAAAGAAGGTGGAATTACTGCTTCACTTACCAGAGTGAAGAACAAATACTAGCAGGTCAGATGGGGCTCAAAGCACTTCTGAGTCAGAATTTCTCTCACTTATCAACATTATTTGGAGGTTATTACCTAGTTGGTTCCCAAAGAACCGAAGCAATTTCATGTGGGTTATTTTAAAATAAAGAAAGTAAGTATGGGAAATTGCTTTTTTGCTGGGAAAGGTAGCTATTTAAGGTCACTCAGATGCTTTCTTGTACCGGTTTGTATTTAGGAAAGGGAATCTCAGAGAAAAATGCTAATGCTTAATATTAAGCAAACTCTCTCCTCTACACTTTAGAGAGGAGCCTGTACATTTTTATGTCCTCTCATAGCAGAACCTAGATGAAGAAGTGACTATTATGACATTTATTGAAGATTTTCTGTAAAAAAAAATAGTGTTCATTGTAGGCTGGATAGGTGGCTCAGCAGTTACGAGCACTTGCTCTTCTAGAGGTCCTGGGGTCCTCTCCCAGCACAAATATGGTGTCTCACAACCCTTTATAGCTCCAGTCCTGTTCTGGCCTCCAGAGGCTCCTGGAGGTGCACATGAATGCACTCAGGCACACACACACACACACACACACACACACACCACACACAAATAATCTATCTATCTGTCTGTCTGTCTGTCTGTCTATTCATCTATCTGTATATCTATTTTATATCTATCTATACACATATTATATATATTTAATTAAGATTTTAAATTTTTTATTATTTTTTATTTTTAATTAAGTTTTTGTGAATAAAAGTCAGAGGGTTTAGATTTAGGTAAAATCATATTCTCTTTTTAGATGTGGAACTGGCATGGTATCAAATACTTTTGAATATAGTACCTGTGCCTCATGCATCTTTGTCATACTTTTATTCAGAGAAAGTCCTTGAACTCCCTTTTAGGGTTTCTGGTGTGTTTACACTCTAGAGTGAAGTGCCTCTTAAGGTTCTCTTGAAGGAAAAGGCTCTCTAGAGGAACTGTCCTCAGAGGCAGCAGATGATTTTAGACAGCGGTTGAATCTGCCCAAGGACCAAGGAGTAAGGAAGATGTCATAAGTTGCCAATCTCTGAAGAATTGGACATAATTCTTATGTTGCACAGTATTATTGAGTGATTCCAGTTTTTATAATTTCATTTTTATAAATTAGAGACATAACAACATTGCAAAATTGGCTCATAGAAATCAACTGTTGTTGGGTGTGATGGTGCAGGCCCTTCATCCCAATACTTGGGAGGTGGAGGCAGGTGGATCTCTATGAGTTCAAAGTTAGCCTGGTCTACAAAGTGAGTTTCAGGACAACAGGGCTATACACAGAGAAACCATGTGTTGAAAAAAAACAAAAACAAACAAAAAAAGAAAGAAAGAAAGGAAGGAAGGAAGGAAGGAAGAAAAAAGAAATAAATTGTGGTAAAACCTTAGTTAAAAATTGAATATTTAACAGTAAGGATTGGAGCAGGAGATAGCTCAGTGGAACAAGGCTGCCAAGGCTGACAACCTCAGGACCTATCTGGTCTAAGGAGAGAATCAACTGCTACAAGTTATCCTTTTAATTCCACATTTGAACCATGGGTTATGCACTCAAAATTAACAATATACATGTCATAAAATAGTGAAAACTGCAATTAAAACATTGAGAGGAAATAAATGTAAATCAAAATTGAAGGAGCTATTCAAATACAAAGCTAAGTACTTATTTAAACAGTTTATTATAATAAATTGGAGAATATATACAAAATGAAAAATGTTAGCAAAATGAGTACAAAATAATGGACATAGCCATAGATATTAATATCAATATCAACATTAACTTCAATATTAATTAAATTTAAATAATTAAGTTTAGCACTTAATAATATTAACATTAATCTCTGATGTAGTAGATGAATACTTACTGGTGTTGAGGAATAGTTGTCATACACAATTAAACAAAAATCTTAATTATAAGACTATACTTCCTAAATTATAAAATATCTCTTGATATTCATAAATAAGTAAAATGAAGGTATTATAAAATTAAAGAATGGCATAAAGTAAAACTATTCAACTGAGATACTTCTCCCTCTGTATCCATGACTAAATTGTCCCAATATATCAACCAATTGCTTTTATTTATTTATTTTTAATGTCTTCTGCAGTGAGTAGTGGGTATTGCTCCATTCCAGTACTTTTGGGGCAGATTTATCAAAGCCACTTAGAATTTTACTTTAAGACAGCATAATACCTTAATCCACTCCATTTCAAAGAAAATTTAGGGCTACCTTTCCATCTAGCTTTTATTTTTTTCAAATGAATTCACATACAATTTAAGCCGTGAGAACATTATTTCATTTTGGATAAGTTGCGGACAGCTGGCTTATTGGGATGAAATTGTTCTTAAAAGATCAATTTTGAAAGTATCAACAAAATAATTGTAAAGAATGTGATATAATTAATGGAAATACAAATAAAATGTTCATTCATTAAGCACGTGAAAAAGCAAAGCTAAGTCAAATACATATAATTTGTCACTTATCAGATTTACTAAAATTAATGAACTTATTATATCAAGATTTGGGAAGCCTGAGAAGAGATAAGTGCCCTCAAGCCCTGAGGGAGGGAATATCAGTGGGTGTGGTTGGCTGTGTTTCACAGCAGGGGCAGTAAAACCTTGTCTTGACTGTATACTCAGCCTCTTCAAAACCTCAGTGTTCTTGGCTTTACTAATGAATCCTTTTCTTTGCACACAGAATCAAGAAGATTCTTAAAAGCAAGCTACCTCTAGTCTCTGCAAGAAACAGTGTGTTAGCATAGCTGCCCCCAGTCTGCCTAGTAACCTGTGATGCCATCACCTGCCCATGACTAGGTGGGTCAGCTCTCCAGTATATAAAAATGGCAAACCCACTTCTTTCTCTCTCTTCCTCTTCTGCTCTCTTCCCCTCTCTTCCTCTCTATTCCTCTTTCTTCCTCTTCTCATCTCTTTCTTTGTCTGTTTCTCTCAGTGTGCTTTCTCTTAGTCCTTCTGCTCATCTTCCTTCTTTCCCCATGCTTCTACAAAAAAAAATTCTTCATATCATATCTGCTGCCTGGCGCCCTATTTTTCACTTTTAATATGCTGCTTTTACATGTCAGTTTGTTGTATTATAAATAGACAATATTTGAATCTTATATTAAACATCGTTTCCATCCCTGTGCTTCAGGTCTTTTTCTGTTGTGTGTGTTTCTGGAGACGTAGGGTACTTCTTTATATGACTAATGCTAGGAGGGCAGGCCAAACATTAATGCATATTTAAGTATCACATTCCTTGGTACCCTCTCCCATTTCATGGCTAAAGCAATAATCATAGCTAAATCCCAAATCAACTAGGCCAGGGGCTATACACCATCTTACTCCACAGCCACAGATTCATATAGTTAGGGGTAGAATATGTACATACATATATAGTACGTGTGTTCAGTTTAATCACCTAAGTGATAGGGATCAATTTTATTCAGTAACAGAATGATTTCCTTTTAAAATGGTTTGCTACTGGGTTCCCAAAGCTAAAATTCATTGCCATTCAGTTATAAACAATAAAAAATTTGAGATAGATAAAACTGCTCTCCATGTGAATTTTTTTGCTTGTTAATTGTCTCTGTAAGCCATGCATCAAGCTGTTGGAACTGTTGTGCATTTTTCAGTCTTTTTCTCATATGAGATTTTCTATTGGATTTTCACAGTCACTCTTTGTACTGTTATTTTGTGTACACTGGCTACATTAATGACTTAAGTGGAATTCCAACCATTGAGTTTCTTGTTTGTTTGTTTTACACAGAGCTTCAACAGCCCAAGTCAACTTCAAACATGCTGTATAGTTGAGGGTGATCTGAACTCATCACTCTCCTGCCTCAGAGTTCTAGGGTTACAATCTTGGGTTACTATAATGAGTACATGAGATTCTGGGGATTACATTCAAGGTATGTGCAAACACATCAAATGAGCCACATTCCAGCACCAAAAGCTGGTAATCTTAGGAATATATAAATATCACCAAATAACTGACCAAATTACAGGAACTTTGAACTTGTGTTTCTCTAACTCACAGGCTCACTATGTGGCAAAAACATTTTAGAACTATTGCATTCTATTTCTAGCTTTGCCAATACACATCTTCTGCACTCTGGGGCCAAAAAATGGTCCAAGTTCTCCAAAAGCCTTTCCATAACTACATTAAAAAATAAATAGTCTGAAAGTATAATCAGGTTAAGTACTGGGATCTAGTGGAAGAACATGGCACAGAGAGTTCAGGCTTCAGGACACATTTTCTGTGAGAACAATAATGAATAAATATTTGCCCTATATTTGGCCTGAGCCATTGATGACTGCTTCAATGACTTTCTTATTATTGTACAGAATCTTTGTCTCTGTGTATTAACTTAGAAATCCTCAAAATCTCAGAGAGTCAGCTGTAACCTCTCACTGGCGCAAAATGGTTGTCCTGCATAAATCTTTTTATCCTTCTTGGCCTGTTCCAACTAAAACGGTAGACGAGGCAGGACTCACTCACTCATGAGGGGAGTAAGCCACTGGACTCGTGAAGTGATAGTGATCGTGGGGATCAGCGAGGGCTGTGCCCCTTCATACTGCCTTAAACTGACACTAATGTGGAAAAGCTTACGGCAAACTTTACAGGTGGGAATAATTTGCATTCATGAATCATCTTGAGATTTTGTTTCTTAAAGAATGAAATTTAGTGAAATAAAGGAAAGAAAAATGATCTTTTCATTGAATCCCTCACAAAGTCTCTATTAGATAACACTTTCACACTGCAAATCTCTTTCAAGAAAAACTTAACTGCCCCTCCTTCCTTTAACAAAGAACACTGTAGCAGCAGCAGCAGGCATGTCTTTGTTTCTGTTAATAGCTACTGTAGCTTTGAAACAAAAGAAAATATAGCATAAGAGCAATTCATTCCAATTTTCATTGTTACATAACAATAGTAAAGATTAAAATCATTTTCATTTTGTTAATGAAAGAAAATTCTTATGGAACAAAGATTCTAAAGGAGGATGAGACAGCTTTTTTCCCCATCTAAAACCTCTTCCAAAAGAAGAGAAAAAATTAGCTTTAAAAAAAATTAAGAAAATTATCATCTTCCACATACTACCATTTAAAAATTTCATGAACAAGAAAAAGTTAAGAAACTCATGGTTATACTAATTGTTCAGACGGTTCGACTGACATCTGTTATTGCAGTGGTCTAGTGTGTGCCTAGCTCTAAATATTCTCCCAAAGAAAAAGGAACAAATCACTAATTTCCATTTTTAGCTTGTGTGACAATGGAAAAGACAACCTTAAAAACCAGGTCATCCCCACAGGGAACTTACAAAATCTAACTGAGAGGTCACTTTCAAGACCAGAGACCCCCAGACACGCATTTTTGCTGTTAAATACTCATTTTTTCCTATATTAATTCTTTTAAAAGCCCTTCATAAGCTATATGGAGAAGTCCTTAGAAATGACTTGCGTGTTTAAGAAAATTAGAAGCACACACCACCCATAATAAATCAGGAAAGTTTCTCTTCTGAAGTGAACAAAAGTAGCTCACCAGGAAGTAGGCACTTGAAAACAGCAATTTCAAACTCACAGGCATAGCTAGGGTTTTTAAAGAGGAGCTTCTCCCTAGGTGAGCTGTTAATCCTTTATTAGGCCATGGAAAAGCATTGTACTAAAGAAGCAATTTCCCAGTTAAACAAACGTGTTTTTCCCCTTTCTCTAAGTCAATTAAATAGACAGTTGTTCCTATATAAAATACTTGGGGTTATAAGCTAGCCATTTATTAAAGATGGTAACACTGTCTTATTTCTTCTAGAACTACCTGAAAATAGACTAACAGCACAGAAATATTAAGAAAAATAAAGTTGGGAAAAATTGAAGTAATTGCATGAGGAAAAAAATTGAGGAAATGGCAAACCAATGACTTGAGACCCACTCCATGGGAGAGAGCCAACCTTGTCACTATTAATGATACTCTTACTATACTTGCAGACAGGAGTCTAGCATAACTGTCTTATGAGAGGCTTAATCCAGTAGCAGACAGAAACAGATTAAGAGACCTACAAGCAAAGTGTAGGCCCCGTTTGTGGAGTTCTGTGGAAGAGTAAGAGGAAGTACACCACAAGAAGACTTACAGACTCATCTAACTTGGGCCCATGGGGCCTCACGGAGACTGAACTACCAACCAAAGAACATGCATGGACTGGGCCAGACCCCTTACACATATGTAACAGATGTGCAACGTGGTCCACATGTGGGTTCCCTAACAATGGGAGTAGGGACTGTCTCTGACTGTGTTGCCTGCTATTGGATCCCTTTTCCCCTAGCTGAGCAGCCTGTCAGGCACCAGTGGAAAAGGGTGTGCTTAGTTCTGCTGCAAAATGAGGTGCCAGGGTGGGTTGATATCCCTTGGGAGCCTTCCCTTCTCTGAGAAGAAGAAGAAGAAGAAGAAAAAGAAGAAGAAGAAGAAGAAGAAGAAGAAGAAGAAGAAGAAGAAGAAGAAGAAGAAGAAGAAGAAGAAGAGAAGGAGGAGGAGGAGAAGAAGGAGGAGGTAATGGGAAGAGGAGAGCATGAGGGTGGGACTGGGAGGAGAGGAGGGAGGGAACTGGGATCAGGCTATAAAGAGAAATAAGAAAAAGAAATAAGGATGAAGTGGAAGTTTCTGTTTTCCTTGGAGACTCAGCTGTGTCATATGAATGTGTTTTTTGTTTGGTTCCAAGTGTGGCATGTGGTAGTGTTCTTTCCACAGCTGAAAACAAACCTGATCTTTTGCTGGAAGCGCTCTCATGAGGGGTGTGGTTTTTGCCAGCTGCAAAACATCTTTGTGTGGACTCTGAGAAGGGATATATAGAAGCCCACAGATAGTGAGACAACACTTTCGCATCACTACACTTTGCAACAGTTCACACCACTTCAATTGTCTTCATATTTCTGCAGTTCACTTCTCAGAGAGAAACACTTGAGAGAATTTTTTGTGACACCCTGAGTCTTGCTACTTCCACTGACTCCTGCCTGTTTGGATCATGCTAATGCTACTGGATTGTGTTGCTGTTTGGTGTTTACTATTTGGCTGGACTGCTGGAATCCTGACAACAGAGAGTGAAATTGCCCTAAGGAATTACATCTAAAAAGGTCCACATCCCTGCCCCTATTAAGGTTCATTCTCTCCTACCTCTGGTCTGTGGGTAGATTTTTATTTTTAAAAATCTAAGCCTACAAGAGAGGAGATTGGAACTGAAATATAGTTTAGAGATCGCTATGACAAGGGTAGGAAGCCATGAGAAGTCAAAGTTGTTGAGTTTCTAGATGGGTGACTGAGGAAGGCCAGTAAGCAGAGAGTAAGTGGATGATTGTGTTGTTGAAGAAGTATCCAGCTGCCTGTGATTGGCTGGTTGGTTTATTTTATAAGCCCTGTACTAAATTATAGTAATGAATTCAGATTTTTTCCAGTCTTCATCCTTAGCTTTGAATGTGATATTATGGAGGCCAATGGCTTCTGGTCAGGTTCTGACCATCTCACAGTGTTCCATGTTCTCCAAATTCAGTATCTCAGTGCTAGTATGTCCCTCCATGCTCAAATACTACACACATGGTAAATACATTCAGTAGGAATGACTCAAAAACAGTTGGCAGTTCTTTCATACACCTATGATTATTTTCTCCCTGTCCTTTATTGGTCTATTTATTTTTTCCTGGCTATTGAAAGAATTATCCACTTTTCTTTGGCCTAGCCCCCCTGCCTCTAATTCTCATTTCATTTTTTAAAAATCAGATATCAATCTGTTTTGCAAGATCGAACATGTCTGTATCTTTTTTTAATCAGAATCAGTAAACTCCTTTCTCTGTGTTGAGCCAATGATTGGACTATTTATTTATAAGACTTTTCTATATTGTGTATGTGTGTGTGTGAGAGAGAATGGTATTTTTGGTGTATATGTATATTCATATTCATGTGGGTGTGTGCCTGTGGGTAGGTTTTGATGTTTTTCAAACCTACTTTATTTTTTTCTGTTTTGTTTTGTTTTTATGCTTATACCTCCCTTCCAACCTACCAACCTTAGAAAGGTGAGAAAAGAGGTCAATGGGAACAGGAGAAATAGACAGTTTTAGACACAGCTCCTTGGAGCAATTCCACTGGCATAGTCAACAGGATTCCAGCAGACCTATTAAATAGCAAACAAGCAATTCAGTAAAAGTGACTGCAACTTCAGCCACTGCCAAAACCCAGAGCAGCAGCCAAAACACAACAACAGCTGAAACCTCGAAGCATTCTCTGGCATGGTTCTCTCTAGGAGCAGTTCAAAGGTGAAAGTGATGAACAGCCAAACAATAGAAAATAATGCCAAGACTAAAAACCCACCTTCTTGTTTGGGATATATGTGTGTGTGTGTGTGTGTGGGGGTGGGTGGGTGGGTGTGTGTACACATATTCTCTCAGAGTCTGTACTAGGATGTTTATCAGTTGGCAAAGATCATGCCCTGACAAGAGGCAATTCTTTCTCTAGTGGACAAATATCACCTGTTTTCTTATAAGTCTGTTTCCAGCAGAAAAACACCATGAACTCTCACACAAGTCTGTTTCACATTCCACATTTGGGATTAAAATAAAAACAAGGTTTATATCCACTGCACATGTGTTTCCTAATACATAGGGAATAAAAAGTTTAAAGTTGAGTGGTTTTGGTCCTTTATTTCTCTACAACAAATATTTTTCTTTTTGAGATTATATAGTGATATAATTTCATCCTTCCTTTTCTTGCCCCAAACTCTCCTATTATACATTTCCCCATTCTCCTTCCAATTCATGGCCTCTTTTTACCATGAAATGTTATTGTATCCATATATGTATATGTATATACATATACACACAGTTAACTTATTTTTTTGAGACAGAGTCTCTCACTGAACCAGATACTTACTAATTTAGCTAGATTGTTTGCACAATAATCTTTAGAGATTTACCTACTCTGCCACACCCCTTGGACTGGAGTTAAGGGTATATGGGTGTTTGGAATCTAGACTGAGATTCAGTTATTTTTACAGTAAGCACTTTACTAACTGAGAGTTACTCATAGCCATTAAGACATTGTACTTTGAATTGGATTTAGTTGTACATATGTCATCAAGCCCAGTGGACCACAAATGTCCCAAGACCCCAACTAACATCCTATTCATTTCATAGACTTTATAATTCCTGTTTCAATGTCAATCACAAAGATGTATTAGATGCATTTTAGTTGCCTGATAGAGAACTCAAAAATATGATTCCGTCCTAAAGAGTATTTTTATTTTAGTGTGAGATGTAAAAAAATTTTTTTGCTTTACTATCTAAAGGACTAATCTGCAGTGAAACTTTTAGAAGGCAGATGAGACATTCTGGCAGGAATTTTGCCTGGTGCTCTCCAAGTCTCATCATATGGACTCCTTTTTCTTCAGTAATCCTGGCTGTGGTGATGTGATCCATTTTGAATATGAACATTATCTTGTAAAGAATTCCTTTGATCTACTCACTGTCACTAATTGGAACCATGTGGCTTTCTGAGTGCTTAGAATATGAACGACCAGTTGGCTACTTGGTGTTTTCAGCTCAGACAGTAAGATGTTGCCCTTTGGGTACCCTCCTGCAAGCACTAATATGTGGCACTGTTTGCTTGCAATAAACATAAACTAACAAGAGGAAAATAGTTACCCAGTGACAGTTGCAGTAACAGGAATAGCATATATCATACTCTATATCTGCCTAGGAAAAGCTGGAGACCTTCTTATGTGCCCTTGTTTTGTTCCATTCATCCATGTATTTAATTCCATCAACTTCAGCCCAGGGGTTACGGCAGAGATAGGTAAGTCCTTAAAGATTATTGCACAAACAACTTAGCTAAATAAATGAGTCGTAGGCTAAGTGAGAGACCCTGTATATACCAGCCTCTCTCTTCTAGAATTATTCTGGTAAATTAGGGAATTTATGTGACTATAACAAAATCATATATGTAATGAAAATCCTTCATTTTGGGTAAAACAGTTAGTTTTGTCATATTAGAACAAACTTTATTGTAACTGTCATCCTCTGCCTTCTTAAGCATTCTATAAATTTATATATCATATATCCTATTAGAAATATCATTAGTTGGAATGAGGAGATAGCTCAACAGTTAAAACTATTTCTGGCCTTTTTAGAGAACTCGAGTTCAATTCATAGCATGCACATCAAGAAGCTCGCAACCACCTGTGTCTCCAGCTCCAGTGAGACTGAATACCTTTGACCTCCATGAGCACTAACATTCTTACACACACAATCCCACACACACTTAAAACTGAAATTAAAATGATACTGTGTATTTAACATTAAGTGTGTGTGTGTATTAAGTCTTACAATGGGTTGAGTGATGGTTGTCCCCCATTATTTCTAGTTACAATCCAGAACTTGTGAATATTACCTTCTTTGGAACTGTGATTATTGCTGGTGAAATGAAGTTAAGAATCTTGAGACATGGGCTGGAGAGACGGCTCAGAGGTTAAGAGCCACTGACTGCTCTTCTGAAGGTCCCGAGTTCAATTCCCAGCACCCACATGGTGGCTTACCACCACTTGTAATGAGATCCGGTGCCTTCTTGTGGTGGGCAGGTACATGTGTGGGCAGAATACTGTATACATAATAAATAAATCTTTTTTTAAAAAAAAGAGAAGAATCTTGAGACAATATTGGATATTGTCTTGGATAAACAAGACATTCAAATAGTCTTAGTTAGGGTTCTATTGCTGTGAAGAGACACCATGACCAAGGTATCTCTTACAAAAGCCAAACATTTAATTGGGGCTGGCTTACAGTTTCAAAGGTTCATTCTACCACTATTACCATGGCAGGAAGCATGGCAACATGCAGTCAGGCATGGTGCTGGGACAGCTATGAGTTCCTCATCTCGATCTATAGGCAGCAAGGAGGATACTGGATTGTTGCACACTGGGCATATAAGACCTGAATGCCCACCTCCACAGTGACGCACCCCCTCCAACAAGGCCATTCCTTCTTCAATAAGGCCACACTTCCTGGTAGCGCCGCTCTTATGGCCGAGCACGAATCTATGGGGCCCCTATCTATTCAAACTACACATGTGGGACTGGAAGTTTGTTTCCTCCAGTGATTTATCTACTGCACTTATTCAGTTTCATTTTGAAGTTTATTTTCTTTTCTAAACAGAGAAGACATTTTCTTTATTGATTAAAAAAAAATCATGTTTCAGGTGCAGTTTCTGGTCTTCTTTCTATCAAGCTAATGGGAACAAAAGTGTCCTATCACATGGGGAAAAAGTCATGTTTGTGACAAATTACAGCTCAATCTGCTGCTAATGTGTGATAATTACATATTTCCCCTGCATGTGAAATTGGCACTTTCATCTTACTGACTGCACAAAAAGCTGTAGTCTGTTTCAAAATGTATTTTTTTAAGCCCAGCTGTTGCTCATACTACTTAAAACACTGAAAGCTTACATTTCCTCTTAGGAATATAAAGCTGTCCTATATTCCAACAATTAGCTGTAAAGGTGCTATCCACTTACATGCGGAGTGAGTTTCTAGTGAAAACTAATTTATTCCATTGCTGAGAAGGCTTTGTAGGAACCTTTAACTAGAGAGCGACTCGATGTGCTTAAAGTAGCTGGTTGCCATTGATCTCTGGTCTTGTCTACAAAAGCTTTCATCCCAGTAGGGGATTCCTAGGTGTATCTGAAATTACACGGTCTTACCTTAATTTATCCAAGATTTAAAGCAATTCTATTAGCTTGGCACTATTGACAATGTCCTTTTCTGATCAAATCCTATTGCTCAGATTCACCACCTTAGCTCTTCTCTGATTCATAAACCTGTTTATTATAGCACTAGGGATCTCCATTGAAGGAGTAAGTTTTGATTAAGTCAAATGGAAGGAGAAGGAACTTGTAACCTGCTTATTGATGCATAATTAAGTTGTGGAATAAGTGATTACAGGGACTTTTTCAGAGATCAATGATATAGGACGGTAACTAAGCTCAGAGAAGACAAAGTTACAGTGTGAATGACATTCTAAAGTGGGGATAAAAGCAGGTTGCTGCTGAACCTTGGTCTGACTTGAGATTTGCTTTTCTCAGATATTAGTACGATGGATTTGCCAAGGAGTGTTATTTGCTTGACAAGTTCTGTGCAGAGAGCCAATACTTTCAACAGGGAAGGGCCCATGTACTTTGAAAGAGAAGAGCCCATAGGAGTGTTTAGACCAAAGGCCACCAAATTGCAATGACATTGACACAGAGATGAAGAGAGTTGAGACAGGCTTCCCGTTTTAGCAGCGTTTCGCAAATCTGGGTGAACATACACAGGTTTTGTTCAGGTTGTGGAGCTATGCTTTTCTCTCAGGTTTGAAGAAGCTTTGCCTGGGTCTCAACAGACATATTTTGCTCTACCATTCTGCTTTATTTTCGTTGTAGTCATTCTATCTCAGAGTATTATTTGTTTGCTTGTGTATAATTTCATGTCCCAAATTAGGATATTAACTCCATAAGAAGAATACATTTTCACTGATGTTCATCAGTCGTTTCTCCCCATCACCTAAAGAGGTTTTTAAAATAAATATGCCCTGAGGGATAGGTACAAATGAACGCATGAAGCTAAAAGAATATTGGAAGTCATGGATATAATGTTGAAGAAATCTTAAATACATGTTGTAGACATTCAAGGTGGAGAAAGTTTATGCTTTCAAATCACATGTCTTATTTAATTATCTGTTTGATGATGAACAAGAATGCATTGAATAGTTTGAAAGTTTCCATTAAGCTAAAACTTTAAAAGAATTGATCCGATCGTCACTAAATTGCAATTGCAATATCGAACAGCAAAAGCTAAAATCTTTCTACTGGATAAGGGAGGTAAATAGTTTTATGTTTATACCAATAGTACATTCTTAAGAATTATATTTAATTGCAAATAGTTATACCATGATACATTTATAATGTCACTGGTGAAGAAGTAGAGAAGGCTCCTTATTTGTATGTATTAGAAAGGATTGGCTTAAAAATCAGCAGGCAGTGCCTACAAGACGTGCAGGGTCAAAGATGCAGCAAAGATCAAAGGAATGGCTAACCAAAGACTGGCCCTACTTGAGACCCAACCTATGGGAGAGAACCAATCCCTGACACTATATTAATGTTACTCTGATTTGCTTGTAGGCAAAGCCTAGCATAACTCCTCTGAGAGGCTCCACCCACCAGCTGATAGAAATACAAGCAGAGACACAAAGCAAAACATTATATAGAGATCTGGGAGTCTTATGGAAGAGTGGGAGGAATAATTGGGGGAGCCACAGGGGTCAAGGTCTCCACAAGAATGCCTACACAGTCAACTAACCTAGGCCTATGGGGCGTCGTAGAGACTGGATTACCAATAAAAGAGTACACATGGACTAGCTCTGGCCTGCATGTATGTCACAGATGCACAGCTTGGTCATCATGTGGGTCCCCCAACAACTGGAATGGGGACTCTCTCTGGCCCTGATGCTTGTCACTGGATCCCATTCCTCTAAATGGTATGCCTAGTCCTGCAGAGACTTAACATGCAAAGGGTGGTTTGGGCAGGTTAGTACCTATGGGGACCCTTCTCCTTCTCTGAAGAGAAAGACCGGGGAAAATAGAGGGAATGGTGTGAGAGCAGAATCTTGGAGGAGAGGAGCTCTGTGCTTAGGATGTAAAGTAAATAAATTATTTAATGGAGAAAAATCAGTACGCAGGAATCCAGGAGGTCATTGTTGCTAAACATTGAAAAATTCTGAAAAGGACAGGAACAAAAACTGACTTCCCCACGACACATACACACATGAGATAGACACCAAATATGTCACCTAAGAACCAAACGTATGAGATGACGTAAGAAACAAAAGAGGGGATGTTTTTGAGATAATATTGTTTAGACATATATAACCAAATCTGAAGTTCCTGCAAAAGCCAAAAATCCCACCAAGTTATGACCCAGTTATTCCAATCAATACTTATTGTAAAGGGTCACCACGAAAGCATGAAACAAACCTGCTCACAAAATATTAAAAATTGGGAAATATTGGCAAGGAAACAGAAATAATAGAAAATGAACAGCAGTGTATTATTAAAATGCTGTTTTATTAATAATGAGCCAGTAGTATATTTTTACAGTGACTACTTGCTCTCTACCCACACCACTGTTGTAAATTTTAGTGACATTTTAATTATATTTTTCTCTGTCTTAAAGGGATGTCCAAAGCTTGTCTTAAGAGACCTAAATTTCTTAATTTTCCCTTTATGTTGTACAAATAATAGTAAGTAATAATGCAAAACAGAAATTGGTTTCTGAGCATTGTTTTGTATCACAATTTCGTACATACACATGTGTTAGAGGACAAAAGCTATATTTAGACAGGGACAAATTATTTTTTTTTTTACTCCTTTCCCTCTCTCCCCATCCACCTCCTCCTCTTCATTCCTTTCCTCCCCTTCTTCCTCTTTTCTTCTTCTTCTCCTGTTTTGCTTTAAATATATATATATACATAGTCTCTCTACATAGTCAGGCTGTCCTGGAACTCATTATGTATATCATTCTGGTCCTAAATTCATAGAGACCCACCTGCCTCTGCATCTGCTTTGAGTACTGAGATGAAATGCATATGTTTCCATGGCCAACTTCCTTTTTTACCTTCCTTTTTTTTTAAAGTGAAAAAATTTTAATATATTTTATTAGTTTATTCATATTACATCTCAATTGTTATCTCCTCCCTTGTATCCTCCTATTTCTCCCTCCCTCCCATTTTCCCCTTATTCCCCTCCCCTATGACTGTGACTGAGGGGGATCTCCTCCCCCTGTATATGCTCATAGGGTATCAAGTCCCTTCTTGGTAGCCTGCTATCCTTCCTCTGAGTGCCACCAGGCCTCCTCATCCAGGGGACATGATCATATATAGGGCACCAGAGTTCATGTGAAAGTCAGTTCACACTCTCCACTCAACTGTGGAGAATGTCCTGTCCATTGGCTAGCTCTGGGTGGGGGTTTGAAGTTTACTGCATGTATTGTCTTTGGCTGATGCCATAGTCTGAGCAGGACCGCAGGGCCCAGGTCTGCTTGTATTAATGTCCCCTGGATCTTTTATTTCCCCATTCTCCCATGTTTCTCTCACATACAGTCCCAATAGGATGTCCTCCCCTTTGTCCCACTTTCCTGGTAAGTGAAGACTTTCATGGGCTAGTGTCCAGATAAGTGAGTATATACCATTTAACTCTTTCTGCTTCTGGTTTACTCATTATGATCACTTTTAGTTCAATCCATTTGTCCACAAATTTTGGAAATTCCTTGTTTTTAATAGCTGAGTAGTATTCCATAGTGTAAATGTACCACAGTTTCTTTATCCATTCTTCTACTGAGGGACACTTAGGCTGTTTCCATGTTCTGGTTATTATGAATAAGGCTGCTATAAACATGGTTGAGCAAATTTACTTGTTGTGTGCTGGAGCATCTTCTGGGTATATTTCAAGGAGTGGAATAGCTGGGTCTTGAGGAAGCCCTATTCCCAATTTTCTGAGATAGATCAGATAGATTTGCAAAGTGGTTGTACTAGTTTGCATTCCCACCAGCAATGAAGGAGTGTTCCTCTCTCCCCACATCCTCACCAGCACGTGGTATCACTTGAGTTTTTGATCTTAGCCATTCTGATGGGTGTAAGATGGAGTCTCAGAGTTGTTTTGATTTGCATTTCCCTGATGACTAAAGATGTTGAGTATTTTTTTAAGTGTTTCTCAGCCATTTGATATTCCTCTGTTGAGAATTCTCTGTTTACTTCTGAGCCCCATTTCTCAATTGGATTATTTGGTTTGGTGGTGTTTAATTTCTTGAGTTCTTTATATATTTTGGATATTAGACCTTTGTCATATTCAGGGTTGGTACAGATTTTTTCCCAGTCTATAGGCTGTCACTTTGTTCTCTTTACAGTGTCTCCTGCCTTACAGAAGCTTCTCAGCCTCCTGAAGTTCCATTTATTAATTGTTGACCTTAAGGCCTTGGCTGTTGGTTCAGGAAGTTGTCTCCTGTGCCAATGTGTTCCAGGCTCTTCCCCACTTTTTCTTCTAATGATTTAGTGTCTCTGGTTTTATATTGACTTGAGTTTTATGTATGGTGACAAATATGGGTCTAAATGCCTTTTTTTTTTTTTTACATGTAGACATCCAGTTAGACCAGCAACCATTTGTTGAAGATGCTATCCTTTTTCTATTGAATAGATTCCATATGTGTGTGGATTCATTTCTGAGTCTTTGATTCAATTCCACTGATCAACCAGCCTATTGCTGTGCACTACCATGCTGTTTTTTTTTTTTTTTTTTTTTTTTTTTTACTGTTGCATTATAGTACGACTTGAGATCAGGTGTGAAGATTCCTCCAGAGCAAGGAAGGTTGCTTCAGGATCTACGATTGTATCTTCTAGACCTGAGATTCGTTCTCCATCTCTTGCATTCTGTTGAAAAGGCTCGCTTCTGTGTTGCTCGCCTTCCTCTCTGAGCGCTCACATTCCTGTGTGTATGTCCCGTTTTTTCTTCTGTCTGTGTGTTTATCATTGAATCCATTTTCATCTTCAGATCTTGAATTGTTTTATTGATTTCGTTCATCTGATTGTTTGTATATTGCTGAATTTCTTCCATTGCCTCTTTTTAGGCCTTCAGAGCTTGAACAGTTTTATTGATATCCTTCATCTGCTTGTATGTATTTTCCTGAATTTTTTCCAGTGCCTCTTTATAGGCCTCTTTTATGTTTTCCACTATTTGGCTCCATCTTCCTGCTCCATTATCATCCTCATTACTAAGGATTTGAGGTAATTTTCTTGTATTTCCATTGTCTTTGAGTTCTCTTGGTTACTTTCTTTGGGATAGCTGGGATCTAGAGATGCCATATTGTTTTGGGTTTTTTTTTTTTTTGTGTGTGTGTGTGTATGTACAATTTTATGGTGTCCTTTAGTCATCTTTCCATCTCTGTTTTTGGAAGGTAGCTTCCGGAGTTGGATGGAGGGTGTCTGAAGATAAATTTGCCTGTTTTCTCACAATTTCACTAGGCTGGAATCTCTGATGCTTCACTGGTCTGGATGGCAGGAGCCCAGCCTCGTAGTTTCAGTCTCTCACAGCCAGTGATCCCCAGCTCCCCTCTACTGTGGGTCCTGGAATTTTCTTGGGTCTCAGAATGCACGCTGGGACAGGTCAAAGTGTCCATAGCCTTTTGTTCTCCCTTGTGGCACAGGAGCTCTCTGGGGACTAACTCAGATTGGGCAGAGGGGGTCTGATGGCCACTCTACTCCCTGTCTCCCTGAGATTTCCTTAGTCCCAGAGTGCTGATGCTCTGCTGGTCTGTGGTTCCTGGTAGCATTCTGGGACCCAGACTACTCACAGAGTTAGTGCCACAGGGCCCACACTGCCCACACACTGAATCCAGTTCACATCTCTAAACCCAAACATGTCTTGGAGCCCAATCCATATGCTTAGTCCAGTTAGTGCTGAGTCCAACCAGGGTCTCGGACCCAAACCGCACACTGAGCTCAGTTAGGCTATTAGGGCCTCAGGGCCCAAACCGCCACTGCTGAGTCCCGTTTGGGTCTCAGGGCCCAAATCTTGTACCAGTTCCCTTCTCCCACAACAATTCTCATTGGTCACTACCAATGGCCAGAGAGTTCCTAGCAGCCAACCTCATCAGCTGCAGCCACTGCCACTATCTCATCAGAGTTGATAACACCTATTTTTGCCATTGTTCATATCAATTTAAGAACTTTAGAGAGAGGCACCAAAGTCTCCCGTGTGTGTGTGTGTGTGTGTGTGTGTGTGTGTGTGTGTGTGTGTGTGTGTATAATGTGTGTATGTTTGTGTGTGTGTGTGTATGTGTGTGTGTGTGTTCAAGTGCATGCATGGTGCACATATGCATAACTAACTGCCTGAAGGAAGTATTGAATGGTCTAGAGCTGAAACTGAAGGCAATAAGCTTTTCAGCATGTGTGGACTGCACTTCAGTCCTCTGTAAGTATGGTAAGAGCCCTAAACTGCTGACCCATCTCCACATCCCCATATCGTTTGTTTTCTAACTACAATTTCTTTCAACTGAAACATTTTATTTATATTTGTTAGTTTACTTATTCACATTTATTCTTCTCTCATATAATACATCCTAACCACAGTTTCACTTTGCTCCATTTCTACTTCCTCCTTGAACTCCCTCTCTTCCAGATCTACTGTTCCTCCATTTTCTTTCAGAAAAATAGCAAGCCTCCATGGGATATCAACTTAACACGGCATAACAAGATACAGTAAGACAAGTCACAAACCTTCATATCAAGATGGACAAAACAGCCCAGTAGACAGATAAGGGTCCAAAGAGCAGGCAAAAGGGTCAGACACACTCCAGCTTCCAATATTAAGAGTCCTACATCATCACCAATCAAACCACAGCCATAACATCTACGAATAGGACCTAGGAGGGACTCCTGCAGGATGGTTGACTGCTGCTTCAGGATCTGTGACATGAAAACTGCACTCCACCTCCTGGAATTTCCAGACATCAAATAATAAAGCACACACCATTACAGATGGTTTTAACTTACATATTAGTTAAGGCTGATCTATGAATCTTCAATCTTAAAATGGGTATTTGAGATAGGAGATAATTGACCACCATTAATATCACATGTTTTTCTTTCATTCATATTTAAGCAAGCACATCAAGGTGCAAGTGGTTGGATTGACTGTCACACGTTTCCCCTTGACACTTGGAGATGGTTTAAATTCCCAGGATGCTGTAAAATTTCCTTTGCAAGCTATCAGTTTAGGAATTGTATGCTAAAATATTAGTGTTTGACATTTAGAGAATCTGCTGCTTTTCCAATTATTTAACTCATTGCCTTCTGTGATCATTACTTTCGTCATTGTTGTAATGATATATTATCAACTTATCTTAAGAAAGGATTGGTGAGACTTTTTTTTTTTTTTTTTTTTTTTTTTTGGCTATCAGATTGAGGGTAGTCCATCATGGTGAAGTCATGGCTGTTGGAGCATGAGATAGCTGCTCACATTGTGTGTGTAGTTAAGAAGCCAAGATAGATGGGCATCAGTGCTCATCCCAGTTTATTCTGTCTAGGAGTGTAGCTCATGGAATGGTACACAGTTCTTTTAGGTTAGGTTAGGCACTTCCAATTCGCCAAATGTAGAATTCCCTTAACAGACAATGCCCATAAGACTGACTCAGATTATTCTATATCGTGTCAAGTTGACAGCATGAACCATTGCAGTCTACCTCATGTCACCACGATAGTGAAGCCTTTGAGTTTTACGGCATACCATCTATCCTTTGCCTTATAGACTTCAAAATATATATTGCAAAATGACAAAGAAATTCATCTAATTTCAAAAACCCAATACACCGCATTTAAATGTTCTAATATGTTTCAACAGTAGGAGCTCAGAGTCTCTTTTTAGGTAGTCTTTTTTTAACTTGCTATTTCTCGGTTTTCTTTCAGGAACTGGCTACTAGAAGCTTAACTATGGGCAACACAAATTGGATTTGGTGTATTTTTTTAAGTGGGGGAATGCAAGAGTGGGAGGGTGGACCTGTGGGGAACAGGAAGTGAGTGTGATCAAGGTGAACTGCATGAAATTCCCAACTAATTTACTAGAATATTATGTTGTGGGAACAAGTCAACTTTAATGAAAGTCTTTTATTTTGGAGACTAAAGAGAGAGCTAAGTGGTTAAGAGCACTGGTAGTTCTGGCAGAGGACCTGAGTTCAAGTCCCATCACCCAAATGACAGCTCACGTCCACATGTCATTACACTTCCTGAGGATATGACTCCTTCCTCTGGCTTATGCGTGCACCAGGCATGAATGTGTTGCACATATATACACATAAGGAGCACAGTATAATAATAAAATTTTTAAATAAATTATTTTACCTTTAATTATGTGCATGTGCATGTGAATGCAGGTGCCCACAGTGGCTCCAAAGTGCCTTGAAGATGGAGTTACAGTTGGTTATAAACACCAAATTCATTTTCTCTGCAAAAGTAGCATGGATCAGGGGTCTCTTTAGCACAGGTTTGTTTGCTTATTTATTAACTAATTTATTTATTACCTAAATTTACATTATCTATCATCTATCTATTATCTTTCACCTATCTACCTATCCATCCATCATCTCTATCTATCTATCTATCTATCTATCTATCTATCTATCTATCTATCTATCATATGTTGATACAGTGTCTTATGTATTCTAGATTACCTTTAAACTCATATAGTAGCAAAGCATAACCATTAATATTTCCTTCGCTCCTCACCTCTGAACAGAATATATATACATATATATATTTCATGGGCAGATAGCCAGTTTTTGTTTGTTGTTCTTCATGTTCAGGCTTATAGACTAGAATATCAGAAGAACTTGGCCAATATGTATTGATATTTTGTCACCAGTTCAATCTGTCAAACAGAGACAAGTATTCAATGTTTACATTCCATATATTCCACTTGAGACTGCATTACAAAACCGAATGAAGAATCACTTGGGCTACGTTGTCTAGTAAAACCAGTCCTTGCCTGCTGCCTCCATCCTTTGTTAATCTACCATGCACTTCTTGGTTTACTGAATTCAAAAATTTAGGGTTTCTTCAAGTGGATCAAAAGTATTTCTTGGGATGTTTTTACGTATTAAGTGATAAGTTGGAGCCATAAACAAATACCTATGGGAAATGGTTAAGCAAACTTTCTCTAGTGCAGCAGATTTTAAGACTATATAGTAAGCAATGACTCGCCAAGCAATACATCAAATATTCATTACTCTTCAGATTTATTCCACTGTAGAACCTTATCTTATGGAAATAACTTTTAGAATCATTGTACCTGGAAATAAATTTGAGGATGTGCATCATGGTATAAAATATTAACATAGCTGAATATAACATAACTATCCTGTCATTCTGTATTGTCCTATCAAGATATACACAGAGACACATATTTTTCCTCACGGTTTACAGTAAATAAAATTTTAACTGTTTAAATATGTGTGTGTGTGTGTGTGTGTGTGTGTGTGTGTGTGTGTGTTTAAATTTACACATATGTAGAGGTCTATTTTCCATGGATAATCTACATTTCCAAACCCAGGTCTCCTATTAACTATATTGTGATTTCAGGGAGATATTTCTCCTCTTTGGGCCTTGGCTTCTTCAGCTCTATAGTGGATTTTTGAAACCAGATCTCCAGAATGGTTTCAGTTTTGACGTGTTCTGACACAGATGGAGGAGCCATAGTGCTGAGACAATATTAGGATCTTCTATTGTGTGCTTTTGTACAACTTAGGGAACAGAAAATAGGTGAATATAAAATAATATGTAAATAAAATTATTGATCATTAATCCATTACTCAGTCTGAACTGTTTCTACGTGAACATTCAATTTTTATATTCTTTAAATTGTCTTTTGATAGAGTTTTTAACATAAACTATATGACCTCAATTTTCCTCCCATGTTAAGGATTGTTTTTATGTTCAGTTCTAGCATAAACTGAAAGGAAATAAAAAGATTCAAAAGCAAAAATATTAAAATGGAAAAAATCCAACAATATTAAATAGTAGTCTTTAGAAAAGATTAGTAAAATGTCTGTTTCTGGAAAAAAAGAGGTAGCAGGAAATAAACTGTTGGTACAATGACTAATGGAACAGACATTTAAAAGATGATTTAACGTGCTAAGGATAGCTTTGTGGGGTTAGAAATATTAAATTCCCAGGAAAAGCATAATGTAGCAGAGCATGATTACAATGGGAAAGAATGCACTCAACTCCCAGGAAATATATGTCTGTTGATCATGAGCCTGAGCTCCTCAGTGCTTGGGCCTCTGTTCCTCTAACTGAGGGACTAGCACCACCTTTCCTAACCTTTCCCTGTGTAATGTGAGTGCACGGCTGAGGCCCTGCACTGCTAGTGTGTGTATGTCACCTACTATGCACTGATACTCCCCATGTGTCTTTCAGAGGCATTCCTCACCATGAAGCTTATTTTTCAAAAGGATAAGGATATTTCCTTAGTCCTGCTTGATGAAGGGTTTCCTCTCTTGCAAGCTGAGCAGTCTTGAGACTTGTCTTTGTTACAGTTGATTTAGCACCTTTGTGCTAATTTGCTGACGGTGTTTCAAGATAGTTTTATTCTCATACTGTAAGATGATACCGACATTGGATTGTCACCATTACTTACTTGAAATGTAGAGATGAAGTTTTGTGAAGATGTTTCTGAAGTAAAATCCTCTGCTGGGAATACTGCCTCCTCTGAACGTGTTGCTGGAGATGACTGAAAATGTTAATTTATTATATAATTCAGGAATTTGAGAATGTACATTAACTTTTAATTCCAATATAAAGACCACATTTTAATCATTTTTCTGCATGCTTATACTAGTAAACTGATGGGTCAACATAAAACCAACAATTTTATGCTTATTTATTCAACTCTTGATTGACACTTTTTGATACAAAGTAGTCCAGAAATTTTTTTACTGTTTGACTGTTAGTGATGATCATTTTTTTGTGGAACTGGTGATCCATCCCAGAGCCTTGCACATGCTAGACAAAGACTATCATTTGCACATATTCCCACTTTCATGGAGGTTATTTAGATTGATTTTTTTTCTCAGAGACAACTTTTCCTTATTACCTAATTGAAAATTAATAAAATTACTTACAGAGCCCATGTTAACAAAATCTCGAGGACTCTGTCACATGCCTCAAAAATTATCATACAGGACCTGCTTGATCCTCTTCTTCTGTTTAGGACCCTCCTCCGAGCATGTACAATGGTCATGTTCCTTTTATAAAACTAGCAGAGGATGAGCTTGGGGGAAAGACAAAGTGTCATGCCAGCTTCTGCAAGGCACCTTGGAATTTCTGAAACACAGACTAACTGCAGTGATTAATTTCTTTTTCACTTCTGCATCACACAAAGTGATACAGTATCAAGCAAGAACATAAACCATACTGGGGGCAGGCAACTCATCATTTGGTAGTCTGTCAGTCAAAAATATATGAGGCTTCAGACTGTAATGCAAGTCTACCAGGAGCACTGTCCAATTTTCTTTATGGATGTGAGACTGGATCTGTTACTGGCACATAACTCCTGGCCCACTCCTTTCTTTCTGTGTGTATATTAGATGGCAGGTGGTTTCCAAGTGCAGGGATCTAGGTGTCAGTTGATTATCAGATATTAGCAATAATAGCATTAAAACTCAGTCTCTGAAGTAGTGACTAATAAAATATCTTAAGTTCTTGGGTAAGGGGGACACCATAGTATAGTGGAAGAATAGGGATATTACTACACACAAGAACTTCCTAAATTGTTAACTTAAGCCAGTAGTGTGCCAAAGGTTATATTTCATTGTTTAATTCATACTCTGTGTGTGGTTTGCATAAGAATGACCTCAATAGTCTCATATGTTTGAATACTTGGTCAACTTGGGTAGAAGAGTTTGAGGAGGATTAGAAGGTGTGGAATTGTTGGAGGGAGTGCAGCCTTGTTGGAATTCATGTGTCACTGGGGTTGTGCTTTAAGTTTCAAAAACGCATGCCATTCCCAGTTTCCCAGTTTCTCTTGTTCTCATAGTCTATCTCTGCCTCCAACTTGCAGACCAGGATCTTTCTCTTCCCTCTTGCCGTGTGTGTGTGTGTGTGTGTGTGTGTGTGTGTGTGTGTGTGTGTGTGTGTGTACTACTCCAACTTGCAGATCAGAATGTAAACATACTAATTGTCCCCCAGGAGCTCCAGTGCCCTGTTTTCCTGCTACCATGCTTTCTGCTATGATGGTCATTAACTAACCCTAATTGTAAGCAAGCGCCCAATTAAATGCTTTCTTTTATATAAGTGTCCTTTGTAATGAATAACTCTGTATGTATCAGGGTGGATAACATGTAATAAAGATACCAAGACAAATGAAGGTATTTATCTTAATATTACTGAATTAACATTTGTAAAATATAATGTCTTAAATACTGAAATAGGGTATACATGTGCCACAGAATACCAAAAGATTTTTAATGTTAGTCAAATCAATCATTTGAAATATCCTTCTCGGATAAGCATCTGGTCACAGCAGGATTATGATATATGACTTAAAATGGTCATAATATCTATAAACTCTTGTTTCAAGTATCCTAAATTAGAAAACAATATTAAAATATATCTACATCATTTTCTTCTGCCTCTATTCTCTCCAACCCATCCCATGTCTCCCTCTTTCCCACCCCTTATTCATATCCTCTTATTATTAAATTAATGTTGTTACATATACATGTGCAAATAAATCTATACATGAGACCTGCTGAGTATATACGTGGTTGCTTGTGTGTATAACTATTATATCTGGCCACTTGAAACTGCATAATTGGATAATCAGCTTTTCTCTGGGGAAGACAAATTCTCCCTCTCTCACCAGATGTTAATTGCCTGTAGCTCTTCCTCTAGGGGCAAGGCCACATGGCACTCCCCCATCAATGCTGGCATGGCAACTGGCATCATCATTGTTTGGGCCTTGTGGAAGCAGCTGTATGGCTGAGATTTCATGTATCATCCCTGTCATTTCTAGGAGACACAGTCTTTCCAGCCGACTTCCTGGTCCTCTGGCTCTTACTATCTTTCTGACCCATCTACCCTAATTCAAATTATTACTTTTAGTTGGAACTACTTAACTTAATTATTTATCTTCTTGGAGATTTTAAAGAGATGCTATCATACAGAGATACAGTGTGAGGGGCTGATGATGTCGCTCAGTTGTTAGAAGCCTTTCTTAGCATACACAAAGACCTGGGTGTGGTCCCAGGTACCAAACAACCCTGGCATTGTGGAGCACACCTGCAATTCCAGCATTTAAGAGATGAATGTAGGAGGATCTTTTGCTATATGTAGTGCTGGAGATCCATGTAGAAGATATAAGATACTGTCCTGCACCCTATCCCCAATTAAAAAAAAAGCAAGAAAGCAAATATAATATGAATACATGTCATGAAAATAATTTCAAATCTTTTAGCAACCACATTTTAAAAATCTTAGATGAAATTTTTAATGTTATTTTTTTTATCACAGTAATAATAGGATAATTAGTTCACAAGAATTTATAGCATTTTTTCATGGTAAGTTTTCAAAATCTAATTTATATTTTTACTTACTGCACATCTAAGTTTGATAATAAGCCACATTTCAAATAGCTAACAGCCCCATGTGCCTCGTTGGCTACCATTGTGAGGACTCAGCTTTGGAAGAATTGTCTAGTGGCTAAGGAACTGCATCCATCTCACTTGTCCTTGTGTTCTTATTACCTAGTGCAGGACTAAGAGTTTAAAAAAATACTTGGTGAGTAAATGAATTTTGGAGGAGCTGGGTATCTAAGAAAGCTCATATTGAACATAGGATTTGTGTTTGCATTTTAAAAGTTAAATAGCACTCTTCATTAGTGGCGCAGCTAAAATTTTCAAAAGAGTTTCCAAGAAATGGCAACAACACAGTGACTCTCATTAGTGAATAGGGCATAAAGGAAAATTTCAAATCTAGTATGTCTCTACAAAGGATTCCTGTGTTCGAATGAGTGGGAAATGGTGGCTTCTGGTAATACAATAATTGCAGTTGGAGTGCTTAGTTTGTCATCACATTAAAAATGTTCCTTGTGACTCAATATCCTACTATGTGAACCCTTTGATACTTTCACTCTTCTCTTTGACCATTTATTATCATTTTTCCGTGTAATTACTTATTACAAACCCAGAGATGAAATAGATTGTGAAATAAGAAAATGAGAACTAGGTCAGTGGAATTTAATTACTGAGAAATCTCTATTGAAAAGCATTTACATAAACAAAACAAAGCTATAATCATTACCAAACATCGTCAGATGATGTAGCTCAGAAGAAAATCCTTCTTGAGTACAGAAAAGCACCAATTAAATTCAACATAACTTTAGAAAAGAAATGATGTAAGTCATGCAAATAAAACCACCTACGTTATGCACATTATCATCATAACATCTCCACTGTAACTGAACAAGCCAATTTAATTTATTGGTCTAGGACGACAATGCTCTTAAAATATGTCTGACAACTTATAATTAGAAGTGAATTCATTTCTGAAAGCAAATACTAAGAAATGCTATAGGCCACTGATCTTCACAAGAGTACAGCTCAATGATGTTTCCTAAACCACCATTTAAGCTTCAAGTTCTTTTCTCAAAAATGCCTTTTCCCCCACTTTATGTTCAAAGAGGAGACAACCCCAGGATTTTCCATGTATTCCTTTTTTCATAAACATATGACTCACTTCTCACTAAGGTTTTCTGGTAAGAAACTGTAGCTCCTCGTGAGATAGTGTCATAAAAGAGCAGGCAGGCATATTTTGCAAGCTTTACCATTTCTTGGAGTGAAAATAATTTCTTGCATGTTTAATAGTTGGTTTAAGCAGATAGTAAGTGTTGCTTACTTGCTGGGTGTTTGTGTTGGGCTTGGGGTTTGAATGTTAGTGTTCCTCTGCTGGAAAAGTTACATTTACCTTGAGTGGCATCAGAAGGTTCAGTTACCGACTTTGCTCAGACGTAAGGAGAAGATACTGGATTTGAGCTGGTGTAGATCTGAATCTTAATCATTATGTTATATGTATTTTCTTACCACAATACCCATATCATAACTGAATTGGCAGTTTAGACGAGATAACTAATTATAAAATTTAAACAAAATTATTTAAATGCATAGAAAAACGGACTTAAATATAAATTTATCTGCATCGATTTTGCTAGGTCTGGTACTATACATTATGTAGGATAAGTGATTCCATTCTCAGAAGCTGGCTTCTTTGAAGTTTTTTTTTGGTGCTGTGCACTACACAGAGTGAGGGTACAAAATGAGGTAAAGCGCTGGCATGTTTCTTCGGGGACTACTGTGTTTCTTCAAGTATGGTAAGGGCTGTCATTGAATAAGATGTGGAATCTGGAAATCTGTGCTTTGGCAAGTTCCTGCATGTTTTCTTTTAGCTTCCCTCCCAGCATGTTGATTATTATTTGGGGGCTGAGAATCAATGTATCTATTCAGGGATACGTGAGGATGCACTGTCAATATTGAGTCATTATTGCTCCTGTGCATTGAGAGCCTATTTTGCCATTCAAGTCACACCATATTGATTCAGACTATCTCAAGGAACAAGATGACAATCTTATCAGATTTACTTTTGCCAATTACAACACATGTTAAATGGATGTACCAGTTAAATCTGCTAAATCTATTCTAACAACAAGGAAGATCTTATGTGTGAAAAGTGGTCATATCCTCAAGCAAAGAGTGTATGAAAAGTTTAGAAGGATCCCTTGTTATTTCATCACTTTGTGATGTAGAATGTTAATTGTTGCTAAAATAAATTAAAGTAGAATGACAACAACCTACCCTTATCAAACAAAACACTACTAAGGTGGAAGACATGATCTGTGTCTTAGAAAGCATGATGCTATACTAGATTTAAAACTTCAGTATGCCCAGAAAATTTGTTAAAACACCAGTCACTGCGTCCCATTGCACAGTTTCTGGTACAGTGGGACTTGGAAGGTGTCCGTGAATTTATATTTTGATGAGTTTCCAGAAGATGCTGAAACTGTTGTGTGGGGACCACGTTTTGCAAACCACAGTTGCTTTCAAACTCCAGATTGGAAGCTGGCCTCAGCATCTGTCTTTTAGTGAGCCATTGGGATTGCACTGATGTAACGTAACATTTGACAACCGTTGGTCTAGTGCTACTGAACAAATTTTGCCTTTGAGATAATTTATGTTTACAAAGCAACTGTCAAAGTGTGAAGGAAGAGACTGTAACTTCATTGTCTTGCCGTTTAGTGATGACCCGCCATGGGGACTTAAATACTGCTAGGCACTAGAGAAAGTTAAATATGGCACTGCCTGGGTTAATGATTCAGGAACGAAGAAAAGCATGTCCTCACATAAGTGCTAAGAAAGAACCTAGAGTCAGGTCAGAGCACAAAAGAAACCTTTCTTCTGGAGTTTAAGCACCCTGACTTCTGTGAAGTCTGACAAGCTCTTGAAATCCTGTTCATCTGTATAATGAATGAAAAGAAAGAAAGTTACCAGTATTTCAGCACAGACAGTCCAATGAAACATTTCTGTAATACCTTTGATCCAGTCTATCTGAGGAATGTTAGCTGAGTGTGAAGCATTTGGAGACTACTAACTAGCAACATATAAAATATTTCAGGAATGCCAGTAAGTTAGGCTGGGCAGGAACAAAGATACTCGTTGAGGAGTGGCTGGCACCAAGCTGATTGGTTGTCTTGTGTTTCATCTCTGCACTGGCTCTGGGGTAGTTTGAAGGATAGATGTCCTTCCATATAACCTTTAGCATTTGAATCCTTGGTTTCCAGTTCCTAGTGGTGTAGAGGAAGTTTAATGTGTCACTGGGAGTAGGTTTCCATAGCTTAAAGACTTGTGCCATTTTGAATTAGCATCTCTGTTTTCCTCTTTGCCTCAAGACGTGAACTCTGAGCTGCTCCAGCTATAGCCGGACACCCTGTTACCCACTATCTCCTCTCGGGTGGTGATTAACTCTTATCCCTCTGGGACCCTAAGCCCAAACAAACTCTTCCTTCTATAAGTTCCCTTGATCCTGGTGTTTTGATCACAGCAATAGAAAAATAATGAATACAGACTTGATGTGTATTCTTTTCCCATTATTATGTTTACTACTAAGAATACTAAATTCAAATTATAAGATTTTTGGCTTACAGTATGTCTTAAACTACATGCACATCAATAATGTAACAGTTAAACCAAACTAATTAGCACTTAATTTACTGTTTTACCCTAACTATTTACCATTCTTTTGGGAGTAAAGTTACTATAGAATTACTAAATTTTCTTTATTTAAAAAACTAAACTAACATACCCAGCATTGGGCTTCCTTATGACATTTTCAAGCATGGATTGTTTTTGTTAATTCTCTGCCATTTCTCTTTCCTCCCTAATTTGTGACTTTCCATCCTTTCCTCTGTGCCTCTATTCTCCTTTCAGATGTCCTTTTTCATTGCCTTCACTCACTTCTTCACCAAGTCTTTTACCCCTATCCTGGTCTTGTTTATCATTTCAAGTTTGTGTTCACCCTCACTCCCACTCATATGCATTCATATACATGTAAGCTATAATCTGCATGTGCGAGATAACATGGTTGTTATTTTTCAGAGTCTGAGTTACCTCAATAATGTAATAAACAGAATAGTTTCAGAACTATCTATCTTCCTGTACATTTGATTTGATTTTTCTTTACAGCTGAGGAAAAGCTGTCTGGTAAACTGCTACAGCTCTTTCTACATTGAGTTTTAAGTGGATGCTTTTGAAAGCCTTGTGTAATCCTTTCACAGCTGGGTGGCTGACCTGCCCTTTGCTTCAAATGTCCCTGTGTCTGAGGCCAGATTGATAATAGGCACTCTGTGGTGCAGGATGGCTCCTGGCTGTTTTAGGATGACTACTCTATGTCCCTAGGACTCCGATGCCCCGTGCTTCTCGATTTTAACCTTGAAGTCAAAGAACTCAAAGTCAAAGTTGGGACGTCTCTGTCATCAGAACTCAGATGTTACAGTAGAGGTATGATGGCTTCCTACAGTAGGCACTTGTTGAGAGGATAGAGGACTTCATTGTTTGGAAAATGTTGCTGTCCCGACTCTTAGTTGCCTGTCTAGATAATCTAGGAACCCCTCACAGCTATGCCCAGAGGCTCATCTCCCATGTCACCCTAGACTTTGCCAATTTGAAAATCAGCATTCACTATCATGAGGATTGAGGTGAAGTATATTAAAGGGGAGTTTATAACAACATAATTTTCTCCAGTGAAATACTTATGTTTTATTGTATTATGCATTTTCTTGATACCTGGAATCCTGGCAATTAGAATCGAGAAAACTGTAGAATTTCCTAGTTTCCCACATTTTCACTTCAGTTTATGTGATATTTTTAAAAAATATGGTAGTAAAAGACCAAATATTCATTTGTCAGCTTCATGAGCAGTCAAGTTTCAGTATGGTTTTAAAAACCATCTTAATACTTTGAAATTATTTAAGAAATTTGGCATTAAGAAATAAACTATAGTCAGTAGTTTATTTCATGCCAAATACTTATGGGAGAATAAATTTCTTTTTTTTTTAAACTAGGAATTTTTATATGATATATAATTATCAACATTCTCAATTTAATATTAAAACCTGTAGACTTATGGTTATTTGTTTTTAAATTAAAAACCTTGCTATTAAATATATTTAGAATAGCAACTATATACTATTAATAGTGACCACCTCATCCTCCTTTGCTAATGATAGAGATTCAATCTGTGTTAAGATGTGTACTTTTGAATACAAAAATATTAAAAAGTATTATAAAAAAAGGCCTTGCGATCAATGTTAGTCTTCCTTCAAAAACGCTTGGAATACTGTACAATTTTGCCTAACTCTCTTGGAATATTTCACTGTCTCCCTTCAATTCACTTGAAATATTCTACTTATAGCAGAAAGAAGAAGTTTGAATTGATAATCTAAGGAAATACACACATTTGATGATAGAAGAGATATAGATAAACTAAAATATGCAGGCTGATTCCATTTCCAGAAAGCATCTCTTTGCATGTCTCAAAACTAGAATCATCATGTAATTTCAATAAATTTCTGGCAGAAGGCATTCGCTAGATGATGTATGCTAACGGAAAGTGTGTAAAGTTCCATAGTCTTGTGAATCTCCTCATGGCTATTTGTTACTGTGCTCTGATTAGCTCCACTTATATGCAAGATTTGGTTCCCTAGAGCTCAAGTTGCTAGAAGTTTGGTCACTGTCAATGGTCTGTGGTACCATAACATCTTATTCCATTTGAAGGAGTAGGGTGGAACAAGATGCTAGCTGACATGCCTGGACTCTGAAGGAGTCTTGGTAAAGTCTTTAAGTGGTATCTGGGAAACCCCGGGACTTGTAGAAAACATTAAGCAACCAATCAAAGATTTTCCTCTGAGTAATCCAAGAGATAAAAGCTTAATAGAAAGAGTTGAAGGATGCATATCGAGTAATCAGTCCATCCTAAGAGTTGAGACATCATTCTTGGATAATAAGAAAGCTTTATGACAGACATTGGGACTAAATAATTTAGAACCTTGTTTGTTTCCAAGGTATTAATTTCCGGCCTCTACAGGTGAGAGATGGATTATTCCTACTGCAACATCCATGTTGTGGAAGATCAATGAGTAATGGATTGATGTTGGCAATGGCTTAACGATGATGTCTTTATCTAGGTTATGGACCTTAGTTTTTCTACTTAGGATATCTTTTTGTTCAGTCTTTAAGGGATTCATTTTGTGTTGACACAGATTCATATATGAAATACCAATTTTTTTAACAGAGGAAAGTCAATTATGTATGCCCCAAAATAAGAGTTTCATGAGAAGCATTCTTACAAAATTCATACAAACACACACTGGGAGATCCACACACTATGAAGCTGACTAATATGTTGGTCATTATACTCTCGTCCAAGAGAAGAATCTAACTGACAATAAGTGAAAATTAAGAAGACAGGCAATTATATAGTGCAAAGTAAGAATTCATGAGGTGTATCAAGGTAGACACTGTATTTAAATTCCTTATGTTATCCTTAAAAACTTTGACATTAGACAGGTTTGTGGCATTTGATGTCCCCATTAAATATATATCCACAGACAATGATAACTAAAAAAAAATCATAGCAGTACAATAAATATCTTGAAAAATAACTTAGAAACTCTGTTATACAAAGGCGTTTTTGGTAGAGAAAAATGTCTGTAACAAGTGTCAACTTGAATCTCATTTATAGTGCCTACTAGTTGTGTCAGCCATTCATTTTCAAGTGAAATTATTTATAAAATATAAATATTCAAAAATACTGGGGTTTGTAAAGATAAGAAATAATACTACGACCCAGATGATACTTGATATATAGTAAAAAATCTAGTGAAGAACACAATGGTGGTGATAATTTTGATTATTTGCCAGCATCTCTATGCTAGCCAGATTATTTCTTCATGGACAAAAAGATGAGAAAATGATCTACTTTCCCAAGATGTCTTAATTTGCTCATTGATGGAGGCAAGCAAACAGGTGTTTTATTTTTTAATTTTCATATTTAGTTCTAAATTCAAGGAATCCACAAGTTTTAATACTCAAATATTTACACTGTTACATAATCTTACAAAACGGCTAAGGCTGAGGTACCTGTGCTAATAGCTTGGTATTAGCATGTAAAATTTTAGTTTATTATCTTCTAATTTATATCAGTTTGTAATCTGACCTCCTATTCATGCGTCTTTAAATTTATAATATTATAAATACATGAAGTACATATTTCCAACCCTATCTTATTTTAATTATGGAAAGCCAAAACCAAGGACAACTAAAGAAAGGAAAAGAGGAGAGTGTGGAGCTTATAAAGTGTTTTGTGGAGACAGGAAGAGTCCCACTTGTAGGGGGAGGTTGGCTGTAGAGGAAAGTGTATCATCTGAGTCCTGAGGAGTACTCAGGGAGCTGGAGTCTTCAGAGGTGGTGTAGTATTCTCTGGCAAAGTTTTTCCTCTTCCTTAGTCTTCTCTTATCCTGTTTGACAGCAGTCACGATTGGTTCTTTGCTGTCATAGTCACTGATCTGATTGGGATTAGCTTATGTTTTCTAGTGCACTAACTTTGACATTCTGTATCCAGTAAATAGTGAGTTGTAGTACATAAAAGGTAATAGATGGGCATATAATGATTTGCATGTGGCAGAGAATTCTTTTCACCTCCTTTTCTTCTTCCTCCTCCTCATTCACACCTCCTCACTCACTTCCTGGAATAGGGCCCTTGATAGATGGGGAAAATGAATGATCACATGATCACAACAAAGTGCAGTTGTATCCTTTAAGAGAATAAGTCGTTAACAAGATGGCTAGTTTGATCTGTAAATATTTCACTCCAAGGCAGTTTAGACTTTATGTAGCCAGCTGTGGTTGCCTGCCAGCTCTGGCAAAAAGTGGATACACCTCGTTTGGCCATGATAGCTGCTGTCACAGGAAAAGAAATTCTCAGTGGCTTTCAGAGCACAAACTTATATTCATTCTTTTCGAGAGGAAATGGAAATGGAGGGAGAGAGTCTCCACCACACAGCAACTGAGAAATCCAGGCCAATACGAGATCTGAAAACGTTCTTTCCCTGTGAGCCCAGGAGGGAAGGGAAGGGGGTTTGTGAACAACACCTAGCTTTGCCACATTAACCTAAATGGAAAACCATTCAAGTGTCTAACACAATTCTCTGTGGTTCTCTGAAGATTGTGCTTCACATTTTGGCTTTTATTTTCTTTAAATAACTTTGTCCCAATAGAGTGTATCCTGTATTAAAACAGAAGCGAATGCAGAAATGTTAATTTCGGGTGGAGAAATCGAGGCTGGTGATTCATGTCCTAGCAACTCAATAAAGCTTACTCACTTAACACATCACATTGCACACAAATGGCACACATGCATTATATATGTATATATAAGATATTTCAGCTAGGTATCTATAAGCCCAAGAGGGTATAAATAAAGATGCGTGAAGCTGGCAGTAGATTTGTATAAAGACAATGGATTTCTGGAACCTCATTTTATAGTGAGAATGCCAATCTGATTCCTGTGGAGAAAATGGACTTTTTGGAGGAGAGTAGTACATCCTCATTGTCTCTTAATAAAGTTATATTGTCTCTTTAAATACAGACCATTTAACTTTTAAATGGCCACACAGTTTATACGAGTATAACATGTGTATAATGATATTTTATTAATCCTTTGAGAGTTTGATACATTATATTTTAATCATATTCACTGCCCACTTTTCCTCCAACTCCACACAGATCCACCTCATCTTTCTACTTACATTTCATTTTAATGTTCTATTTATTTTTATAAAATGTATAGTCTATTTTGTGCTGTCCTTATACTCACAGATATTAGTCTGTCCACTGGAGTATTGTAGACCAACCTAGGGCTGCCATGCTTTAAAGAAAACTGCTTCTCCTTGCCTCAGAGGTGATCATCTATCCATATCACCTCACTTAAGGATGGAGACTCCTTAATTGCCTCTCCCCAACCTCTTCCATGTTAGGATGTTGATGATTTGCTCTTGTGTGAATCTTGTGCAGGAAAACACAGGTGCAGTGAGGGTGTGAGTCCAGCAGCTCCTGCTTTTCCAGAAGACACAAAGAAACTATTTTACACAAGCCTTTAATCTCTGCCTCTTAACAAGGGCTCGGTCTTTTTCCCCGGATGGTTCCCAATCTCTCACTCTGCATGCAAGCATGTGTGTATGTGTGTTTGTGTGTGTGTTTGTGTGTGTGTGTGTGTGTATGTGTATGTGTGTGTGTGTGTGTGTGACTGAGCATTCCACCGACAGTTATCCTCTGTACTTTGATCAGTTGTTACTTACTTCTTATATTGTTAATGAAGCGTCTAGCAAATTAACCTTCCATTGACATCAACTACAAACTCTGGCTGGGGCTGGAAAAATATTCAGAAAAAGAAAAGAAAACTGAAATGACCAATGGCAAGCAGATTTTGATGAAGAATCATACTCAAGAGGTTAAAATGGTTGAGTTCTTTATTGCCACAGCCCTAGACCAAGGGAATAAGCTGTCCTTAGTCATTTTGGAGCTAAAAGAGAGATGCTGACAATGCATATAGAAAATTATAGCATTTTTCTACCTTAAAGGACTAGAGTGTATGATGGTTAGGCACAAAGTTACCATAAAACAGGGAAAGAAAACAGAAAAGTAACCCCAGTGAGCAGATAAATAGCAAAATTAAGCCCCACATTCAGAGTAAAAATGTTGTCTAGATCCCTGGATGGACCCTTATTATGTGTAAATGGGACAATCCCAATATTCTCTCCAAGCTAAGACCCAAAGTCAGTAACTGAGCATTGAACTACCATTCTGAAGATAGACCACGCAGTCAAATTTCATAATTTTAACTGACTTAAAGTCCTGAAAGAGTTATAGACACTCTTTGGAAGAGGATAATAGATTCTTGCCTCTTCCTCAGAAAATGTTTGTGAAACAATCTAATTAATTCATGTGGAAGATCCAAGAAGTTGTGATCTATTCCACAGAAGAAGGCCAGTCAATAAAGATTGACTCCAACATGCACAAAATATAAGAACTAGACAGGTATTTTAAATCAAATTTTATGACTATAATCAATATATGTAAAGAAAATTCTGTCCAGAATGAATTAAAAGTTATAAAATACCAGAAGAGAGCCATAAACAATGAGATAGAAACAAATGGAGAATATACATTTTGTAAATGGTTCATTACCTGTGTGTCAATGAGAGAGAGCACTTGGTTCTTCCTTCTTATCAATGACTTGATTCTGAATGGAATATCTACAGTATTAAGGTTTGTCCAGCTTTACTTAAGGTTAACTGATAAATAAAATTTGTATGAACCTAATGTGTATATCATGTTTCAATAAATGTATCATTTGAGATCTTCATGTATTTAACATGCTTTGATAATCAGATTCTTAGTGAAATAATTCCCGCAGAAAAACTAAACAAAGCACACATGCTTCCAATAACTACATGTATTTAAAAACAGTTAAAATGAACAGAAGTTTTAAAAATTATTAGTGTTTTATTTATATTAAGGTAGCCACTTAAATACTTTCACAGGACCAGACTCTATTCATTTCATTGAACTTCGGATTGCCACTCTGAGGCCACAGACCATAGACATAAGGTTATTATGTAGTTTAAAGTCTGACTTCCTGTCTACATGTTGTGTAAACTCTGCTCTCCAACTGTCCCCCTGATATGTCAATAAAGTAGCTTACAGTGAACTGATGAGCTAGGGAGAGGATAGGGCTGGACTTCCTACCAGCCAGGGGAGGAGGAAGGAGGAGGAGGAGGAGAAGGAGGACATGAAGTAGGGGATTCAGGCACCACAGAGGTCCAAGGGAGATCAGGAGGAAGGAGCTGGAGCTGAGGAAAGTTACAAAGTGTAAGAATCACAGAGATGTTTGCTGGGAGTAAGGCAAAATAGTATAGAAGGTTAGAACAGACTTAAACTGTTCAAGATTGTGTTGTGAAGCCTTGTATTTTAAAAAGTCTCAATTATTTCTGTGATAGCGGGGTCAAGAAATACACCAAGAGAAAAAAAAAACACTGTTTTATAAAAATAACTTCAACAATAGACCTTTACTCAAAGTTATGTTTTTGCTGTCAATAACATTTTAATAGAATTAGCCACTTGAGGTTTTCTCACGTACTCTGGTGCCTCACATTTGGCCATGTCCCCTGGAGGGGGAGACCTGGTGGCACTCAGAGGAAGGACAGCAGGTTACCAAGAAGAGACTTGATACCCTATGAACATATACAGGGGGAGGAAATCCCCCTCAGGAACAGTCATAGGGGAGGGGAATAAGGGGAAAATGGGAGGGAGGGAAGAATGGGAGGATACAAGGGATGGGATAACCATTGAAATGTAACAAGAATAAATTAATAATAATAAAAAAAAATTAGCCACTTCAAAAAAAAAAGAAAAAGAAAAGAAAGAAAGAAAAGAAAAGATAAAAAAGACAAGAAAAAAAAAGATGCCTAATGTTTGGCTTGACATCTGTTTTCATCAGTTGCAGGATGAAACCTCTCTGATGACAGTTGAGTTAGGCACTACTCTGTGATTATAGCAGAGTATCATTAGATCGTTTAATTGACTTTTTTTGCTACTACTGTTTGGTTCTATCTTAAGCCTCTGGCCTGTGCTGGTCCTCTAGACAGTGTCAAGGTTTGGCTCTGTTTTCTGGTTTAGGTCTCAAGCTGGGCCAGTCATTAGTTGGCCACTTATACAATTTCTGCACTACCTTTACCTCAGTACATCTTGGAGGCAGGACAGATTATAGGTCTAAGGTTATGTGGCTAGGTTGCTATCCCAGTCCTTCCATGGGATGTCTTGCTGGTTATATGAAATGTGTAGTTCAGGCTCTGTATTCCCCACAGATTTCTGGGAGTTTCCATTGCATTAGGATTCTAGCCCACCCCTGAGATATGCCCAAATTCCAGTGTCTTTCACAGTACTCTCTCCCTCTCCCCCCATCTCTTTCCACCTCCGCTCCACTGATACTGTCTATTGTATTTCCTCTATCCATGGAGATTCATATGCCCCCCCCTTTGACTCCTCTTTGTTAATTAGGTTCTCTGGATCTTTTTATTTGTAGGATGGTTATCATTTACTTTATAGCAATTATCCACTTAAAAGTAAGTATATCCCATATTTATCTTTCTGGGTCTGGGTTACGACACTCGGGATTTTTCCCCAATCATTTCCCTGAAAAGTTTATGAGGTAGCATTCCATTATGTAGATGTATGGCATTTTCTTTATCCATTCTTTGGTTGAGGGACATCTAAGTCATTTCCAAGCTCTGGCTATTATAAATTAAGCTGCTATGAATGTAGTTGAGTAAGTGTCCTTGTGGTAAGGTAGAGTATCATTTGGATATATGCCCAGGAGTCATATAGGTGGGTCTTGGTGTAGAATCATTACCAATTTTCTGAGAAATAACCAGATTGATTTCTAAATAGGCTGTACAAGTTTGCACTGTCACCACCAATGGAATGTTCCCATTGCTTCTTCACATCCTCACCAGCACCAGCTGTCACTTGAATTTTTTATCTTGGCTAATATTACTGTGTTAGATGCAATCTCAGAGTCATTTTGATTTGCATTTCCCTGATGGATAAGGATGTTCAACATTACTTTAATTGCTCGGCCATTCCAGATTCCTCTGTTGAGAATCCTATTTAGCTCTGTACCCCATTTTTAAATGGATCATTTAGTTTGTTGATGTCTGGTTTCTTTAGTTCTTTATATATTTTGGAAATTAGCCCTCTGTAAGATGCATGCTTGGTGAAGATCTTTTCCCATATTGTGGCTCCCATTTTGTCCTATTGACAGTGTCCTTTGCCTTGCTGAAGCTTTTCATTTTCATAAGGGCCCATTTATTAATGGTGCCTGGGCTGCTTATGTTCCATTTAGGAAATTGTCTCTTCTATTAATGAGTTCAAGGCTATTTCCCAATTTCTTTTCTAATAGACTTAGTGTATCTGGTTTTATGTTGAAGTCTTTGATCCACTTGGACTCGAGTTCTGTGCATGGTGATGAATACAGATCTATTTACATTCCTCTACATGCTAATATTAAGTTAGACCAGCACCATTTGTTGAAGATGCTTCCTTTTTCTCCATTGTAAAGTTTTTGTTTCTTTGTCAAAAATCAGGTGTTCATAGGTGTCTAGATTTATCTCTGGATCTTCTATTAGATTCCTTTCTTCCAACCAACTGTTTTTATGCCAATACCATATGGTTTTTATTACTACTCCTCTGTAGTACAGCTTGAAATTAGAGATGGTGATACCTCCAGAAGTTTTCCGTTGTTGTTGTTGTTTGTTTTTTATATGGGATTGTTTTAACTAACCTGAATTTTTTGTCTTTTCATATGAAAATAAGTATTGTTCTTTTAAGCTCTCTAAATAATTATGTTTAAATTTCAATGGGGAGTGTGTTAAATCTTTAGCTTGTTTTTGATAAAATGGCCATTTCACTATGTTAATTTTACCAGTCCAAGAGCATGGTAGATCATTCCATCTTTTTATATCTTCTCTAATATTTTTCTTCAGCTGGAAGTTATCTTTATACAGGTCTTTCACTTGCTTGGTTAGAGTTACATGAAAATATTTTGCATTATTTTGCCTATTGTGAAGTGTGTTGTGTCCCTAATTTCTTTCTCAGTCCGTTTATCTTTTGTATACAGGAGGGCTACTGCTTTATTTTTAGTTAATCTTGTATTTAGCTGCTCCACTGAAGGTGGAGTATAGGATGTCCCGCATACAATTTTAGGGTCACTCACTTATACTACCATATCATTCACAAATAGCAATACTTTGGCTTCTTTCTTTCCCATTTGTGTCCCATTCAACTCTTTTAGTTGTGCTATTATTCTAGCTAGAACTTCAAATATATATTGAATAGATATATAGAGTCTTATTCATGATTATATGGAATAACCTTGAATTTATCTCCATTTAATTTAATTTTGGCTATTGGCTTGCTTTATATGGCCTTTATTATATTTGGGTGTATATGTTGAACCCCTGATCTCTCCATATAAAGTAGACAAGGAATCCAAATGGTGTAATAGCAATAATAATGGATTAAATATGAGGAAATGATATATTTTTGTTTTCATACGAGCCCATGACTTCCTCATTGGAGGGCTGAAATCTTTTTAAAACATTTTCTCACTAGTGCTGGCAGTTTTGTCAAACTTGTTTAATCCCAGTGCTCAGAAAGCAGAAGATGGTAGATCACTGAGTTTGAGGCCATTGTGGTCTACAGAGTGAGTTCCAGAAGTCAGGACGATACAGAGAAGCCCTACTTGAAAACAACCACTCAACCACCCAAGTAAATAGAAATTTCCCATTGAAATAGAATAAAATGAAGTTTTTCATTGTTTTCTCAATTTATTTTTTTAGTTTAACAAATGGAGAAGTATTTTTTTTCTTCTAACATTACTATATATTCCTTATAGTCACTGATCAGCTGCCGTGTCTTGCTTATTACTAATTATCCACAAAGCATATGACCTATCATCTTGCTTAAAATTAATACTTGATACATGGTGAATATATACATTATACCATCATGTTCAAGAGACAGAATAACAGACAAGAGACAAACAACCAAACAAATGCCAAGAAATGTACAACAAGTTTTGAAAGCTTAAAATCTAAAATAAGTTCATTGATATTTTAAATGTTTAGAGATCTGATTGTTCCCTCTGAGGTCCAGGCAATATCAGTGAGCTGTGGTCTTCCCCTGAACACATCATCCTGGCCACTGCTCTTCCTTCTCTCCCAAGGAGGCCAGTCAGGCCAGGAACATCCAAATTAGACCCCTCCACCTCAATCCCATGCCAGCTAGGTCACTCTGGCCTATAGCCAGGATCAGTGAGCAGCACTCTGTCCACTAAGCTCCATCATCTAGGCCATGACTGTGCCTACTCTCATAAGGAGGCCTACAGGTTTCAGGAATATTCAGGTTAGATCCACCCCCACCTCCAAAATTCCTGGCCTGCCAGGTCCCTCTGCAGCATAGCCAGCAATGGTGAGTTGGGCTCTGTTTCCTGAGCTCTATTACCCAAGCCATGGATTTTTCTGCCTTCATGAGGATTCCTGGCAGTAGCACAAATATCCCGTTGGCCAGCTATCACCCAGGGCAGCCAGATGTCTAAAAGCCAGCATAACAGCATAATCAACAAAAAGCCAGGGCAATATGGCCCCACCAGAGCCCAGCTATCCTACCACAGTAAGGCCTGGATATCATAACCTAGTGGAAACTTAGGAAAATGACCTTAAATATAATCTAATATAGATGACAGAGGCCTTTAAGGAGGAAATGAATAAATCCTTTAATGAAATATAGGAAAATACAATGAAACAGGTGAAGGAAATGAATAAAACCATTGAAGACCCAAAAAAGAAAATGAAATCAATAAAAGAAACAGAAACTGAGGGAATATTGGAGATGGAAAAACTATGGAAGAGAGTAGGAACTACAGACACAACCAACACCAACAGAATACAAGAGAACTTCTGGTAGAAACTAAGTATGTAGAATGATTTCAGAAAGATTTGCAGAGAGATGAAATTATATTCTTATTGTCTCCTTTCTTGGCCTTTGTTTTTATTAACCCCAAAGTAGCTCCAGAAATTTCAAATCTATATTTTTAGAGTGTAACGTTCATGAAAATCTTCTGGAGTTTGGCTTTCTGCCTCGCCATCAGAGATTGTTATTGAGGAACTCTAAATCTGCTCATATATTGCTCGTGTAGGTTAGGGCTTCGATAAGCACAATTCAAAAGTCAGAATGTAAAGCTAAGCCATTCTTTGTGTTTACAGATGATAAAGAAGCTTTAAAACCTGGGGAGAGGAAATTATTAAAGGCAATAAGCACAACCAGTAAGAGATTGATGTAGAGAAAAGTGTATGGTAATGTAAAAGATTAAATCCTTCTACAGAGCTTTCACACAGCATTCATGAGTCAGGCCCACTTTCAAGGGACAAGTAAGATTTGAGATGAAATACAGCTAATGAAAAGCATTCTGACTCCTCACCATCTATATGGAGTTGAGCTGTTTTTGCCTCTCTTCCCAGGACACTTCAGCCATCTCCACAGGAAAATTCTTTACAAACACTGAATACTTCACTTCTTCCCCTTCATTTTGTAGGAGTTCTTATTAGATTAGTTCTTGTGCATCTGACATTTTATTTTTCACCTCTGATGAAAATTTTTGCAGGCACTCATGTTCAATTAGGTATTGACTTTTCATTCTCAGCAATTTACCTTAGCAAGTGTGGCTGAATCTTTTCTTTTCACTCTATTTTTTTGAATGGACATTAAGGACAGAATTGTCTCATTAGCAGCTATTTTATTATCTTCTAATTCTTTACTTGAACCACAGCTGGAAAATATATGCCAGGCATGCAGGTACTATGTTTGACTTTGATTCAGCCAGGACTCTGGTTTGGCCTCCTGCATATTACTCTGCTGGAGATGTGCCTCAGGTCCAGTTTTTGCTCTTCTATACTTTCTGATCACTCAGTGTTGAACTAACTTCTCCAGAGCTCTATACCCCACCTTTCTTATCTACTGGTTTCTGATGCTGCTTAACTCAAATGAGGAGTTGCTGGAAGCCTGGGTCAGGAAGGCACTCCAGTTCTCATTCTGACTCGAGTGTATCTTAGCCAGAGATGGAAACCACCACAACTCCAAAATTCCTCTAAAAGGTGCGTGTTCTGGCTTCTGAGAGGTTCTCCTGGCCTGGCTTTCAGCTTGCAGTCTTTCTCCCTTTATACCCTCAGTTCTGGGAAGTAGTGCATATTGTGATTGTTGTTCTGAAATATCTTGGTCTCTAGCTACACACAGATACACACACACACACACACACACACACACACACACACACACACACACACAAACACACCACCTGAATATACATCCTTGTCATTTGAAATTCTTTATATAGTTAGTTTAATATTACTTTTCGTTGGATCAGAAAATAATAATTGTGAATTAAAAAATCTTTTAGGTACTCCATACTCCTGAGTAAAATGGCAAATAGCTGTATTATCGGGGTTGGAAAAATCCTTCATCTTTAAAAAATGTTATCAATCATTCCTGGAATTTTAAGTCTGGCCCCCATATAACCTTAATCTGGTTATTAAGTTTCTTTAAGTTGTAGTGTTTTTATATTTTTAAGGATTAAAAACAATCTGTTCAGTTAGCAGAACTGTTTAGAGGATTCAAGCTGAAAATCCCATTGTAAAACACATTACTTGGTAAGTAGTAAATCCTTGAAATAATTGCTGATGTTTTCATTTCTATGGTACAATCTCCTCCGAATATGTTGTAACATTCTGTAACTTTGAAATTCTATATTCTACACAGTGTGCATGTATACTGTTTCACAGGTTTTAAAGGTCCCAGATAGGGGATCCAAGATGGCAGCACCCATCTCACGTTGTGTTTGATCAACAAGACAGCAGTGAGAGAATTGTTTCTGGGTCCCCAGAGGTACATGGTCTCAGTGTATAGCCACTCACCTATGTGCTGCTCCTGACAGCTAGTGAAGGGCACCAGAAACTACCACTCAGTACCAGAGACAGTCAGATGGCTAAAGACCAGTGTAAACACATAAACAACAAAAGCCAAAGCAATATGGCATCTCCAAAACCCAGTTATCCTAAGGCAATCAGGCTTGGACACTCTAACACAACTGAAACACAAGAAAATGACATCAAATCTATTCCTATGAAGATGATAACAGAGGAAACAAATTAAAGCTATAAAGAAATACAAGAAGATACAGTCAATTAGAGAGACCTATAGAGAAGAAATGAAAAAAAAATCACTTAAAGAAATTCAGTAAAACACAATCAGGTGAAAGAAATCAATAAAACGGTTTATGATATGAAGATGAAAATGGAAACAAACAAACAAAAACACCACAAACTAAGGAAATCCTGCAAAGAGAGAACTTAATGAAGTTCTCGGATGATGAGCTAAAAAACTCATATTGCCTAATTGTTGAGAAGGATTTAAATACATGCCATATACTTATTTACCAAAGACAAGAAACAGTTTAGTATTTTCAATAATTTTAAGTATTGATAAATCTTACATTACATTTCAATTCTTTCCTTACAAATGGACTTACAAATAATAAAATATTAATTACTAGTCCTGTAGTCTATTGTGTTTGTTCCAACACTTCGTTGACTTATTCACTCCCATGAACCTATATTCTTCCCTTGTGACATCAATGTTCTCTGCTTCTGCTAGAATCCATAAATTGCTGTTTGGTTGCCAGTGTATAATTTTTCTTTCTACCATTTTTTTTGTCCTTTTCTCTCTTTTCTTCCCACTCTATTTCTTACCAGTTTTTCTTCCTCCTGTTCATTCTTCTTTCTTATATTATTGTTTATTGAGACAGTATAGCCTGAGGATGGCCTTGAACTCACAATCTTTCTAACCAGGTATTCCAGGTACCTGGGTTACAGGCTGGCTTCACCCCACCCTGTTCTAACTTACCTACTTTGCATGCATTGTAAAGATTCAGTAAGAAATTTGTGGAGATTGTGACATATTCTTTATTTTTTGCTACTCTTTTGCTTCCAAAGTACTCATTTATTTCTTTTGTGTCAAATGTCAGATGAGCAGCAAATTCCGAATGCTTACACCATGTCCAGTGAAGTGGGTCAGCAAACAGTGAAAACAAATGTGGCCTAGAGCGTAAGTGATTAATAGACACCAAGATCTGATCCTGCAACATCAAGCATTATAGCTAAGACGACCTGGAAAACACTTGGATGAATGACACAGGAGGGGGCAGAACTAAAATTTGAGGTAGTATAAACTGGAAAATCACTTGTTCAAAAATGAGAACTTTTAGAAGATAAGAGAGATTTGGAGCAACATGGGGGCCCTCTGCGTTCAGGATTTTATGTGACTATACAGACTGTTCATTAACAGAGTTGGCCTAAAGCAGAAATAATATTTTTTAAGAAAAAAATTATAAAAATACCATTCTTGTATGTGTTTGTCAGATTCCGTGTCCCTCACATCTCAAGGTGCTGAACTTGTACAGAAGTCCACAAACCTTAAAACTCAGGGATCGTGAGGAAGAGGCTTCAGACCAGTGATGCTTTTTACCAGGTTCCACGAGAGCTGGTCTCATACTTGCTAGCACCCCCTATGCACACAGCCCTGCTTCTTCATCTTTTGACATTAATCTACATTTTAGCAAAATGCTACCCAGTACCCAGAGAAAAATTTTAGAAGAAGGAAGAGATGAATGTGCATAAACATTGAAAAATAAATGTACCTCTTTTACTTGGTAGAAGTACACACCATAACATATATTTTACAGAAACCAGAGACAATTGGTAAGATAAATTGGCAAAATGGCTACCTATAACATGCATATGCACCACACATACTTTCTGTGTATTATCGGACCTGCTTTAATCAAGGAAGTAAAACTACTATATTTACAAAAGGAAAATTCTTTACAGGCATTAAGCATGACTCAGTGTGGTAAGTGGAAATTAATACTGTGCAGGGGAAGGTTGATTGCAAGCATTGCTAGGAGTTTTCTCCCATGTGACATTCTGGGAAGATAGGTAAGCATGTCTGCCTTCTGTAGTTTGAACCACAAAAACAAATGAACCTTATGGGAGACTGCACAGGTGCTACTGGGTAATTGATGCTCTCCATGCCACTATGACTATGAGGTGATTGTGATGCAATGAGAACAGCTCCTGTGGTCAGTAAAAGCAGGAGCTAGAGAAAAAAAAGCAAATAACAGGATTAGCTTGATTCTTCTGCTCAGATTAATGAATACTGGCTCATTTTGCCTTCAAAATTCCATAGAATTTCAAAATTGGCTAACCAATATGTAACAGTAAAATGGGGATTCAGAAAAGAATATCATCTGCCAAAAGCCAATCTAAAATAGAGCAAGTGCATATACCACTTAAAATAAGAATTCTGAGAATCTATCCTCCACTAGCAAATTATAAAGTCACAAATTTAACACAAATGGAAGAATTTCACAAAATTATGATATCTTGATATTAAATAATATATGGTCTTGCTTTAGGAAGTTTGGTTTATGTAAAATTATATATTATTTCTAATAATGTATATTTAATATATATTCTACATACCAATAATTTTAACAAAATTATATTTAAGTGTACACATAAGAATAAATCTTTAAAAATATCAAAGGGAGAAATAATGAGAAGCATGACTAAATGTAATACAAAAGTTGAAATATATGATTAGCAGAATCCAGAGTGATTCTTGTATATATAAGCCATTAAAATATAATAAGAGGGGGATCCAAGATGGCGATGCCGAATATACACCTTGTTTATCAGTAGGACAATAGTGACTTATTCAACTATCTAAGGACCAATTTGAGAACCACAAAACACCAGTACTTGTGACCCACAGGTAAGATGGGTCCAAACTGTGTGTAGCACTTTGGGTATAGCCTCTGGCCAACCATCAAAGCAACAGAAAAGTCCTGGGTCTCTGCAGAAACTGGTGTACACTTCACTCCTGCTACACTCCTGCCTAGCAGAGAGCTTTTGAACTCCTAGGGGTGCAAAGAGGGCCATGGCTAGCAAAAACATCAGAGTCTTTTGGTTCTAGCACTTAGCAGACACCACAATCTGGAACATAAGTGGATCTGACCTCAGTCACCCAGAAAAGCCACAGAAAGCTCTGCTCCAGAGTCCAATCAGCAACTGGGAGCCCACACTACTTGCTTGGCTGGTGGACAGCTAGTGAACTTCCAGGGGTTCAGGGATATCTGAGGATTGCAAAACACTAGAGTCTATGGGTTCTGGCACAGAGCAGACATCACAGTCTGGAATACAAGTGGATCTGACCTCAGGTCACCCAGAAAAGCCACAGAAAGTTACAGAGTACAAGCAGGCACTGGGCACATGCTCCAACCAGAGACATCACAATGGGAAGAGATCAATGCAAGAACAAAAGCAACCATTCCCAGGATCATTTGATATCACCAGAAACCAGGAGTCTCACCACCACAGCAAGCCCTGGAGACACTATCAAGGGAAGAATTTCAAATCTGAGGTTATGGAAATGATAGCGACCTTAAAGGAGGAAAATAAATCCCTCAAACCAGAACAGAAACACACACACACACACACACACACACACACACACACACACACGAGGTGAAAGAATTGAACAAATTGCTTAAAGTAATTTGCAAAAGAGAGGAAAATACTATCAAACAGGAGAAATAAAACGATTCAAGACCCAAATATTGAGATAGAAGCAATAAAGAAAATACAAGCCAACACAACCCTGGAAATGGAAACCATAGAGAAGACAGGATCTACAGACAGAAACTTTCCCAACAGAATTCAAGAGATGGAAGACAGAATTTCAGGGGTAGAAGATATGATTGAAAAAATAAATACAACAGTCAAAGAAAATGTTAAATCTAAAAGGTTCCTGACACAGAACATCCAAGAAATATGGGATACTATGAATAGACCAAATCTAAGAATATTAGTAATAGAAGAAAAAGAAGACTCACAGCTGCAAGGCCAGAAAATATTTTCAACAAAATCATGGAAGAAAACTTCCCTAACTGAAAGAAAGAAGGACCCATAAATATAGAAGACTACAGAACTCCAAATAGATTGGACCAGAAAGAACACACTCCAGCCACGACATAATCAAAACACTAAATGTACAGAACTAAGAAAGAATATTAAAAGCTGCAAGAAAAAGACCAAGTCACATATAAAGGCAAACCTATCAGAATTGCACAGAAAGCCAGAGGGCCTGGAGGGATGTCATGCAGACACTAAGAGACCACAGATGCCAAACCAGACTACTATACCCAGCAAAACTTTCAATCACCATAAATGTAAAAAACAAGATCTTCCATGACAAAACCAAGTTCAAACAATACTTAACCAGAAATATAGTCCTACACAAGATACTAGAAGGAAAACGGCAACCCAAGGAGGATAACCCAAGGAGGGTAACCTGAAAAACAAAGAAAATAAATAAGCCTATAAAAGAAAGGAAGTGATACTATCACTACCAGCATTAAAAAAAAAGGAACCAATAACCACTGGTCATTAATATCTCTTAATATCAATGGCCTCAACCCCCCAATGAAGAGACATAGATTAACAGAATGGATAGGAAAACAGGACCCATATTTTGCTATGTACCAAAACACACTTCAACAATAAAGATAAACATTACCATAGAGGAAAGGGTTGAAAAAAGGTATTCCAAGCAAATGGACCTAAGAAACAAGCTGGAGTAGTCATCCTAGTATCTAACAAAATAGACTTTCTTTTTAAAAATTTGATTAATTTATTCATATTACATCTCAATTGTTGTCCCCTCACTTGTATCCTCTCATTCTTCCCTCCCACCCTCTTTCATGCTATTCCCCTCCCCTAGGTCTGTGACAGAGGGGACCTCCTCCCCAACCATATGGTCACATCCTATCAAGTCTTATCCTGGTAGACTGCTTAACCTTTGTCTGAATGCCACCAGACATCCCCACCAAGGGGAAATGATCAAATATGGGGTACCAGAGTTCATGTCAGTCAGTCCCAACTCTATACACAACTGTGGAGAATGTCCTGTCTATTGGATAGATCTGAATAGGGGTTCAATGCTTACTTCTTATTTTATCCTTGGTTGCTGCAGTAGTTTGAGCCGACCTCCCTGGGTTCAGATCTGCCCATCATGATGTTCTTCTTGTAGGTTTCTAGGACCATCTGGATCCTTCTATTTCTCCATTCTCCTACACTTCTCTCATGTATAGTCTCTGGGTTTTTGTTGTTGTTATTGTTGTTGTTGAGGTCTTTATTCCATATGGACTTGAGTTTTGTGCAGGGTGATAAATATGGGTCTTATTGCATTTTTATACATGTAGACAACCAGTTAGACCAGCACCATTTGTTGAAAATGCTATCCTTTTTCCATTGCATAGATTTGGCTTCTTTATCAAAAATCAGGTGTCTATATGTATGTGTATTTTTCTCTTGGTCTTCAATTCTATTCCATTGATCAACCAGCCTATTGCTGTGCCAGTACCATGCTGTTTTAATTACAGTTGCTCTATAGTACATCTTCAGACAAGTATAAAGATTCTTATGGAGGATCTTTTATTATACAGGATTGTTTAAGCTGTTCTGGGTTTTTTGTTTTTCCATATGAAGTTCAGAATTGATCTTTCAATGTCTTTAAAAATTGTGTAGATATTTTGATAGAGTTGCCATACATCTGCAAATTGCTTTTGGTAGGATGGCCATTTTTACTGTGTTAATTCTCCTGATCCACGAACAAGGGAGATCTTTCGATCTTCTGATGTCATCTTTAATCTCCTTCTTCAGGGATTTGAAGTTTTTCTTCAATCAAATCTTTCACTTGCTTGGTTAGAGTTACTTCTAGATATTTTATATTCCATGTGGCTATCGTGAAGGATGTAATTTTCCCAATTTCTTCCTCTGCATGATTGTCATGATTATTGGAAGGCTACTGGCCTTTTTCAGTTAATTTTTTATCCAGCCATTTTTGCTGAAGATGTTTATCAGCTGTAGGGGTTCTCTGGTGTAATTTGGGTCACTTATGTACATTATCATATCATCTGCGAATAGACATAAGTTGACTTCTTCCCTTCCCATTTGGATCTCCTTAATCTTCTTTTCTTGTCTTATTGCTCTAACTAGAACTTCAAGAACTATACTGAAGAGCTATGGAGAAAGTGGGCACCTTTGCCTGTTCCTTGATTTTAGAGAAATTTCCTTGAGTATCCATTTCATTTGATGTTGGCTGTTGACTTGCTGTATATAGCCTTTATTATGTTTAGGTATGTGCCTTGTATCCCTGATATCTCAAATACTTTAAACATGAATGGTGTTGGATTTTGACAAATGCTTTTTCTGCATCTAAGGAGATGATCATGTGGTTTTTTCCTTTAGTTTGTTTATATGATAGATTACATTGATGGATTTCCATATATTAAACCATCCCTGCATGCCTGGAATAAAGCCTACCTGGTCATGGTGAATAATATCTTTGATGTGTTCTTGTATTTGGCTTGAAAGTATTTTATTGAGTAATTTTCATCAATGTTTATCAGAAAATTGATCCGAAATTCTTTCTTTGTTGGCTCTTTGTAAGGTTAGGTATCAAAGTGACTGGCCTCATAGAATGAGTTTGGTAATGTCCCATCCATTCCTATCTTTTGGGATAGCTTGAAGAGTATTGGTATTAGCTCTTCTTTGAAGGTCTGGTAGAATTCTGCTCAGAAACCATCTGGCCATGGACTTTTTTTTTTGCTGGAAGAATTTTAATGACTGCTTTTACTTCTGTAGGAGAAACAGGACTATTTAATTTGTTTATCTTATCTTGATTCAATTTTGGCAAGTGGAATCGATCAAGAAAATTGTTCATTTCCCTTAGATTATCAAATATAAAATAATATTTCAACAAAAACTAATCAAAAGATATGGGGAAGGGCACTTAATATTCATTGAAGGAAAAATACGCCAAGATATTTCAGTTCTGAACATTTATGCCCCAAATTCTGGAGCATCCATACTCAGAAAAGAAGCATTCCTAAAGCTTAAATCACACATCAAACCTCACACATTAGTAGTGGGAGACTTCAAGACTCCACTCTCACCAATAGATTGATCAATGAGGTGGAAATTAAGTGGTGAAAAATGAAACTAATAAACATCATGAATCAATTGGATCTAAATGATATATACAGAACTTTTCACCCAAACACAAAAGAATTTACCTTCTGCTCAGCACCTCATGGAACCTTTTCCAAAATCTACCATATCTTGGTCACAAAGCATACTTCAACAGATACAAAAAAAAAAGAAATAATGCCCTGCATCTTATCCAACTACTATGGTTTAAAGCTGGAACTCAACAACAGAAACAACAGAGAGTCTACTAACTCATGGTAAATGCAGAACTCACCACTCAATCATATTTGAGTAATGAACGAAAAAAAAAAAACAGAAATTAAAAGCGTCCTAAAATTCAATGAAACTGAAGGCACGACATACCTAAACTTATGGGACACAATGAAAGCACTGTTAAGAGGAAAGTTCATAGCACTAGCAGTGCTAAGAGGAAAGTTCATAGCACTAAGTGTCTGTATAAAGAAATTAGAGAGCTCTCATACTAGCAATGTAACAGCATACTCAAAATCTCTAAAACAAAAAGAAGCAGATACACTCAAGGGATGTAGATGGGTATAAATAATGAAACCCAGGGCTGAAATCAATAAATTAGAAACAAAGAGAACAACTTAAAGAATCAACAAAACCAAGAGCTGGTTCTTTGAGAAAGTCAACAATATAATTTTACTTTTTTTTTTTTGGTTGGATCAGAACCTATTTCTACTGACTATAACTAATAGCTTAATCTTTAGCTGAAAAGCATGTCTAAGGAAATGCATATAATTTTCAAACAATAGCCAACAGTTAACACTTATTGAGAAGTCATGGGATAATGATACAATTCAGGTTACTCTGAAGCAACAAGGTGTTGAACTCAGAGTAGAGACAAGTGAAGTGCATTCTTATGTGTAACTAAGAGGATTAAATATAATAGAAACATGCAATGTGAAAAGTGCCAATAACGATAACAGTGATAAGTGGAATTTGAAGTTTAAAAAATATGTTTATGAGATCTAACATTGCCAAAACTCATTCTATGAGGCCACAATCATGTTGATACCTAACCTCACAAAGACCCCACAAGAGAATTTCAGACCAATTTTTCTTTTAAACATCTATGCAAAAGTACTCAATAAAATACTTGCAAACCAAATACAAGAACACATCAAAAATATCATTCACCATGATCAACTAGGCTTCATCCTAGGCATTATTCTATGGAAATCCATCAACATAATCCAACATATAAGCAAAATGGACAAGCTTTGGATATAGACAGAATCGACAGACAAACTCTCCAAGACCAGGTAAGCAAGTCCTCTACAGTTCCTGTCTCTCAAATATGTCTGTCAGATTTATTGGTTCAGAAGGCTGAAGATGATGCTCCAAAATTATAGAGAGTTTTGTGTGATTGTTCAGGCATCAAACTATCCCTTCTCCTTTTGGAAGGTGCTTACTTGCACTTCTTGTCTACTCAGATAATTAATATTATTCTGTCTCAAATCTCTGATGTGCTTGAAGACCAGATAGTTTAAGGTCTTTTTTTTTTTTGTGAAAATTTTCAATGTTTTATTAATTTTTAAAATTTTTTATTAATTTATTCTTGTTACATCTCAATGGTTATCCCATCCCTTGTATCCTCCCATTCCTTCCTCCCTCCTGCTTTCCCCCTACTCCCCTCCCCTGTGTCTGTGACTGAGGGGGACCTCCACCCCCTGTATCAGATAGTTTTACAATTAAGCTTAATTGTTTTGGTGTTAAGATGTTTTAAGTTCGTAAAGATGAGACATGATAGACATTGGTTTACACTGAGAATTTTAGAACCACCAAGATAGGAAAGATGTTCTCTTCAAGGTTGCCAAATACAAATAGCCAAAACAGTATCAATGTTATATTTCATATAATTCTTTATTGTTTCATGGTTCTTCTTGCTGTAGGTAGTTCATTGTATATATGTGTAATTATATAAATGTATATGTAAAAAATAAAAAATATAACAAGAAAAATATTTTAATCTATTGGAAAATAGCAGATTATCACATGCAAACAAAGGTAATGAGTCAGTTAAGAAAGTACAAGTAACTATCCATTAATAAACCCTGATCACTTTCTTCTCCAAAACAAAAATATACATGTACATTCAGGTTGGTATTGTTGTACACACCTATGATTCCTGTGCTTGAGAGTAAGACGCAGGCTGCTCAAACATTTATGATCATCTCTGTGAGTTTGAATCCAGACTGGATGACATGAAATCCTATCCCCAAAACACAAAAGCACAGCAAGACAGACAAACAAAAAATAACATAAGATAAAGTCTGTGGAAGAAAACTACACAAACATCCTGTTTTTACATAACAACTTCTAATACAGAGAAGCTATAAAATAAAAGGAAGATCTAATGAGTGATAAAATGTAAATGTCTCCATTATGGCAAAGATGTCATAAGTATGAAAAAACTCATAATAAATTTCAGGGGGAAACATATAACAGAGAAGACAATCTATTTTTATCTATATCCCATGAAAACTAAAAAAAGGAATAAGAAACGTAAATAAGCAAATATATTCACAGATGTGTAGAGGATAATTGTATCCATGAAAATCTATATTTTGAAAGCAACAAGATACACTAATGTATTAGTGGTCTAGAAAAATGAACTAAGATGTAGAGTTCACTTTATATCTTTCAGATAGGATATACTGAAATGAATGTGTATCTTATTGGCCTCTGGAAATGGGTAAAAATATCATTCTTATAAAATTCTAAAAACAAAGAAAAAAAGCCACAAACCCGTGAGGGCATTTTTTTGTTATCTATGATAGACAGCATATATCCTTGTAATCCTGTAATCCTCTTTCAGATCGTCTATTCTATGAAAAGACCTGTTTTAGTACAGGACTTACTGCTGTACTTTAGCAGGTACAGCTTACAAAGTTCTTTACACCAGCTGGTTATTTAACTGGGGGAAACACATCAACAGTAGAATAGGTAATCTTCGATACTTCCAACCCACTAAAAATGGTGAATAGGAACTCTAAGTTTTGTTTTAAAAGATTTCTATTGGCCTGGAAAGACAGCTTTGGGATTAATAGTTCTTCAGGCTCATGCAGAGGACTGGAGTTTAGTTCGGCTTACCCAAGCCAGGTGGTTCACAACCACCACTAACTCCACGTTGAGGGGATCTGATGATCTCTGGACTCCTCAGGCACCTGCATTCAGGGGCACAAGCCTATAGATATATACAGATATGCAGAGATACCGACATATTTTAAAAACAAATAAAACTAAGAGTTTACGTATTATTTCTTGTAATGTGTCTAGAGTTTTACATGTGGATATATATGTACATATATTTGTATATATACATCCATATATATTGTGTGTAAATATGCATATATACTATATACATATACTATGTATATTCTACATGTGTATATGTATACACATATATGTATAATATATATGTAAATATTTATGTAAGTACAGAGACATGGAAAAAGATACACTAAGAGAACGTTTTATATTGGGTTGCCTAGTATGGAGCTGGGAAGACAAAATTTATCTCACGAGGGTGGGGAATGAATGACAAGATATGCAAAAATTCAAAATTCAAAACCAATTAATAGGAGTGTATAGTATATTCATATATATTATAATTATGCAAACATGAAAATAAACTAAGGTAAAATATGTTTGAATCAAAGCCTTGGATAGTTCAGAATAAATAAACCCCTTTCAGAATTTAATATATCTTTGATTTTTTTTCTATCTACAAGACTTTTCCATGTTGTAATCTTACTGTAGGGGTGGAAGGTGCTTGGGGGATTCACAGTTTGTGTGAGTTTTCTGTTTTCTATTGGTTTAGTTGAAATGAAGTGATTTATGTGTAAAGTGCTGATTAAACAGAACTGAGGTCAGTATAACTAATAACAGAAGAAGACATGGCCTCAAATGCCACACATTCCACTTGTTTTCAACTTCCCTAATGCTATGGCCCTTTAATATAATTCCCCATGCTGTGGAAACTCCCAATCATAAAATTATTCTGGTTGGTACTTTATAACTGCAATTTTGCTACTATATGTCACGGTCCACAAGTTGAGAATCATGGAGACAGTGCAGTTGAAAGGGTGGCTCTGCACCAATACTGGGCTACCAGAAGAAGACAGGCAAAGGTGTGTAGCAAGTAGGCACAGTAGTTTGGCATTTGAATGTCTCTCAAAAGTTACATGCTGCACACTTGGTTGCTTTTCATGGTGTCACGGGAAGAGAAGGATCATTAAGTGAGTAAGGTCTTTAGAATCATGCTCTTACTATTGAGGCCTTGTGTCCCCTTCACTCTCCTATGATCTTCTGCTGCCATGAGGTAAGGTGCTTTGTTTCACTAGATTCTCCCTCTCTGTCTTAGTCTGCTTTATTACTGAAGGCACCACAAGCGGGAGAACTAACCATTCATGAGCCAAATCTCTAAAACTGTGATCTAAATAAGTCCTTGCTTCTTTTAAGAGCATTTTTCACTGGCATTTTGTCTCAGTAACAGCCAGAGATAGAGAAACCAGTTTTCTGTGCTGGAGAGACATGCTGATGTAAACACATCATTGTGAAAGTGGCCACTGTAAGACTCTTATTGGGAGAGTCTACATGGTAGAGCAACAAATGAGAGAGACAGAGAGCGGGTCGATGCAAAAACAAGAGGCTTTAATGCTCCAGTGCGCTGGGGTCCACCTGCACATAGGAGTCAGGCGACCCCGAACAGAAGAATTTTAGGGTTTTTGTATTCTTAGGCTGGGCAGATTTTGGTCACATTTCCTGGAGGGGTGAGATAGGAGAGGTGTGGAAACCTCACAGTTCCTTAGGAGGTTGGGTGGAGACTGAGTCTCCAGGGAAGTTGTTTTTTCTCAGCCAATCACTCCAGTGGAGTTTCTAGAAACTGCTAGCAGGTCTTGTTTATGGCACTGCGTGGTCATTCCTGGAACGCAGGAAGAAGTGAAGTCACCTGGAGACAAATCCTCATACAGAACATGGTATTAAATACAGAATATAAACTACATATAGCATAAGGCATTAATTTTGCCCCTGCAACCACAACCTCAGAGAATTTAGACCTCTACCGAGAAGGAAAAGAAAGCAAGGCTAGAGAGAAGGACAAAAGCCAACAAGCAGAGCAGGCTGAAGAAGATGCTGGTGTCGATGAGAAGCATTCATCTTCACAGAAGCTCTCTAACAATGCCAGTTCAAAAATGGCACAAAGCTCCAGGTAGAAAAAAAAAACTGCTGGCCTTGCAATTCTAGGTGGCATCAGTCACCTTGAAGAGGTCTTGGCTAATCCAGTGAGCATCAATCAGCTGACGGCAGGGAGATTCACATTTTGTTAGAGAAAAATCAGAACGCATTTATAATGGCGTAAGGTTTGGGGAGGAGAAAATTGGAGTCCAATGTAAATGAATATCTGCAAATATTTTGAAATACTATCATAAATTAAGTAAGAACATATTGCATGGCGGAAGCAGTTTTCTAGACCAACAAAACACAGGAGAGATTTCAGACATTTCCATAGTAGCAATAGCCAGGGAACTTCATCACACATTCTTGGATTCCTCACATTTGTTCTGTTTTTCTGTTCCTCATTTCTGACACTCCCATCAGACTCCCTGAAAAGTTGTTGCTCTTGAACCTTTGTCTCAGGCTCTGCTGTCTGGTGATGCCAAGCTAAGACAGAGATGTGTGCCCCCTAGCAGGAATAAGGAATACACATAAGTTTTTTTCTATTCTCTATCTCGCACATTCCTTCCTTCTTTTCCATCCCTCCATTCCTATTTGCCTGCCCACCTTCCTGCTCTCCTCCCTTCTTCCCTCCGTATCCTCTCTCCTTTTGCTCTTTCAGTAGCCAAGCGTGTGCCTGAATCCTTTTATTTCCCACTTGCTTCTAAGTGAGCTTCAGCCTTCAGTTTCTGCTCTAAATGTCTTCAATGGATTAGACCCTTAGGTGAGTGGCGATTGGGGAACCAAGTGTTCTGGAATGGATCTCCAATTAACTGCAAAATGTACAATGGCAGGTTAAATAAAAAACCCTGCTACTTCTGAATAAAATGCTGTTGTAATTAAAAATTGGTTAGGAGAAACTGCCCTAATTTTCCTTTATGTGTCTTGAAAACTTGCCAAGAATATAAAGTCCTTCCGTCATTACACCAGCCTTTTGGACTTTAACAGTCCCTCAGTTCCTTAGTTAATTTTATGTCCTCGACCAAAATTACTTCTTCAGGCTTTCTTTTCTCCTTTTATGTGGCCTAATTCAGTAAGATTTTTGGAGATAGTTATTCTGATTATGCTTTTGTTATTTAATTATGTGATCTATTGTAGCAATTTTGCTTATTCCGCGAAGCAGCTTTTCAATAGAGACTATTCCTTTTGACACTGATCCCGAAGCCTTACAGTCTCATGACTATGTCTTTGATTTCAAGGTTGTTTAAAGAGTTATGCAGGGTTAATAGATAGGAGAAGCAAGACCAGGGCTTTAGGTTTTTTTTTTCCACTGTTGCACTTAGTTACAAGAGCTCATCTAATTTCTGAGTGTATTTGCTTAGAGTCTGTCAGCTAACCATAGTGCTTTCTCCAAGGACAACATCTGAAGGTTTTGGCTCCTTTATTTGTGGCATTTCATTAGCAGTGAAATGCATTTGAATCTGCACAAAGGGAAGGACCTTTAAAAGGAAAGCATTGGGTTTAAGCTAGAGTGATGGGAGCATGGGAGAAGTAAATTTCCCCATATGCCCAGTCTTAGGGCTCATTGCTTGAGCCTTTAAAATGGCATGTGAAGGATTAAGCTCTGCCAGAAAAATATTTAAGCATGTGGATATTGGTGTCAGATGATCAAAGACCAAAATCTGACTCTTTCTTGTTTTTTAGAATCTGAGGCATTTTCCTTGATTTCTCTAAACTCCTAGGTTTTCATCTTGGGTATAGATAGCTACAACCATATCATCAAATTGCTGGGAATTATGGACTTCATGTGCCTATTATCATTATTCACTGTGATGGCTAAAATAAGACATAATCCTCTAATGAGTGCACACAGTTCAGTGGGTCTTTGCTATAAAGAAAGAGCCAATGAAAATTAGGATTGATTTTAAAAAAATCAATGTCAGTTAAAAAAAAAAAACAGTCCATGCATTTCTTAGGATCATCGTTTTCTGAGCCTAAAAGTCAGAGTTCAAATCCTAGCTGGGTTACTAATTAGCAAGAATTAGCACTTAAATGAGCTACTTAACCTTTCTGTGCCTATCTCTCTTTATTGCAGAATGGAAGATAATCGTAGTGTTGACCCCCTAAAATTGCTTAACTTTTTTAAAAAAATCAATGGCTGACAGAACCAGTCTCATGGTTACATGAAAGTATTACATATACAAAGTGCCATGGTCAGAACCATTCCAGACTAAGGCAATATTTTGCTGTGGCACCTTAAAATATTCAATAATTCTTAGTTATTCTTTTTAAAATTTTATTAATTTCTTCATATTACATCTCAATTGTTATACCATCCCTTGTATCCTCCCATTCCTCCCTCCCTCCCACTTTCAACCTATTCCCCTCCCCTATGTCTGTAGCTGAGGGGGACCTCTTTTCCTTCTATGTAATCATAGGGTATTAAGTCTTGTTGATAGCCTGTTATCCTTCCTCTGAGTGCCTCAGGGCCTCCCCATCAAGGGGACGTGGTCAAATATGGGACACCAGAGTTCGTGTGAAAGTCAGTCCCCACTCTCCACTCAACTGTGGAGAATGTCCTGTCCATTGGTGAGGACATCCTATTGGGACTCTTAATTATTCTTAATGATTTTAAACCTGCATGTGAGCAAAGGCAATAAACTTGGTATGAATGGCTGTTCTGCTCCTTAGATCCTACTTCAGCACAAATCGTTCATGATGCTTCCTGAGCATAGAATGCATGTGGACCTCGTGTTATAATCCCAAGAGATGCAAAGTGACCCTAAGTTAAAAGTGCTATTTCTATGGCTGACCACACAGTAGCCCAGTAGCCCACATGCACCACAATTACTTCTTGAACCAGAACTTTATTCAGAGGGAGAAAGAAGGCAATTGTTTTCTCACAAATACAGACGATCCAAACACTCCACCACACTCTGTTTACCTGTCCTTTTATTGTCCAAATTTTTCCACTTGAGGAATGAAGGAACAAGAAAGAGAAATAGCTCCTTTGCTTTTCTGTCCATCTTTCCTCATCTGAAAGCTGAAGATGGGCAGTGTTGGTAGAATATGCTGATGTGGAATAAAAATGGCAGAATGTTTTGTGCAGTTTCCTCTGTGCTATCAATTGTACAACCACGGCAGATGTGAACTGTGTGACTTCATCACCTGTGCATAGTGAAAAATCCTCTATGCAGTCCTTTAAAACTGCTGTTGACTGGTTTGAAGCCAAAGCTATTGTGGTGATTTGGATGAGAATGGCATCCCTGCACTAGTAAGTTTGAAAACTTGGTCCCCTGCTGGTCGCTGGGAAGGATTAGAAGATGTAACTTCCTCAGAGGAGGTGTGTGACTGAGGGTGAGCTTTAATAAGAGTTCAACTGCCCATACAGTTCCCAGTGTGCCTTCTCTCTGCCTCTTACTTGAGGTTCAAGATGCAAGTTCCCCAGTGTTGCTTTCACCACCTGTCACCTGCCACCTGCCACTGCTACCTCTGTTTTGCCCCCTAAACTGGAAGCTCAGAATAACCCTTTTATTTTCTGAGTTTCCATTATTATGGTGTCTTATCACAATAGTACAAAGGAACTAATAGAGGTACATTGTTTTGAAAGAATTATTATGTTTGAGGCATAGCTCAGGGGCAGAGCTTGTTTAGCAGGCCCTGGGCCCTGGGTTTGATGTGATGAATCAGACAAATTATTTGCCACAATGACAGTAAACATAAGCCCCATGGCAAATCAAAAGACAAACTGTGAAAGAGAGGACCAGCCCTTCCTTCCTAATACCTGTTCTAGCAGTTCACTCTTGCTCTTTGTGCCCGCTCTCATTTTGAGAGGGGCTCTACAAACTATATATCTGGGCCTGAGGCTTGGCACATCATACATTCTATGTCCATCTCCATGCATATGTATGCACACACATATATACACATTTATGGGAATATAACACATGCAATTAATGGTGGTTCTAGATTTTTTGCACTGAAATATTCTATTTATATAAGGAAAACATAGAAAAATATTCCTAAAAATATATCAACATAATAAAAGATGGCTTATTTTAGCACCTGAGCCTGTACTTATGCATATGACCTTCTCCCTGGGCCCACATATGTAGCTAGCACATCTAGAATGTGCCCCGTTTCATCTGAGGACATCTCAGTCAGTGGGGGAGGCATGACCTTCTTTTTGTTATCCTAGGTGATGACCGAGTATCTTTTCTTGGGGTACATGATTTTATCAATATAGCATCAGCTGGATTATTTTCCTTTCTGAATTTGTCATGGAGAAGATTTTCTCATCCCTAAAGTGCTTTCATGCAGACGGGCTTTCACAGTGTGTTTCAATCTTCAGGCTTTGCTCAGCTTTTGGACTGTATCAGTTCAGCTGTGTCTTCAAGCAGTCTTGCTTTAATTGTACAAGACAGAAAGCAGCCTCTGGGAGTGTTAATAACTATGTGTGGATACAACACCCATGTTTACCTGCTATAGTGACTTAGTGTTTGTTTTTTGGATTGATGTACAATAGTCTACTTCCTACTATATTACATACTGCCGTGTTCTCTTGGGATAGGAATACTTCTTTTCTTTCAAGACAGCTTATATTAAATCCCTTTGTAACTCCTAGTCTTGCTATATAAAAGAAAAAGTCTTTGCTATCTCAGTGCATTTACCCCTTCCTCTCCCTTCAGCTACATTAACGTGCTCTGGCTTCAGGGACTGTACATACATTTTTCTGTCTGCTTAGATCAGTCTCTCTTATGGATGGGCCTTTCTTTTAACCTTTCAATGAGATACCCTCTCAAATTGAATCCATATGTGCAATTTACTACTGTGGCTTTCCACCCCATCACCACATCTTGATTTTCTTCATAGCACATAGCTCTGTTCGTATATCCTAAATTTCATATATTGTACTTATTTCTGTCCATTTTTAATTACAGTAATAGACATACTTTGCTATCTAACATCCATGCAGTATTTGTGTATTCATTGAACAGCTTATACTTGAGTGGCCATTGGTCCAGAATGAGTGTTCAGAAAAGTTCCGCTGAGTAAATATATAGATAAACCATTAACTACTATTAGAATTGAGAGGAAAAAACATTCACTCTAAAATAGATCACATACCAGGAGAAGATTCCTAGCAAAGGAAGCATTTCCAATGGATCTTGAAGCATGAATCAGACTTATTTTTGTGGAAGGGACAATATGCTCTTGGTAAATATCACCATTTTCTCTATTGCCCTCCTCCATAATGTCAGTTTAAAACCATACGTATAGCCAATAAAATAAGATACATGATATAAAAATATAAAAAGATACATGATATAGATATATGATACAAAAATTATAATTTCCATATTCATATACATAGTTACAAATGAATAGATGTAAAGCAAAAAGCAAAGTGCTACAGCACTTATAAAAGATGACCTTTTGGTAAACATGACACCAACATTCTAAATAAAGATTTCAGATGTAATTTGAGCCTTTTTGTGATTGTTAACTATGAAGTAATATTATAATTTCTACAAAGATTCCAATATTCAGGAAATCTAGGAGCCCATTTCTTACTACAGGATAAAGCAATAGTGATATATATGCTTAGATATATCCACACACATATATGCACACTTGCTTTGTGTGTGTGTGCACGTGAATGCACATGTGTGTAATTTCAAACAGGTTTAAAGTGGAATGATGAGATGATAATAATTTCAGTTCACTTACATATTGTCTAAGCTAGCACTTCAGAAACAAAACAAAAATAGTTGTGTAAAAGGTGAAGAAAGTGACTACATGCACATAAGCCTTACATCAGGTCAGGGCAACCAAAATCACATCGTGAATAGGGGAGGTGTCATGAAGTCCGACCCCAGCTATAGACAATGAGCATCAAGAGAGAGAAGTTTGCTTTTCTACAGGGATGTGGCCACAGTGAGGCTGAAATGCTCCAGATGAATTTACAGTTACGCAAATGAAGGCAACACAAAGTAAACTCAGTAGGAAGAAGGAGGAGGATGAGCAGGAGGAGAGGAGAGGGGGAGTGGGAGAAGAGAAGGGAGAGGGAGGAGGAGGAGAGAGGGGGAGGAGGAGGGAGAAAAGAACATATGAAGTTGGGAAGGAAAATGTTAGGAGATAGGGAAGGAATTGGAGAGAGAGGATCAAGGGTAGATGTGTTTAAAGAACTAAGCAGTCAAATCATTATAAAGCCAAAAAGGAAAGTTTTTTAAAAATATATCTTATTAATTTATTCATATTCCATCTCAGTTATTATCCCATCCTTTGTATCCTCCCAGTCCTCCCTCCCTCCCATTTTCCCCATACTCCCCTCCCTTATGACTGTGACTGAGGGGAACCTCCTCCTCCTGTATATGCTCATAGGGTATCAAATCTCTTCTTGGTTCTCCTCCAAAATGTACTTAATTATTTTATCTACAAGGGAGGGCAGGCATGTGCTAAGACATGGACATGTAAGGTCAGAGAACAATTTGTAAGAGTCAATTCTCTCCTTCCTCCATGTGGTTCCTGAGGCACACACTCGGGTCATCAGGCATGGTGGCAGGAGCCTTGCCAGGCATGCTCTATCACTAGCCTGCTGTTGGGTCCTAATAGATGCTGTGACAAAAAGGAAGTGAGTGGCAGAGAATGACTAGGACAAACTGATGAGGGACACCTTCTCTGAGAAAGCAGATTCTGATGACACGCGCAAGCAAAGTGAGATCCCTGATTCACTAAGAGAGTAGCAAAGATAAGGCGTAAGACAAGGTGAGTGGCCACTATGGTTTCAGTGGGAGGCATCAAGTAGGGAGGGATGTTTTGTGTAAGTTTGGATTTTGCCCATGTGTCTAAGGCAGAGCAAGCCCTGCAAAAGACTCCATTTTCTCTTATCTATAATGAGACAACCTGGAGAAATATTGTATGAGAGATTTTAAGGGTGAACATATTTAGAACAAATGTAAAGGAAGGAAGGTGGGTTTTTTTATTTTTACTTTTCTGTTGCTGTGATAAAACACTCTAACCAAAGACCAGCTTGAGAAAGAAAGGGTTTGTCTTATACTCCTAGGTCTACACCCATTGCCAAGGTAAGAACCATGAAGGAACACTGTTTATTGGCTCTCTTAATGGCGTACATTCTGCTAACTTCCTCAAACAGCCAAGGTCAAAACTGTTTAGGGATGGCTCTACCCAGAGTGGGCTGGACCCTCCCACACCAGTCACCATGTGTGCCCATCTGCCATTGACATGGCAATGGGCCAATGTGGTTTGAACAATTACTTAATTAAGGTTCCCTCTTTTCAGGTGACTTGAAGCTGTGTGAAGTTGAGGATAAAAACAAAGGACTATAAGGGCATGTGTATTCCATCTGGTGCCAAGCAAAGGTGATTCTGTGAGTCCAGGCAGGTTATAAGAAAGAAAGGACTAAGGTGGTGCAGGTAGCTTTCCTAAACGGCTAAATATTAGATGCATTATTATGATAAAGAAGCAAAAAGGGACATACTAAAACAGATGCAGAGTGAAAGGAAAGGTTTAAGAATGACACTTAGGCTGTAGGGTAAAGCAACCTAGGGCATGGTGTTAACAACAAGTTGGGTATGCATCAATCAGGAACAATTTCTGAGGGCTTTGGGAAATGTAGAATATAATGTATATCTAAATACTGTGCCAGACAGGTTGCTAAATTTAGGGGTCTCACTTGAAATCAGGGAAAATAATAGGCTTTAAGTAAAATTGTAATGTATTTATTTATTTATTTTAACTTTTAAAAATATATTTTATTAATTTATTCATATTACATCTCAGTTGTTATCCTATCCCTTGTATCCTCCCGTTCTTTCCTCCCTCTCTCCCATTTTCCCCTTACTTTCCTCCCCTATGACTGTGATTGAAAAGGACCTCTTCCCCCTGTATATGTTCATAGGGTATCAAGTCTCTTAATTTATAATCGTGTTTCGGTGGGGAGACAGGTTTGGTCTCTAATACACTATGAGATGTTAGCAGACATGGTGAAATAGGGTTTATGACTACCAATAACACAAAACCACAGCTGTCATTGTAGAGGGACTGGAGATTATGCATTATGGAGCGAAATATAAGTGACCATGGCCAGGCAGCATTCCAGGAGAATATAGCTTACAGAGAGACATTGTGTTACACACAGAGAATTTAGAACCTAAGAACATGATAATTGTGGTTCTGGATCTGCATCATTTTAACTCTCACTGAAGTTCTGATTAGTCAACCAGCCTCATAGAGAGTTTAATGTGGTATAGCTTCTTTTCTGTAACGTGAGATAATGTTGTGAAGATGACTCCTATTTTCCCCTCACTAGAGCTCTCACAGCAAGGGCAGGAGTATTAGTTTCCCTGGATGATTCATTTTTGTTCTTTAGCTAGAGAAAGGCAAAGTTCACAACCTCTGCCTTTGATGTGATAACTCCAATAGACAGTTTTATTCTAACTCAATTGTATGGTTAGCCTTGCCAGTTAGAGTGTTCATCAATTGACCTGGCAGAAAAGGAAGCACAATAAATGCCTGGCTACCCTTTGGGTAATTATTCACTTTTTAGATTCTTCACTTTATAAACAATCTGTGGGGACAATTGGTTTTACAACTCTGTCAGAGTTAGCAAGAAATACTTATTAATCAGGTTCAATTACTAATAGATTTGCAAAACAGACTGGACCAGAAACACAGTATAGGCATTTGCTTACATAGCTTAGCCAAAGCCACAGTTTTAGATAGAAATCAGTGGCATTGGAGGGCTTAGGATTTATGTATATTATAGAACACATGGGATAATATTTTGCTTTTTAAGTAGTAGGGTTCTCCAGTTCTAGTCTGAGGTGGCTAGTCTATTGTAGGGTCATGATGCATGGTCTATTCAAGCTGTAGATGCAATAATAAAATAAGAGATGGCTAATAAATTGGAGGTATTCTGGACGAACCTCAAAAACCTAGTAAAGAACACTAGAGACGCCAGCAGTGAATTGGGTATAGACATGAACTCGTTTTATGGCTGACTGCCAGGTTCTTGAAGTATCCACTTTTGTCTTTCAAATGATTGAATTTAATTTTGATATTTATAAATTAATTCATGAAGGAAAAAGGTCCTATGAAACTATATCGACCTGGACTCATTTCTAGTTTATATTCATTCAGTCAGTGAGTGGTTTTATTTATATAAGATACTGTAGACATGGGCTGTAAATTCTCAGTTAATTGACTGTGCTGTGATTCTGGACAGTAATTCTCACTGATAGTTAACTTTATGGGTCAGCTTGGCTAAGCCATGAGACCTGCCTACCCTGCAGATTTCAAGCTTCACATCTGTGAATCAGTTCTCTACCTTCCGGTTTTCCCTATACACCTGTGCACATATATATGGGAAATAGAATGGCGTGTGTATGTGTTTGTGTGTGTGTGTGTGTGTGTGTGTGTGTGTGTGTGTGTGTGTGTGTGTGTATGTGTGTGTGTCTGTGTGTGTGTGCATGTGTGTGGTTCTGCTGGATAACCTACAGGATAAACAAACAACATAAAGTGCTACCACTCTAGCTGGCAACATGAACTTGAAAGGGAGAAGCCTAAACCTGAGGCAGACAAATACCTCCTGCAGTAGCTGACTTTATCCAGTTCGTTATACAATTACATAATGAGGGCATTTTGAAGGTTAAACAATGTCATGAGGAAAGTTCACATGAGTTTGGGCTACATACAGTCACCAAAACAACTTGTGCATGGAACCATACTTTGAATAACAAAACTTAGCAGCAAGGTCCAATCTGAAGCAAACTCACTCCTCTTTACTACAACTGGGAAGTGCATGCAGGCCCATTCCAAGAACAGCCCATGTTATAGAGGAGCAGAGGTTATAAGACTCCTGCCTTGTTTACTGGAAGTTTTCTCACAAGCCATCAGCAATCTCCTCACTCTGCTTTGTTCACGGACTGTCTTCCAACAATAAAGCAATAACTCATTTCACTTAATCATTGTTAGTGTAAGCTTAATAATCTTTAATTTAGATTTTTAAAGTTTTAGCTTCTATATGAATCCAATTGTTTTTTGGTTTAAGAGATATTGCCAGAAAATTAAGACAGTGAAATTAATCCCATTTTATAGCATCATTATTTCTTTCAAAATCAGCTGGGAAGTGACAATACTGACATTGACACTCAGGTGTCTCAGTTACCAGCATAACCATATTTTCTTGGTACTTTGCTGTACTTTGGATTGTTTGAGAAGATTAAATCACAGCTCTTGGAGATATTTGCATAGCATGGGCTATCTCACACATGCTCTGCTTCATGTGGATCCACATACAGCTTTATGAATCATATGTTTCATTAACATTTGAAATGTCTACCTAGGAGTATACAGGCTAGTGTTGTAATGAGTCACAAATCACCTTCCAACACTATGGAGTGACCCTGTGACAGGCAACCCCAGGGACCGCAGCCAGTTCTAGTAGTTGGGGATTTGTAGCCTTTTTCTTTGCCAACATGACTGTAGCTCTTTATGGACCTTGGTTTGTGAATCCCTGCTCTTTTCAATCAGTAGATCTATTTTGATTTGGTGAAAGATCACAGTGAGACAATAAGATATAGGAGTCATAAGCCTTAAACACCACTGGCTGCCACATCAGTGTTAGGACTTAGCCACAAAAGGTACCTTGTCCAGTTGGGGCCAGGGTATGCTGCCAAAAGATTAAACCACCACACAGCAAGTTTATTGCAGCCGGATGGGGGCGGGGAGAGGGAAGGACTGCGGGATATGGGAGAGAGAGATAGAGTCAGGCAGGCTGACAGACAGACAGACAGACAAACTGGGCGATGGAGAAAGAGAGCAAGAGTAAAAACAAGTGCAAGAACAAGAGCAAGAGCAAAAGTAAGAAGGGCATGATGTTGAGAAGGACTTGTTAAAGAGTGCCTGAATCTCATAGAAAAATACACAACTCATAGGGACAGTAGACATTTGGGACAGCTGGTGATGATGCAAGTTGCTGCTGGGGAGTCACCGGAAAGCAGATTTATAATAATCAAGGGCTGCTTTCTACAAAATTGGCTTCCAGTTCTTGTTCTTGTCTATAGCGGTGTTTCTCTTTGCTTTTAGTTGATTATGGGTGTATTCTTAATTACAAGGACTTAACAAGTGCTTGGCTTTGGGTGGATGTCTCCTTTCACTTCTTAGCACTGGTGGCAATCATATAAAGAAGCAAAAGACATTTAAAGTATTAGATAATAAATGGAATCTCTATCTCTCTCTCTCTCTCTGTCTCTCTCTGTCTCTCTCTCTCTTACACACACACACACACACACACACAGACACACACACATTTTATTGACTGCAGAGTTGAAGATTGAGAGCTAATTTTATGTATAATATATAACATATAATATATAATATATAAGACAATAAGGTACCAGACAGATATTAGATTATATGAGGTTTATTAAATGAGCATGGGGGAGAAGGAAAGGAAGGAGGGTACGAGAGAGAGAGAGAGAGAGAGAGAGAGAGAGAGAGAGAGAGAGAGAGAGAGAGAGAGAGAGGAAGCAAGAAAGTAGAGGGAAGGGAATAGAGAGAGAGGGCCAGGAGTCTGTGTCACGGTAGCAGGATAGGAGAATGATACTGGAGCTTCAAGGGTAATGGCCTTATAAGGAAAAACTATAATTAGGGGTTGAGGTTACCAGGAAGTAAGAAAAAACCATAAGTGGGGGTTGTGAGTCAAGAATGTTGACCTTCAGGCATGTTGGGTCCAGAAGGCTGAAACTCCAGGGAAGTTGTTTTATCTCAGAGGATCATTGGGCATTAATTGTATCTAATTGTTCCGGTGGAGTTTCTGGAGAGTGCTGGCAGGTGGCATTCCCAGAACGCAGGGAGGAGTGGGATCACCTGGAGGACAACTTCCCACAGACCACGGCATTAATTGTAGAATGTAGATTACATATAAATTATGGCATTAACTTTGCCCTTACAGGCCCAGAGAGAATGAGAGGCACAGAGCACTGCTTATGTGCCTGTCAATGAAAGGCAATGATGTAACAATCTCGTCTTTTTCCACCATAGGGTTAATGGGGCAGCTTCAATAAATTACTGTGGCACCAGACTGTGATAGCAACTGCCTAAACTGCCTTCCAACAGGAACACTTTCGCCTGTATAACCAAAGGTATCTGGATCACAGGCCATTCCATTTCAAGGCTTGTTTGTCAGCATCCTCCTGTTACCTCTATAAAGGATGCTTTCTAAAGGTGTTAGCATAATTAGGACTCTTTTTAAACTGAAGGAAAGTGGGCCATTTCTTTTCCTTTGTGATGCTGATCACCTTCCCAGGAGGCCGCTGCAGCTCTATTGTGGCTGCACCTCAAAAAGAGTTGCTTTGAAAGCAGCCTATCATAGACAGTTCTGGCAAAATTACAGGTGACAAGTGCTGCTGAAAAGGGACATTTGTCACCCTGGGAATCTCTCTGCATGCCCAGTGTCTTGAAACCTGGTTTCTTCTCTTAGAAGCTGTGGAGTTTGCTTGAGGACTTTTTTTCTTAAATCTTAATTTCTTTTTCTGTGATTGACGAGGCTCTCACACTCTCTTTAAATCCAATTTCAACTGAACCGTCCAACAATGATGGACATGTTTTCCAGATGAATGCTAGAATGCGGACGTTCAAGTTTCGGAGGCAACCAAATCTTCAAATCTTCAGCACTGCATACAAAGTTTACATTTTGAAGTACTGCATTCTTATTTGTAAAACGGGTGAAGTGGCACTTCTTACAATGCTGTTGTGAGGATTGAAATGTATATTTCATTGAAGCACACCATTAATCCCAAAGATGTGATAAGAAAGTCCATGAACTCAAATCATTACAGCCAAATTAATTATAGCAAGGGTTTTGTTGTTATCCTTTGTGGTGTTTTTTGTTTTTGTTTTTGTTTTTTAATACATGAACATGAGCTGCTTCTCTTTAAAGCAAGGTTCAAGAGGTCATCTGTGGAGAGGAAGACAAGCCACAGAAGCTGAACCTGAAACAAAGACATGGCTGCAAGGTGGTCACAATATCTGTTTACTTTTTTTATAAGATAATTTTCAAGATGGCGGAGGCAGGCTGGTTCATCAGTACCAAAAACAAAACAAAACAAAACAAAACCAAAAACACCTAGGTGAGTTTGAAGGTACATTGTTTAAATAGACTATATCAATTTAATGTACTATGCAAAATTTTTCACCATGTTTCATAAGTGTCCTTATAAGCAAATATGAGTTCCAGATTGATAATGTTTTTTGTAAAATAGTATTATTTTATGAAAGAAACAAATAAATTATTTTCATGAATATATTTCATGTACTCATGAAATTGATATAATCTATTAAATACAAACAAATATTTTACAGTAAGTAACATACATTGTATTTTAAATTGAGGATAGAATGATTTGGGTAAAGATCTTTTCCTATTTTGAAATGACCATGTGATATCTCCTGTCAAATAAATACTTAATAATATTATGAATTGTAGATTTAAACCCAAATTATATCTTATTCAGTTTGGAAAAAGTTGTAAGAAAAACTGTAAAATTGCAATCACATCATGTAATTTTATGAACACTGTGTTATAAAATGTTAGAGATCACCAATCAGAGAAAATTTAGAAATTTAAAAAGTATGCTGAGATCGGACAACATATGTGTGTATGTGTATATATATATATGTTGTTGTTGTTATTTGTTTGTTTGAGACAGGGTTTCTCTATGTAGCCTTGGCTGTCCTAGACTTGCTTTGTAGAGCAGGCTGGCCTCGAACTCATAGTGATCCACCTGCCTCTGCCTCCCGAGTGCTGGGATTAAAAGCGTGTGCCACCACGCCCAGCTTATTTTTTTTTTAATATACTACAGTAGATCATTGAGAAAGTCAAAGGAGGAATTGAAAGAACTACTGAAATAAGCAAAAAATGAGAAAACAATATAAACTTTTCATTTTTTCAGCTTACCCAGATTTTGACCTTGATGTCGCTGTCTTAAAGAGTAGGCATTTCCACCTTGTTCTGTTGAACTGTCTTCTGTAATGATCTGAGTAAAGAAGCACACTGTTCAAGAAGTTACTATCAAACTGGGTAGGTTGAGGTGTGACAGTCCTGACAGCCACAGAAGCCCCCAGACTAAATACCCGAATCGTAAAACATAGACCAAATCTTCATGACTTCCTTACAGGCCTGCGTCACTCATTGAGAAGTTTGAGAAGTTTAAAATGTCTCACATTTGCAGTTTAAGAGAGGCACTAAAGAGATGATTGTCCTTAGGACACACAGTTTTTTAGAAATTGATGCCACAGACACACAGACACACAGACAGCAGCACGGCAGGGGCTCCGATGAGAGTTCTGGTTCATGAGGCAAAAATGGGGTCCCTTCTTATGTGTCTTGAGGAAATGAGGAAGTCTCACAGCATGACCCTGCATGCAGGCTGTCCTTGATACTAGGGTAGCAGTGGGAAGGAGGGGGGTAGTTTTTCCTACCAGTGACTTCTTATATCCTGGGGAGTCTGGCAGTTGTTGGTCCTTAAGCTTCCTTGGGGAAATGAGAACTTGATTCCCCTAGAGTCTGAATACCACCTGAGGAGTCTGTTTACAGACTCAAAGCAGGCTCTCCTTTCCTCTCAGTAGGATGTCTGTCTCTTCCTATAGTAACAGGCATCCCAGAATCTACAAGGAAGAAAGAGATAAGGAGGGCTGCACATAAAGGTGCCTCTGATCTGGGATTCTAACAGAAGTCACGTAATATTTTCCCTCACCCCTTTCTTCATTTATTCATTACATTTCCAAATTCATCATTTACAAATGTTCCATACATTCATCCCATGAATTTTAAATGTGCTGTTGATGAAAAGACATATTCAAGATAAACATACAAAAAATGCTCTCCACATCAGCAAGGCTCAGGTGTTGCTTCTGGGTGTTCACGGACCGCTTTTTTTTGATCCTTTTAGTGTTTTATAGGTAGAACACAATGACCTACACAAGATACATAGCCTAAAGTTCCCAGACCAAAACCATACTGCTCTTCCTACAAAATTCTATTAAGCTGATTGACTGCTTAGAATGTCATGACTGTAAAGAGTTGGAATGTTAGAGATCAAAAGCAATATTGTCTGAGGGGGACCATATACAGGGGGAGGAGGTCCCCCTCAGCCACAGTCATAGGGGAGGGGAGTAAGGGGAAAATCGGAGGGAGGGAGGGAGGAATGGGAGGATACAAGGGATGGGATAACAATTGAGATGTAATATGAATAAATTAATAAAATATATTTTAAAAAGCAGTATTGTCTTGGGCTATCTCTAGCCCCTGAATATCTGCTCATACTTCTGTTCAGTGTTATCTAAGATCTTTTCAAGAAAAGGAAAATATCAAAACCCCAAAACAAACAAACAAAAAGACGGGATTTCCCACTGTAGCAAAGTGCTAACTCTCATCAATCTAAAAATTTATAATGCAACCAGTAATATTTAAGATCTATGAGAAAGGCTTCTCCTCCTGTGCTGTAAACCATCCACGGGGTGTTCCCACCAGCACATTTACGTAAGTCACTCATATTGTGGGCCAATAGTAAATTTTATTCTCTTTGCGGTGAGATCTGTGTTCCACGTTGACATTTATTTAATCTTAGTGTCCCATATGTGACTATATTTATAAGTGTCCATATTTTCCTAATTAACGTTTTTTTCTTTTAGTGGTTTTCAATGACAGACTAGTGTGGGAAACTTTTGAGATCTTACACATCTAGTGAAAGCTCTATTCAGCTCTCACAGGTAAACAATATATTGGTTGGAGGAGCAGCATTCTTCCACATAGCATCTTTCAGCAGTTACTTCACCAGGTTCTGTTCACTAGTAGCAGCAGCCTTGGCGGTTGAGATGGCTTGAAATCTTATTCTTTGTACACAATGCCTAAGCTCTGATTTTATTTCTTTATATATACTGTATTCTTGACAAGTTGTTACCGATATTTTTAAAAAGTTCTTTACTTTATCTATTCTGTAATTCTCAAAAATATATTAAAGTTTCTTTTGAGATTTTGAGACACATTTTTCACACTTGATCAGAAGTCTGGGCAAAGATACGTCATTCTATCATGAACATTTTGCTAATTATATCACCTATGAAATCATTCATATTTTTGAACCTATACTTCTGTTTTGTACTATTTCATGTTAGTGATATAGTACTTTGTATGTTTTGGTGTATTTTATACAATTTCAAAAATACAAACTGAAAAAAAAAACTTATTCAATATTTTTTACTATGCATTGTTTTTATTAATTTATCACTTTAACTGATATATAAAACTATGCATACTATGGGTACTATTGTGATATTTATATACAAATATATATTCTACAGTGATCAAACAGAAGAAAGGGTATTTGTATATGTCTTCTCGGATATTTTTCTTTTCTGTAGTAACATATTCAACATCTTTCCTTCTCACCCTTTTGAACTTTCCTGTGAGTCATTCTTCTGTGTTCACCATATTATACAATAGCAAAAACTGTTTTTTTTTTCTTTCTTTCTCTGTCTAACTGCATATTGGAAATCTTTGAGCCACCTTTGCCCATCCATCCCTCCAAACTCTCAATGTCATCTCACAGAATTGATCAATTTCCATAGTATCAGTGTTTAGGATTCCAGATATAAGTGACATCAGGGTATACTTTATGCTTTTGATTTTTGTGCCTTTGGGTGTTGTCAAAAATTCTTGCCATTCATATGTCCTAAAGAGTTCTCCTTGAATTTTATAGTTTCAGTTCTTGGCCTAAGTTTTTTTTAAAAGGTATTCTGTGTTGAATTTTGTACATGGAGCTACGGTGTCTTTTACACATTAATATATGGTTTATTTCAGCATTTCTCAAAGCATGTTCTTAGCAACTTGTAGGAGGTTGCTGGTTATACACGGTTTATTTCTAAGTTGTCTCCTTTATTCTACCCAACATGCTATCATACATGTGTGCATGTGTGTGTGTACATGTATGAGTGTGTTTATATGCACATGAATTTTAAATGTCATGTTTTTTATGCCATTGTTATATTCTTCTTATTACTGTAGCCTCATAGTGAAATCAGGAAGTATAAAGTCTCCAACTTTGTTTTTTTTTTTCTCCAAGATTTTTTGTGGCAATTTGAGGTTTTACATTTTATATCAATTTTAGATTTATTTTATTATATAAAAGAATGCTGTTGGTACTCTGATAGAAATTACATTAAATCTGTAGATTATTTTGGGTAGAACAGATATTTAATCAATATTGATTCTTCTAGTCAGTAAACATATGCTTGTTGGTTCTTTAGTTGACCTTTTTTCTTTGTTTCTATCTCTCTCTCTTCTTCAAAATTACTTAGTTTGTAAATGTTATTATAAAGATTATTCACCTCCTTGTTGTAAGTTAGTTAGATATCTCTTAGTTATTATACTTTTTGTGACTATTATAAATGAGTTTACATGCTCAATTTATTTTTCTAAAAACTTGTCATTGTTTCATAGAAAAGCTACTGATTTTCTGTGTTGATTTTACACTCTAGAATTTTATTAATGTGTTTACTAGTTTTCTTCAGGTGTTGGACGGAATTTTGTATGAGTCTTTATTATGATTACTAAGTGTAGACTGCAATTTAACTCTTTCTTAGTAGTCTATCACTTAAAAGGTGTATTTATATTTATCTTACATATGTGTGTTATAATATATGCTGGGTAGATGGATAGATGTATAGATAGAAAATATATAGATTGACAGGTGAATGGATGTATAGTTTTACTTGTTTTCTCTTGCTGAGTTACACTCTGTGCCATTTTATTATGCCATTCTTTGTCTTTTTTTCATTACTTTTGATTTAAAAGTTCATGTTATTGTGTATAAGTAAGGCTATAACTTCATTTGCTTAAATTATATTATTTTCTTACTTTTTTCCTTAGAGCTTAAATGAGTTTATAGTAAGCAAGATATAGTTAGACTTTCACTTTTTTCCATCAACTTATTCTTTTTTAAATATATTTAATTAATTTATATTTAATGTAATTAAGCCTAAGAATGTTGTTTTTCTTTCATTTTGTTATTACTTTCTATATTTTCAATGCCTTTTATTATTATAGTTCTATTTGTGGTTAAATGATATTTTTTGGAAATGTTTTTTGATTTCTTATTACTTCAGATATATCCATTGTAGTGATTTACTTTGTGGCTATGATGGAAGTGAGATAAACATTTTTTGTTGTTACAAGAAACTATTTTTAAATTAAAGCAACTTAACAATGATCCTGAAGCTATAAAGAGATAAAAATAGAGTGAGGAAGAATAGCAAAAATTATCTACACTTATATTTTTTATTTTGCATATTTTGATTTTTAAATCCTACTTTACAAATTTTTCCTGTTTCCTAACACTTAATATAGTAACACAACTATTGGTGTTTTAATTGATTTGTTGTTTAATACTCATATTAAAGGTAAAGTTTCCTTATATTACACATTTATAATATTAGACATCACTATATTGTTTTTAAATTGGTTTTAATTTCCAATATTTTCTTTTTAGCCATTGATTATTTTTTGAAAAGTCCCTCTGGCATGTATTCAAGGAATTCTTTTAGATTGTATCTGGAAACGATTGATTTTTTTCTTCATTTAAAGGATATGATCCCTCTGAGTACAATATTTTAGTTGGTGTTTTTTCCTTCAAAATATCTCACTCATGTTCCAGTCTGTAAAATTTCTTCCAATAAACTTTTCAATGAAGTGGACATCTCTTAAAAGTAGTTTATTTCTTTTCTCATATGACATAGAGAATCCTTATTGTTTTTACCATTGTGGACATTCTTTTCCATTTATTTATTTATTTATTTACTTACTTACTTGTTTATTTACATTCTCTGACTTGCTTTTTCTCAGAGAAGGGGAGGCCCCTAGAGGGCACCAACCCACCCTGGCATCTCAAATTCCAGCAGTACTAAATATATCCTTTCTCACTGAGGCCAGCAACGTAAAGCCATGCTTACAATATGCTTTGAGTTAGATTCAGTTGAACCTGAATTGTGATATAAGACTTCCCCATTGCTACATATATGTGTATACATATATGTATCCTGTTACTATTTATTTATATATTTATGTATAGGTGTATGTATCCTGTTACTACTTATTTATTTATTCACTTGATTGAATTGTATATTACAATAACTGGATTATAGAAAATTTTCTATTCCTTAGTCATATTCAAGTCCTTATTAAGACTTAACAACTAGGGGCTGGAGAGATGGCTCAGAGGTTAAGAGCACTGTCTACTCTTCCAGAAGTTCTGAGTTCAATTCCCAGCAACCACATGGTGGCTCACAACCATCTAAACCCTATAATACCCCCTTCTGGCGTGCAGGTATACATGTAGATAGAGCACTCATATACATAAAAATAAATTAAAAAAAAAAAAGACCTAACAACTAGCCAGGTGGTGGTGGCACACACCTTTAATCCCAGCATTCGGGTGCCAGAGGCAGGTGGATCGCTGTGAGTTTAAGGCCGGCCTGGTCTACAAAGTTAGTCCAGGACAGCCAAGGCTACACAGAGAAACTCTTTTGAACAATAAAAACAACAACAAAAAACCCCTAACAACTAAAATATTTGTTCCTTTGGTCATGTTTTTTGACAAATACATTCTTTATTATTTTTACTGTTTTATTAAATGTATGTTTTTCTACATTATTTATATACTTTCAAATAGTTTTTCTTTCAGATCACTAAAACTTCTCTATCCTTTGATCTGCTACTGTTGATTCTTTTTATTGAATTCTTCACATTGATTAGTAAACTATTCCATTCCAGCAAAGTACTAGTTTTGCCTAACAAGCCTAACAAGTTTCCCCAAATGTCTATAAAAATTCTTTGCCTGGGCTTTTACTCAGCTTGGTTATTATGTGGACACTTTCTGGAGTCTTATTTTTATTGGTTTGATAATACCATAGTTACTTAGGTGTTCTTGTTGCTTCCTGGAATACAAACATGCTTGCTTTTTGATAGATTTGGTATAATTTCAGTGTGAATAATTTCACATTCTTTGTGCTATTTTTTCTTAATAAGTTGGATGTTTTCTCTATGCCTGTGGTCACTGTAGGTGTCTCCCTAAATCTATGTTTTCTGCAACCAATTTATCGTTATTGTGCTGTCTATATTTTACAATCAGAAGTTCATTTCTCTTCCATGTATATAATTGTTATATTGTTCATGGACTAAGAGTATGGTTAAAAAGTGGTAGCAAACAAAAAAACACTCTACATGGAACTCAGCTTCGCTGGACTTGGGCTTCTTTATAAAGACTGGTGCCTCCCACCCTCTTTTGTCAGGTAGACAATGGTTCTTTCTCCATTCTACTGTCTGAGATTTGAGAAGAAATGATCTGAGCTATCATCACCAATACCACAGTGCTGCGTCTCACTACAACTCACAGACCATCAAAAGTAGTGAAGCAAGGAAGAAAGACCAGGACCCACTATGGCTAAGGTGTGCCCAATACTATATGGTATACATGTTTTAAGATACTTATAGTCCAAAGTATAAGTCCAAAGACATATATTCTGTCCAAAATACAATCTTTTCATCCGATAGCATGTCTACCTGGTGCTGTCTGGTAAGTCCAGAGACTCCAAGCATGAACCTGAGTGTGGGTTTAGAGTTGTTGGGTTTTTTCTCACAATGAGTTTCAGTGTAGTAGAACTGGGCTCCAATTCTAAGGCAGAGACTTAATTTTCTCTCCCTTCTTTTCTTAGAGTTGGCAGATTTATTCAAGTCTTGGCTTCCTGCCTTTCTCTATGTGTCTTTCCATATTCCTATGCTACACCTAGGTACTTGAACTTGCTCCAGGTTTTATTACATCTTCAGAGGGTAGTTAATATGTGAATAAATGTTTAAGTTGTTATTTGTGAAGTGATAATGACCACAAGTTCTTACTGTGTCACCATCTTTTGGCTCCCTCTTGATTCTAGCTGTAGTTTTGCCCAACAGGTATGTGCTTATCTTTGCATGTGATACCTATGACAGACATAAGCAATCTAGGCTTTTCATCACTACAATACAGTTTTTTCCATGTCTTAAAAATGTGTTGAGATGAAGATAGGCATTGTAGAGCAGGCCTGAAACCCCAGTACTTAGGAATTAGAGACAAAAATGATGGGTTCAAGCTCCATAATGAATCTGAGAACATCCTGAGTTATATAAGATTCTATAGAAGAAGAAGAAGAAGAAGAAGAAGAAGAAGAAGAAGAAGAAGAAGAAGAAGAAGAAGAAGAAGAAGAAAGAAAGAAAGAAAGAAAGAAAGAAAGAAAGAAAGTTGGTTATTATAAAGACAAGTTACAACTCTTCCTGTCCACTGTCATTAAACTCTCTAGGCCAAATCCCAAAACTCAACACAAATTTAATTCCCTTTGCATTAAAACCATGCAAGGAACATATGAATTTCAAATATGTCAGCTGGAAGCTATTTCGTAGATTAATGTAGTATATAAGTATCAGAAAAATAATACCTTTTTTTCCCTCTCTTGAAACAGAATGTTAATCCTGTTGCTGAAGGCCATCAGTGGATCCTCCTCTTACTGAATACTCTGTTATTCTAGGCTGTGTTTATTTCAAGACCTAATGGTTCCATCTAGGCTAACAAACCTGAGGCTGTATTTGGAACAGTGCAGAATGTTTGTTTGCCTTGTTCTAGGACCAGCAGTAGCTGGTCATATTGAGTCTAGTGCAAAATAAAGAAGAACCTTGGTTACAAACAAATAACCTTCCCCAAACATAACAAAACAGTCAAACAGAAAACACAGTGCAGGCACTCAAATAAAAAGGTGTCTTCTGTTCTTAGTGGCCTTACTCTTAGCTTGGCTCGATCCATTTTCATTGTATTTGATATTATGAAAATAAAAGCCGTTTTGTTTTGAAACAGAACAGGGAAAACGCTGCACAAAGATAACTTTATTTGATTTGGCAGATGGATGTGCTTCCAGCATCCTGTTTGGTTTACTAATGAGCTAGGCGGAAGAGCCATGGATATGAAACAAGAATGAGAGAGGAAATGACAACTGTGTCTCAAAGACCCACTGAGACTTTCATGCATCTGTAGCAAGTTCTGGTTCTAGAAGAAAGCATGGCATCTCTCAGCTATGTGTTTACTCTCTCTTATTAGTTCACTCTTTGCATCCCGCTGTCTTAGTTGGTTTAAACCAGGTAGCTTATAAACCACAGGGATTTGCTCCTTATGCTCTGAATTGTAGATATCCAGAGCTCACAGTGCCAATGCGGTTTACAAAGAGTCCATTGCCTTGTTCATAAATGTACTTTCCTTCCGCCCTCAGATGGTAGAATGGGAAGATAGCCTCCTCTGGGCACATTCAAAACTATCTTAATCCTATTAATGAAGGCTTTGATCTCATAACTTAGCCATTCCCCAAGGCTCTACCTACTAGTAACACCAAATATGGGAGTATATTTCTTTCTTTTTTTGGAGGGGGAGTATATTTCAAACTGTGAGTTTTGAGGGGTCACATCATTTGGATCATAACACTTGTTTTCGACCTGGGTAAATTCCCACACCCAATGAGCTTGCCAGAAATCTGTGATTAAAGAGGAGGCCTCTCCAGTGAAAAGAGCAAAGTGGGTGGTAAGACAGAGCTCGTCAATGCTCATGGCTCTGATGCATCCTCTCACTGGGATTAATTTGAAAATCATAACTCCAAAGATAAAATTAGGGAAAGTTTCAAGGTTATCGTGGCAGACCATTAGCTCAGAGCTGTTTGGAGAAGGACTCCCTAGGAGATTATGTAGGTCACGTACCCACAACACATCTCTGTTTTGGATAACTTCAAAGATCTCAATGGTAATGAGATTGTCTTCTGATGAGAAAGGAGCAATGTCGAAGTGACAAAGCACTCAAGGATTAACAGCCTAGAGGTCACAGTCTGTGACCATTTTTGTTAGCTTCTTAGGGAGGAGGATTCTGGACCAAAAGTTTGTCTCCTGAAAGGAAAGACACTGTAAAGTGCTGGTAGTTGTTCTGAAATGGCTTTGGAGAGCTTTGTGTCCTGCTTACTGTTTTGTTACCATTTAGCACAGCGCAAATTTCTGCAAGCCCCTTCAAATCATGCCAATGGCTTTCCTTGGTGTCATGTCTTAAACCTTAGTATTTTCATGTACTTCCTAGTCCAATGGAGCATAACTTTATTTTTTAAAACATTGAAGTAATTCATAATGTGATTTATTTTTTCTCTCTATTTTCACTTTAAACTTCCATAGGACCTAATTTCCCCCCCTATACACACACAATGTTAATGAAATGTGAGAAGTTCCCATAGATTTTTAAGATTACTCTTTATAGTATATTTTAAAAAGTCCTTAGGTCACAGCTTGTCACAAAAATAGTAATTAAGATTTATCCTCCAAGGTAGTGGAAATACTTCAGATGAAGTCTTGTGGTGGAAAGTGCTAGTATGGCTTTTCTTATCACGTATTTTCTTTCACTTCATCTGTGTTCTCAACATCTGTGACTTCATCTAGGTGAGGATGTGAGAATGAAAAAAAAGATATGTGGTAGAAAACATATTGTTAACTGAGGTTTCTTTGAATTCCCATCGGCATTCTTTCTGGACTCATTAGATGTTCAAACTGATGTTATTGCATGGTTTGCAAAAAACCCTCCTGAAACGGAAGGGACTCCCTTCATGACAACATGAAGTGTGTTCTTGGCCTGGCTACCTGCTTTATTGTTTCACACTTGCTCTATGGACACACAGTTCATAAAGGCTCCCCTCTTGGTTATAAAACCATATTAATCCAGGCTTGTTTGTGGAAACGTATTCGCATTTAGTTTTTTGGAAAATATTATTTTGTTATTAGCCATTCAATTTTAATCCAAATATTATGGCCTGTTGTGGCAAAATAGGGAAATGATGTCAGCCTAAATATCATAATGGTTAAACACATATTTTGCGATTAATTCCTGTATTTTCACTGTGTAACAATCATTAAATTAAGCCTTAGAATTTTATCTCTAAACTGAGATAGTAGTCTAATTCGGAGGCTTTCTATCAATAAGATGAGTAAGAAAGCTTTCATGCACCATGGCATATTACAGCTGGCCTACCATTTCTTAACAAGCAGTTAGTCCTGAAACAATCCTGTGATATGGAAGGACATAATAGCTTAATCTTAAACCTGCTATTGCATGATCTATAGCAAAGAGAAAGTGGGATTCTTATTTGGTGGTATTATTCACATTTAATTTCTAATACTATAACAATATTTATGCAGAGCAGGCAAAAAATAAAGTATTACACTGCTCTCTTTTTAGAAGAGGAGTGAGGGATAGAGGAGAGCTGAAGAGCATTCCAAAAACTCTGCACCCAGACTCCAAGTCATGTGACTTCTCAGTGCTCCTGAGCAGGGACTGGCTCTCCTCTGTTGTGAGATCATCTGCCAAATGTATTTTGAACTCAGCGCTATGGACAAGGATGCTTTTCCCCCATGTTAGCAGGGCCAGTGGAGGTTGTAAAGAGAATCATGTTTCTTGCGTGTTTTCATTCTTGCAGATGACCTACCTTATTTAGAGGTGGTCCAGGGATACCTCTGAGATGCAAGCATGCTTTGTCCCCAGCCCCCATCCTGTAGAGAGCTGTCTCTTTTCCTTCAGACAGCATGGCTCCTCTGAAAATCACCCTGTTGACATGCCAATAACAGAGCAGAACATGTTGACATCCAGCTGTTGCTTTCACTACCAATTTGTTTTAATTGGTCTCACACTGCTTTCCCTTCACTTTTTGTGTGGTGTTGGTTTAACTGTGTCTGAGGCCAGCTTGAGCTGTAAACCTTTTATGAAAGGAACTTGCTGATGTGTGGAAAGTCACAGGCATCTAGCCGGACCTGGCTAGGGAAACTGGAACATTCCAACCCTGAACTTAACCATTCAGCGATACAGTTTTCTCTTTAATCTTTTTTTTTTTAAATATGGTCTCCAATAACTGGAAGAAAGACAATTTTCTTAGTCAAATCTTAGCGTCCTTTATCTTTTAAAAATGTTTTGAGTTTATAGTTTAATTATAAAATTTCTCATTGTCATTTTCTCAATTCAAACACTTCCATGTACTCTTCCCTGATCTCCTTCAAATTCATGACCTCTTTAGTCACTAATTTTTATTGCATATTTATGTATTTGTGAGTATGCACATACATATGCACACACATATACACACACACATATATATATGTATATATATATTCCTAAGTATACCCTGTTCATACATATAATACTACCTGCATATATGTTCTCAGAGGTGTTTGGCACTGTGCAACCAATTGATTATTGATGTGGTTTTTTGCTAGGGAAGGTCAATTTTCTCCTTTTTCATTTTTATTCTTAATACTTAAGTGACATAGTTCTACACTGAGAACAAGGATAACGTTTGGAATGAAAAGTTTTTGACAATTATTGCTCCTGAGAGAGGGCCACATTTGTGGTTTCCATGATCAGGCATACGACATTTTGTTCTAATCAGCCTCATTAATTAACAGCTAAGCAGAACGCAGCACTGAGAGTTCACTTCGAGAGGGACAGAAGTCCAGATGGCATACTGTGGTGCAGACATGTGGGCCTCGGTCAAGACTGGAGGTGGTTACAAGGTGACCAAGAAGGAGCTGGCAGCTGGCACTTGCAGAAGGCTATCTGTGTTCATATCTGCTGTTGCTAACAGCAGTGTATTCGGTAGTGTAAGGTAATAATTTAATTTAATCATAAAAATCCTTGATGTAGAACTTAATATTCCATGCTCCTCTGTGACTCTCAATTACTATCAGGCTGAGGTTTAACACAGCGCAAAGGAACACACACACACACACACACACACACACACACACACACACACACACACACACACACATACACAAACTCAGGAAGCTGTAGCCATTATTTTATATATAATCAATATTTATTGAATAACCACCATCTGTATGTGCTATTACAAGTGTCCTAAGGTTATATAGAAATGAGATCCTTATACTCAAGGAATTATAAAGCCATATGAAGAGACATACTATCAACAGTAATGTTAATACAAGCTGTTATGTGATAAATGTCATAGAGGCAAACTCCAAAGCAAAACAAAAGGAAAAAGCTGCAGGGCTTGGAGCTTTCCCTTGCAGGCTGTATTTACAGGACTAAGAGTGAATTTTGAAATAATAATAGTAAATCAGCTTTATTCTGTGAGAGGCACATTAATTCAGTTATCTTTTATATTCACCACTGCTAAATAAATACTCCATCCTGAACTGCAACAAAAGTGAGTCACTGTTTTTCTTCTTTCTTTCTTTTTACTAATATAATTTTATTATAATTTATTCAGATAAAATCTCTATTATTTTTCTTTTTGTTTGCTTTTTAAATCTTGAGTTTAAAAGTATGTGACTTGTTTATTTTGATATAAAAGATACAAATAAAATGTATCCTACATATCCTTGCAGAGCCCAGAAATACACTTATTTTACTCCGAAGGGACAATATTGAACAAGAGGATTACCTTTTTTATTGGATCTATAGAAGAACAATTTCATGACTGGGGGACCACCTTATTAGTCAGGCATTTGATAATGCAGGACAGTTGTTGGTAATTTACTAAACTCACTGATACAGACAGTTGTACCCATGTAGGAGAGTCTGGAGCCTTAGGATGCCAATAGGAAAGCACTTTGGAGTAGGGAGGACGGATGCCTGTAGTCTATGTAACCAGGCTGTGAGTGCTTGAGGCTCATCTTGGAATAATGGATTCTCTGACTCAGCAAGTAGAAATTGACTAATTTCTAAATTAAGATGTCTTGCTTAATTTCAAATTCAGAACCATGTAAAAGAAACTTAACATGAATGAAAATAACTGACCACGGCTTAACTACCTATTATTCTTAGAAACCATTGAAATATATATATATAATATATATATTTCCTTCATCCTTTCCTCCATTCTCCCTCCCTCCCTCCCTTCCTTTCTTCCTTCTTTTTTCCTTCCTTCTGTCTGCTTGTTTTCACCAACATGCTGGAGTGCAAGATGCACTGGAAAATACTATTTAATAGAATTAATGGTATACTGTGTGGTCCTAGTTCAATGCATGGAATTCTTGCTATTTTGAATTATAAACATTCTTTTCTTTCTCTTGAAGTCTCTTCTCCTCTAAATAACATCTACAACATCTGTGTATGTATGTATGTATGTATGTATGTATGTATGTATGTATGTATCTTTCTCTCTCTCCCTCCCTCTCTCTCTCTCTCTCTCTCTCTCTCTCTATATATATATATATATATATATATATATATATATATATATATGATTTTTTAGCTCCAGACTGATAGACAAAATTTGAGGGGTAGAATGTGTGCCTGGAATTTGCACAACTTATGTTCTTTGACGGCTTGAATAAATATTAATAAATTGTAAGTAACAATATAAATAATCACAATAACAAATTTATAATAAACAATAAATAAAACCGTTTAAAATTTTTTGTTGAAAAGTTCAGGTGAGAGATTGAGGTCAAGTATGGCTAAAACTGTCAAAATTATAAATTCTCAGAAATTAGCTTGAAAACCCATCAGCACTACAAAGACTGAGTTCTCTATAGGCTAGTGATGTGAGATTAGGTGATTTCTCATAACTGTACCCAAATGACCGTAGCTAACAAGAATAGTCAAGTTCAAAGCAATGTGACCTACTTGCAGATTTTTCAGATGTGGGAGAAACTTTACAAAGCTATGATTAAATAGTAAAAGTTGCCCCTAAGTACAATGCTTTTTCCTCCCAAAGTAGAATAAAGTTTCTGTGACCTCAGGGCTTTATCTAAGTTTTCCCAATTAAAGAGTGTTTGTTAATAATAATGTAAGTCAGAAACAACTCTTTGGCTAGGAATTGTGTTCACTACGGAACAGAGCCACAGTCAGTGTGAGTTGTCATATCTTTTGAGCTTGAATTGCTCTGGGGGTCATTGTCAAAGGGTTTTCATTTTTTTCCCTTTTGAATCAGGCTTTCATTTGTAGGATTTAGATTATTTTTGTAGCCTTTTGACATCCATAAGAAAAGAGCCCTGATTTAGACAGACTGTTTTCTAGAAAAATCCACCATCATTTGAGTTGCTCTACTCCCTAATCACCTCTGAGGTTTGTGTTTGTGTGTAATGATCTGGCTCCAAGGAGCTTACACTCATCCTCTGCCTTCCGTGGTTCCTATGTCTTCTCTACTCTGTCTTTGTTTCCTGCTGTGCTTCATGTTCCAGGAACACAAACCTCCATGTAGAACTGCGAATCCTCCATTTGAGAAGTCAGAAAGACAAGGTTCACACTCTGAGCTCACATCTGTAACTACCATTTTTGAAGTTTATCTAAAAGTATCAAACCACAATTACTTATTTTTGATAATTATTTTTGACATTCAGCCTTTTAAATAACTATGAATAGGGCATGCATTTGTTTTCAATGCATCCTTTACCTTTTAGTTTACCTTTATGATGCCAATTTCCAGAAGGTTAATTCAAATCGTCACCTGAATCCATCAGTAGGAAATGTATTTACCAGCACAAATTCATTCAGAATGGAGATTTTTGGACCAAGCAGGTAGAGTCAGGAGGTGTTCAAGCTCAGCTTCAGTTCCTGCAGAGCCAAAGGACAGACAACCTGTGGTACATGCGCACTTGTATTCAAAAAGAAAATCTAAAGGATAAGTAGCCACTGCTTTGACAAACATCACGACAGAACTGAGGATATATTTCTGAACTCGGCCCAGTTGTACCAGCAACTCAGTGCAAAAGGCAATTTGTCTAAACTCTACCCGAGAAGAAGCAGATACATCCACAAACCTGGTGTCACAGGCTGAAAGCACGACGGTATACAGCATCAAGCATCTCCTGGAGCCTATGCCATTATGTCAAGGCACAAACTCTGAACGGAACTACGGTTATCTTTAACCGACTTTATATTCTCTCTCTCTTTTAGCTTTTATTTATAATTACTGACTTGACTCTGCCATGCCACTGAGGTTGGAGAGGAGTGATGAAAAGGTAGAACCAAGGAACTGCAACTAGCACGGAGATTCCAGCCCCCTAGCTCTGTATGACTTCCACAATACTCACACATCCCTTCATCTTCTAAAGACATACAGAAAGAGCCTCCTGGAAAAAGGCTACACTTAAACCAGGATCCAGAAAGAAAAACCTAAGAGACTATTATTTAAAATGGAATCATTGGGCAGTTGATCATTATTTTCAGCATCATTGATGAGTTCCTTCCAGTCAGGCAGGCATTCAAGTGTTGTAATAAAATGATTTTCTATTTTATCACTTAGTAATGCTTTCAATGCATACAGCCTACCAATTCAGAGATGTTGTATGTTATGATTCTCTGTCTCTCTCTGTCTCTCTGTCTCTCTATCTCTCTCTCTTCTGTCTGTCTGTCTCTCTCTGTCTCTCTCTCTCTCTCTCTCTCTGTCTCTCTCTCTCTGTCTCTCTCTGTCTCTCTCTCTGTCTCTGTCTGTCTGTCTGTCTCTCTCTCTCTCTCTCTCTCTCTCTTTTGTGCTATATGAGTGTCTGTCTATCAAATGTACACATCCATGATGATTAACTTAGAGACTGAGGAAGGACTGGTCCTTGATTACCCTCCAACTTATTTCTAGAGACAGGGTCTGTCACTGAATCTGATCTCATTGATTTGGCTAGGCCAGCTGGTTAGAAAGCTACAGGGGTCTATCTATCTTTGTCCCCACAGCTGGGATTAAAGGCACATGCAACCATGCCCATCCCATCTGCACACCTAACCCATGACTATGCCCAGCTTTTAGTGGATGCTAAGATACTAATTCAAGTCCTCTTCTTTGCACAAGTGTTTATCCAACAAGCCAACTCTGTAGCACCATCATGGGTTAATGGATTGTTACATCAATGTGCAGTCTTTTTAGCATGTGTTTGATCTTGTATTAATTTCTTATCTATAAAACAAAGCTAATATCAACTTAATGGATTATTTTATGGATTAATAGAATTAATGACATTTGGTATATTAAGAACTCTATGTATTAACTCTTTATAATTTATTGTGTATTAGTAAATGAAAGATTTCCATTTCACAAGCAGTTAGATTTTTCTATTTTTACAGTTTTGACTCTTCATTTTTTCTTTAAATAAAATTTAGTCCACTGACTAGCTTATGTATCAAAAATTCATTATCCAAGTTACAGAGTTCATGGCAGCCCTGAAGGGTTTTGTGTCCAAGGTCATTTTACAGGTAAAACTTTGTTATGTATTCCTAGTCCTGGCTGTACTATTTCTATGACATGGCACATTAGAGGGACTGACATATTACCTTATCTCCCAGTACTTCCTTTGGACAGACTCTTTTCCATTGCTTGTTACATAAATTTGTTCAAGTGACCTGCCAGTGTGTCTTTCTTTATTCTTTTTGCCCGTAGCTCTTTAAAGAGTTCTCTATTTTTAAGAGGCTCACAGAAAGAAAGAAACCAATTTTTGTTTCAATACTGAAGCTTTTTACTCCCTTAGTCCATAAAGCAATTAATAGCCTCAAGGTCAAGAGCACCATAACAATAACAAGAACCACAAGAGACTCCTGTTGGTGCCCACTACAGCGATGCCTTCCATAATTGTGTCTGTAAAAGACAGTGAAGTACAGGCAGCACTCGCTGGTGGCGCTGTTTGTAATGGATCCTTTCTTAAATTTGCGCTCCCTCTGACACTTTTAAGCTACATAATAAATCTGGCACCGTAGTTTTTCATAGCAATAAATAGTTACTTAAATGTCTCTGCAGACTTTATCATGTTTGGATTTCACTAGTAGCTATGGGATACATCTCATATTTTTTTACCAGATGCTCCCATTAACAAATAATGTCATTTCCAAAGGTCTAATATCCAAACTATGTAAAGAACTCAAGAAATTAAACACCACCAAACCAAATAACCCAACTGAGAAATGAGGCTCAGAACTAAACAGAGAATTCCCAACAGAGAAATATCAAATGGCTGAGAAACACTTAAAGAAATGCTCAACATCTTTAGTCATCAGGGAAATGCAAATCAAAACAACTCTGAGATTCCACCTAATACCCCGTCAGAGTGGCTGAGATAAAAAACTCAAGTTACACCACATGCTGACGACTATGTGGAGAAAGAGGAACACTCCTTCATTGCTGGTGGGAATGCAAACTTGTACAACCACTTTGCAAATCTATCTGGCGCTACCTCAGAAAACTGGGAGTAAGACTTCCTCAAGACCCAGCTATTCCATTCCATGGAATATACCCAGAAGATGCTCCAGCACACAAGAAAATTTGCTCAACTGTATTCATAGCAGCCTTATTCATAGTAGACAGAACATGGAAACAGCCTAAGTATCTCTCAGTAGAAGAATGGATAAAGAAACTGTGGTACATTTACACTATGGAATGCTACTCAGCTATTAAAAATAAGGAATTTCCAAAATTTGTGGACAAATGGATTGAATGAGAAATTATCATAATGAGTGAGTTCACCCAGGAGCAGAAAGAATCAAATGGTATATACTCACTTATTTCTGGACACTAGCCCAAGGGACATGTCCCATGAAATTCTTCACTTATCAAGAAAGTGGGACACAGGAGATTACATACTATTGGGACTTTAGGAGAGAGAAGCATGGGAGAAGGGGAAATAGAGGGATCCTAAGGGTCCTAGAAACCTACAAGAAGAACATTATGTTGTTCTGATCTGGGCCTAGGGGTCCTGCTCAAACTATGGCACCAGCCAAGGACAATATGTGCAGCAAACATCGAACCCCTACCCAGATCTAACCAATAGACGGGACATTCTCCACAGTTGAGTGGAGAATGGGAACTGATTTTCACACGAACTCTGGTGCCCCATATTTGACCACGTCCCCTGGATGCGGAGGCCTGGTGGCACTCAGAAGGATAGCAGGCTACCAAGAAGGGACTTGATACCCTATGAGCATATACAGGGGGAAGAAGTCCGCCTCAGTCACAGTCATAGGAGAGGGGAGTAAGGGGAAAGTGGGAAGGAGGGAGGAATGGGAGAATACAATGGATGGGATAACTATGGAGATGTAACATGAACAAATTAATAAAAAAATAAAAATAAATGTCATTTCAATGATGATTCCAGCTGGACTTAGATGGCTCTTGGATCTTCTCTCTCTCTCTCTCTCCCTCCCCCTCTCTCTCTCTCCCTCTCTCTTTCTCTCTTTTTCTCTCTCTCTCTTCCTCCTCCTCCTTGTTTTTCATCTTTTTCTAAGAGATTGCTTTATGCCTGAACCATTTGATCCCAAATCTTAAGACTAGAGAATAAGTGTCAACACATTGATAATGAGCTCTGGGGTCTGAGAATCATTCTGAGAAAAGAGAGAGGGAGAGAGAGAGAGAGAGAGAGAGAGAGAGAGAGAGAGAGAGAGAGAGAAGAGAAGAGAAGAGAAGAGAAGAGAAGAGAAGCATTCTATAAAGGCAAAACTGTTGTCTCCTAATCACCACTGATCCCAGTGGCCTGTCTTTTAAGATAAATAATATCTACTTCTATTTATTCAAATAATAATATATCTCAGAAATACTGGATGATTAATGTGTTGTCTATTGTGTGAGAAATAATTGTATATTATTTCTAAAGAAGGCTAATTTTTCATATAATTGGTATCCTACTGTGTAGGTGCACTGGGACTAGGTTTATAAGAAGGAAGGGAGAAGATCCAGCCACACTTTGTTATTCTTTCCTTCCTGTGCTTGTTTTGCCCCCATCCACACTCTGTCCCATCACATGGGATTTTGTTACAGTGTAGAATAGCTGAACCACTCCAGATCCCTTAAACCAGGAAGGATGCTTCCCTCTCAGTCACTGTACAGAAGCTGTTCCTTGACATTTCAGCTCTGTAGTTTTCCATGTCTTTGTGTAACTATGTTCATGTAGACGTTATGGAAGATATTTTTCCTGAGATATTGTCTATAATTTCTCCTGTGACATTGATCCCTAGTCATTTCATTAGGAATTGGGGTCTATCCCTGCTAGCTCTACTGCTGGCCTGGAAATGAACCTAAGATAATTTTCTGCTACTTTGAAATTTCCAGGTGGAGGACCTGGGAAGGGCTGATGCTGCTCTTTCGTGGTCACAATTCTCCTTCCTTTTCTGAGCCTCCGGGTGCATTCTAGGAAAACGCCAATCAGACGCTTTTTAAAGTTTATATTCTTGGTGGATGTTGCTGAACACTTGTTCCTTATTATCTTCACTTACTGTCCACAGGAGGACTTTGGGGATTTCACGTAGTAACATCTTTCCTAATAGGCAATTCTCTCAGCAGATGTGCAGCGAAAGGACTCCTGGTCATTTGCATTTCTCTTTAGTGAACTCTACAGTCTCCCTACTTCCTTAATGAGGTCTGAGGCCCAAGAAGTCTCAACTACTGTGGACACTGCAAACCAAAGGCAGCCTCTCATGGCTATTGCAACTGAAATGAATACATATGTCATGTTCTGTATTCAAAGCTACGTGGGACAGTTGCAGCTGCTTGGGAGGACATCCTGATAAATTTCTCATGGTGATGTGCATTTTCTGCAGTCTAGGCATTGTTTCTGCATGAAAATGCGTTGTTTATGCTTTTGTATCTGTCCCCACATGCCAGTTAACCTACATTCAGAGATTTGATGAATTTATGATTGTGGTGAGAGGAGAATTTCATAAAAACCTCTATGAGCCTAAAGATAATTCCTGACTTCTTCTTCTTCATTATTTTTTTTTTTTTGCTGAGGAGGGCACATGGAGCAGGGTGGAAGAGCATGAGTATTCAATTGGATGCCAACGCATGTTGAATATGCAAATGTAAATGTGTTTGGAATTTAGAGAAACTCCCAAAAAACATAGGAAGGCTGCTCACATTTGAAGAACTACAAAACCAAAACAAAATCCATTCCTTCCTTGAACCTCATAGTTCTTTCTTTTAAACATATTTTAAATATTTTAAATTATTATTTGAATATTTTATACATAAATATGATATAAGTTAACAACATCTATTCTCCCCTGTCTCTGACTTTACTTAGAAATTCCAATCATATCTCTTCCCCAACTTCATATTCTCTTTTAATAATTGTTTGTTTATTCTTTTTTTTTTCTTCACTGAGTCCAATTAGTGCTACCATATAGAATGGTTATGAGATCACGCTCTAGGGCATGGGCAACCTACCAGTGGCTATATTCTAAATTTTGGAGTAACAAAGGACATGTCTCTCCTCCCGTATCAGTCATCAATTTGCAATAGCCTCTCAGCCAGAAGTAGGAATTGGGGAGCTCTTTTTACTCCATGGTAGGATATTCTACTGTAGTTACAATGCACCATTTTTCCTCTGCCTAGTGTTCTAGACATTGGTTCTCTGAATCTGATTACAAGCTGCTTAAACTGCCTTATACATGTTTGAATTTCCTCAGTTTTCCAGTGCTGGATTTCTTTCCATAGCAGAATCTCCTTAGGTCAGTGCATAAGTCATGACAAATAATAGAAAGAGGAAACATGAGCCAGGGCATTTGAGTTGAGTGCCCTTTAAAGGTGTTCAGGAGAAGAGCAAATTTAGGATAATAAGATCTCTAAAATTTGGTTTTCACTGGTATTATATGACCGAAAAGGATTTAAATATATATACATACATACTTATACACACACACACTCATATATATATATATATATATATATATATATATATATATATATATATATGATTTAATGAGAATCTTGTTGACTTCAGAAATGGAGAGAGCCTTGTTGAAAAGCCCAGCCCAAATCTCAGTAAGATTCAGGATGATAGATGGATATTTGGGCATGGACATACACATCGTAATAGGCCATTAAGACAGTCACATAGATGAGGAAATAGGTCAAGCTATGACTCCTGTCAAACACCGTGCAAGTGACAAACAAATCATAAGATGCCCATGGTTAGGACTCACAGGCAACAGGAGATGTGAACATAAAAACCAGAATAGAGTGTTGTAATAGAATAATTTTCCCCATCCGCAGTGTGCCTTTTTAGGTTGTGTGACCAAAATTTTGTTTTTCTGATGGGCATTGCTTAGTGTTGCCCTGTGTTGCTTGGTTCACAGGTTCTTTTCCTCTTCATTGTTGTGGGAGGGCATTGGATGTGCATCACTTCATTCCTATTCCTATTATATATTTTATCTGTGAAGCATTCATTGGTGATATCATTCATTTAAAATATTTCAGTATTAAAAATATTAATTTTAAAATAAGCATTTAGCTTGAAACCCATATCCTTGTGTAAGGCATATAAGAAACTTCATCTTCTCTTGCTTTTTATTCATGCTTTTTAAGTTTGAATTTTTCTAGTCATAATCTAATTATATTTAGCAATGCCAGTCGATTATTAGTTTAAAAATATGTCACATTTTTCTACTCTTCTGAATCTTTCCTTTTTCCCTCCTACAATGTTTTGTTCACTTTTTTTTTTCTGTTTTGCAAATGTCTAGTCAGTGTTTAAAACACAACTCAGCCATTTTCCATTTTGGCTCCCATACTAAGTCATTGTGTGGCTTGTAAATTTATCACATTTGCACTTAGCATGTGGTACCTATTTTAGTTTGCTTTCTATTGCTATGAATGAGTACAATATAAAAAACACATTGGGGAATACAGGGTTTATTTGGTCACCAGGAGAAGCCAAGGTAGTAACTAAAGGCAGGAGCCTAGAGGATGGAAATGAAGAAGACACCTAGAGGATGGAAAAGAAGGAGAGCTGTTTTCTGCCTTTTGTTCATGGCTTGATCAGGCTGTCTTCTTATTCAACTAAGGACGACCTGACCAGGAGTGGCACAGCTCACAAAGTGCTGTGCCCATACACATTTATCATTATTCTAGAGAAAGGCCCACAGGCTTGCCTACAAGTTAATCTGACAGAGCCATTTTCTCATCTGAAGTTCACTCTTCCTAAATGACCCTATCTTGTCTCAAGTTGACAAAAGTAAACTAAAAAACAACTATAAACCTCAAAGCACACTTCCAATATCTTTTGTATATTACCTCCTCACTTTAAAGCATATTTTCCATGCCAGGCATGGTGGCACACACATTTAATGGCAGCACTTTGGAGGCAGAGGCAGGTAGATCTCTATGAGTTCAAGGCCAGCTTGGTGTACAAGGTGAGTCCAGGATAGTAAGGGCTCTACACAGAGAAAGCCTGTCTTGAAACCACCTCTCCCCCCCCAAATAAAACCCCGACATATCTGCCATCCCTTGCTAGAATGAGCCCTTCTTTTTTACTTTCATTGTCCTGTTAGTTTGAGTCCTTGTTGGGTTTATCCTCAGTCCATAGGACAAATCTGTACCAAATTTGTTAATTCAAGATTTGGTTTCAAAAAATCATCTGTTCTAATGCCCACCCACTGAGTCCATATGTATTTAGCAAACTCTTAATTGGCACTCTGAAATGTAGTAATATAAAGTCACAGAATAAGTTGAGTCAAAGCAACTGTTTGATACAATGCCTAGGTAAAAAAATGCATTTTTTTCCTTAATCACAGAAATAATCAGACTGCATATAGGAAACTAATAACTGGCCATTTGGTTTGATTTTATATATTCTTCATTCTGATAGAGAACATATTAACATTCAATGCCAAATGCTTTGTTACTAAACAGAAAGAATATTGCCAAACTAATTTAATGGGGTCACAGTCAGACTAATTCCTAAACCACACAAAGACTCAAGAAAGAAAGAGAATTTCAGCCCAATATCCTTTATGAACATAGATACAAAAATACTCAGTAAAATACTCAAAAACTGAATGCAAGAACACATAAAAAATATCATCCACTGAGATTAAGTAAGCTTCATTCCAGGATTCAGGGATGGTTCAACATACGATTATTCATCAATACATTCCACCTTATAAACAAACTGAAAAAAAAAAACCCATGCACATGATCATCTCATTAGATGATGGAAAACCTGTGACAAAATCCAGCCCTACTTCCTGTTAAAACTCTTGGAAAAATCAGAGATACAAAATGCATACCTAAACTCAAGAAAGACAATATACAGCAAACCAATATCAAATTAAATGTAGATAAATTTAAAACAGTCCACTAAAATCAAAGACAAGACATGACTGCCAGCTTTCTCTGTATCTACTCAAGGTAGTATGTGGCTTTCTACTTAGAGACAACTAAAAGAGATCAAGGGGATACAAACTGGCAAGGGAGAAGTCAAACTATTACTATTTGCCGATGACCTGATAGTATAGCTAAGTGACCCCAAAATGTCTACCAGAGAACTCTTTATTTTCCTTTATTAATTTATTCTTGTTACATCTCAATGGTTATCCCATCCCTTGTATCCTCCCATTCTTCGCTCCCTCCTCTTTTCCCCTTATTCCCCTCCCCTATGACTGTTCCTGAGGGGGATTACCTCCCCCTGCATATGCTCATACGGTATCAGAGGAAGGACAGCAGGTTACCAAGTAGAGAACTCTTATAGCTGATAAACATTTTCATCAAAGTGTCTGGATACAAAATTAACTAAAAAATCAGTAGCACTCTTTTATACAAATGTTAAATGGGCTGAGAAAGAAATAAGAGAAACAACATCCTTCATAATAGCTGCAAATAATATCAAATATTTTGGTGTAACTCTAGCCAAGCTAATGAAATACTCATATTGCAAGAATGTTACTTCTTTGAAGAAAGAATTGAAGAAAATATGAGACGATCAAAAGATCTTCTGTATTCCTGGATCAGTTGAAATAAATAGTAAAAATGGCCATCACACCAACAGCAATCTTCAGATTTAATGCAGTTCCTATCAAAATGCCAACATAATTTTTATTGACATTGAAAGAGCAATCCTCAATTTCATTTAGAAAAAATTAAAAAAACCAGTATAGCTAAAATAATTCTTTATAGTTTCACCATCCCTGATTTCAAGTTGTACTTTGAGCAATTGTACTAAAAACTTCATGGTATTAGCATAAAAACAGACAGATTGACCATGGATTGAATAAAAAAAAAAAACAGAAATAAACCCACATACCTAATAATACTTGATTTTGACAAAGAAGCCAAAACCATACAATGGAAAAAAAAAAAAAGAAAGCCTCTTCAGCAAATGGTACTGTTTTTATTGGATGTCTACATAAGAACAATGAAAATAAATCCACATTTATCACCCTGCACAAAAGTCAAGTCCAAGAAGATCAAAGATCTCAACATAAACCAGAAACACTAAATCTGTTAGAAGAGAAAATGAGGAAGAGCCTTGAGCTCTTTGGCACAGGAGACAATTTTCTGAACAGAACACCAACAGCTCAGGCATTAAGGTCAGCAATTAATAAATGGGACCTCATGAAACTTAAAAGCTTCTGTAAGGCAAAGGATACTGTTAAAAGGACAAAATGGCAGCCCACAGAATGGCAAATATCTTGACCAACCCTACATCTGACAGAGGGCTAATATGCAATATATTTAAAGAATTCAAGAAACAAAACACCAACAAACCAAATAATGGAATTCTAAAAATGTGGTACAGAACTAAACAGAGAATTTTCAACAGAAGAACATTGAATGGCTAGGAACTACTTAAGGAAATGTTCAACATCCTTAGTCTTCGGAGAAACTCAAATCAAAAGGACACTGAGATTCCGTCTTATATCCATCAGAATGGCTAAAATAAAAAAACTCAAGTGAGGACACAAGATATCAAGCATGTGGAACAAGGGGAAGATTCCTCCATTACTGGTGGGAATGCAATCTTGTACAAGGAAATCAATCTGGCAGGTTCTTGGAAAATTGGTAATAGATCTGCTGCAAGACTCACCTATACTACTCTCGGGTATATACCCAAAAGATGTTCCATCCACAAAGACACTTGCTCAAGTATGTTCACATCAGCTTTATTCATAATAGCCAGAAACTTGGAACAACTTAGATGTCCCTCAACCAAGGAATGGATAAAGACATATGGTACATTTACACAATGGAATACTACTCAGCTATGAAAAAGAGACAGCATGCAATTTGCATGAAAATGCATGGAACTAGAAAAGATCATCCTGATTGAGGTAACTCAGAACCAGAAAGCATGCATGGTATGTATTCAGTTACAAGTGGAAACTAGCCATAAAATATAGGATAGTCAAGTTATAATTCACAGACTCAAAGAAGCCAAGCAGGGCCCAAGGGAAAGTGCTTTATTCTCACTCCGAAGAAGAAATAAAATAGACATCTGAAGTAGATGGAGGGAGAGAACTGAATGGGAGGGGGGAGGGGAAAAGGAGTGGGGATTAGTCTGGGGAGACTGGGGGTGGGATGGGCGAGGACAGAGAGAGAGAGAACAGAAATCAGAGGAGGGCATTTCTGGGACAGGGGTGGCTTCTGAGATTCTATAGGGGAGAACCATACAGAGACTCCTAGCAGTGGTGATTAACCTTAGCCTACGAGGGCTCACAGAGACTGAGCCACCAACAAAAGGGCATGCATGGATTGGACCTAGACCATTTACACATATGCAGCTGATGTGCATTGTTGTAGACATGTGGGTCCCCTATCAATGGAAGTAGGGGCTGTCTCTGACTCTGCTGCCTGCTGCTGGACCCCTTTTCCCTAGCTGGGCTGCCTTGTCAGGCTTCAGTGGGAGAGGATGTGCTTAATCTTGCTTTGACTTGAGATGCCAGGCTGGGTTGGTACCCCTTGGAGGCTTCCCCTTTTCTGAGAAGAAGGAGAGGAGGGATGCAGTGAGGGGGATGTGAGGCTGGGACTGGGAGGAGAATAGGGAAAGGCCTGGGATCAGGCTGTGATTAATAAATAAATAAAGGAAAAAAACCCCTAAAAGCAATAACAACAAAATAAACTCAGCAAAACTTTTTCATTGAATAAATAACTTTTATTCACAAAATTGCTTTTCAACAACAGAGGACTTTTTTTGAAAATGTTCTACAAAAAACTTAAAGCAGATATGATAAAATAAAAAATTACATAACACGAATGGTACAGGTGTTTTCCTGTAATTAATATTATGTTTTATTACTTTTTATCAGAACATAGACTTTTCATAAATATTTCAAACATCTGCCTGAGAAGCTATTGGTATATATCTCTGTTTTTTTTTAAAATATTACAAAAATAATGTCTTTTAATTTTTGAACTTGTAATATAATTACATCATTTTTCTTTTCCTTTTTATCCCTTAAAACCTCCCATATACTTCTTTCTTCTTCTTTCTAAGTTCATGGTCTTGTTTTTTTAATTATATAAGGTTTATTAAATGATCATGGGGAGAGAATGAAAGAGGGAGGACGGGTACCTCAGAGAAATGGAGAGATGTAGAGTAGGGAGAGGGAGGAAGAAAGAGACAGATAAGAGAAAGTCATGGTCTTTTTTTCACTAATTGTTTTTACATTAATTGTTTTTACATACACCCATCCACACACCCACTCACTCACCGCCCCCATCCACACATATAAGTGCAAACTGATCTGTCTGTATAATGCTAGGTGTAGGTATGTTTTCAGTGATGACCATTTGGCATTTTTCCTGGGGAAGAATATTCACCCACTTTCAGCATTGATGGTTGCAGTCACTTATAGGTCACAGGTACCATAGCCTGTGCTTATATTGCCTGTCACATTTTCAATTTACCTAAATAAAAGCTATGTGTCATATTTTTCTCCAGTGTTTCTTTTTCCAGTGATTTATTTTGTTATCACACTTAGAGGACATTTCTAAATAAGGCCTAATCGTGTTACCTTTATACAAAGTCTAAGTTAGCTTAAAAAAATTTTTTTTTCTAATTTCAGGAGAGCATTTTCTATAGCTCTTTCAATTTCCTTTTTTGTCTCCCAGTAAACTAAACACTGCACATCTTTTCCTTTAATCCAGAGAAAGAGAAGAAGAAACCATGGCACTAAACATTTTGCTTGGAAATCTTATGTTTGCATATGAGTATCTCCAGAAGATATATATGTACATATATTTTGTAATTTTAAGTCAGATAATGTTACAGTAAATGGCAGGTTGTTGATATGCTAAATTATTTACTGATTTATATCAGCTTGTGTGTTACCTTCTGTTTTTTTTTTTTTTTTTTCTTTTTCTCTGTGCTAAAAGGAAAGTCTCTTGGGTCTAGAGAGATGGTTGAGAAATTAAAAGCTTTTGGAGACATCTTGTGTTTGGTTCCCAGCCAGCACATGACAGTTTACAACTATGCATAATTTAAATTAAGAAGACCCAACATCATCTTCGGGCCACTGTGGGCACCAGGCATGCATATGGTTCACAAACATGCATGCAGGCTAAATGTTAATACACCTAAAATAATAAAGGCAATTTTTAAATTTTCTGTGACATGTGTCTCCTAGTAACATCTAAGCTATACCCATAGTCCCACAAAAATTATTGCCCAAAGGTGAAGTAAAAAATGGATGGCGTCAATGAATATGCCAAACTTGACAGGGAAAGCTCATGAGTCCTCAAACCTACACAAAGAGCACAGCTGGGAGTGGGAATGATGGTCTTCCCAGGGAAGAGCCAGCGTGCCAACTGGTTGTCTAGTGCCAATGAGCAGCTCTAAAACCATACATGCAAGGGACATTATATGGACTCAATGGGTCATATTTGGAAATATGTATAAATATACATGTATATATATGAAGGTATGTAGGGAAGAAAAGCAGAAATGTAATTAAATTATAATCTCAAAATAATAATAAAAAGAAACAGGAAAAATAAATAAAAGGAAACTCTCAACTGTTAGCTTCTCCAATGTTTATTCCCTCCATTCCTCCTTTCCTCCTTCCTTCCCTCCTTCATGCTTTCCCTCATAAATGGATAGACACTGAGCATCCCCAGCTGATTTTTGGGTTCGTGACCATCCTGCCTCCATCTGCCCAGTGCTGTGATTACAAGTGTGCTCACTGTGATGATTTCATGTTGATTTATTTGGTTCCCATCCTTTCTGAATAATAGTATAAACCAAAATACACATTCAATCAAATACTCAAGTCTGGTCATTCTGTGACATTCCTTAAATACACACAGACACATAGACACACACACACACACACACACACACACACACACAAAGAGAGACACACAGAGAGAGACAGAGAGAGATAGAGAGAGACAGAGAGAGACAGAGAGAGAGAGAGGCAGAGACAGAGAGACAGAGAGACAGAGAGACAGAGGGGGGATAAATTGGAATGGAGGCAAGTTACATTTAATCTTAACTTCTAAATGAGTTTAAGATATGAGCACATAATCTTTATAAATAGAAATAAAATGTCCATACAAGTGTGATTCTGTATGGTCCTGAAAACCCGTTCTTTCTTAAACATGGAACCCTTTTTTATGTGACTATCAAACTTCTGGCTTATTTAGGGCACTAAATAATTGAGTATATCATCCTCTTACCTGAGTTACCCTATGTCATGTGGTTATTGTGTGGATCTTAGACAACACTTCTAGGTATGGATCATTTTGAGTTGTTGCTCAGCTGTTTAAAGTTGAGTTTATATATATATAATTGAACAGCTGATTTTGCTTCTTTCTTCCCAGGTAACAGCAAAGAACAAAATAAAAATGTTACCTTAGATGCTGTCTCCTCAGAAACCTGCTTTTCTTGTAATTCCTTAAGAAAACATTCTCCTGAAATCATTCCCCTCCACCATCTCTCCATCACTGCAGAGAAGACCTTTTCCCTTCAAACACCATCTCTGTGAAGTCTACTTGGTTTGTTTCTGTAGTCAGTATCATTGATAATGTCTTCTGGGCAACCTTAAATTAACCAATACCACTCATAAATCACCACAGGTATGTAGATAGAATGTATCTATAGCCAACATCTGTAATTAGAGTCAACACCTCTTTTCTGTGTAAGGGTCATAAATGGCTAGCTCCTTATTTGTTATTCATTTTATTTTTGAGATTCTTCAATGCCTCCTGAACTTTTATTTGGCCAAAATAGGCACATGACTATTTTTTTGGATTCTTATTTCTTTGTTTTCTGTTTCAGTGTCATAATGAATTAGTTGTATAGACAGGCCTAGGATTCAGCCAGTTGTGCTTAAAATCCACACAGTGGGGAAGCAGAATACCCATAGGAAAACACTAAAAGGTAAAATAAATCTACAGTTTGGACATTCCTCCCGAAAAATTGTGCAAAAGAGATTAGAATGCTGCTAGTGAGACAAATGGAAACTACCCAGACGTCCATATAAAATTCCTCAGAAAGATTTCCTCCCCGATAAAATCTGTTGTCAGAAATCAAGGGCCACTTGTGTACTGCTGAAATTTGATATTTAAATGTAATTAAGCCATAATAAAATTAGTATTCTTCACAATAGCTAAGACTTTGTACACTAACTGAAAATAAAATTAAAAATTAAGATTCTTTTTATTTTTCAAGTCTTTTTGAAAAATAAAAATCTACTTTATAATGCAGAATGGACATAGAGTTGATATGCAGTGGTCCTGCAAACTCACTTTCCATGGTGCTGGACAGGACCCGTGTTTGCCCACATATGTGAACTAGCTCTAGACACTGCAATTATATACCTGGCCATGTGTTATGTGATGCTTTCTCACTCCATGGTATGGCTACCAGCTGTGACATAAACATCTTCACACCAGATAGAGTTTTTATAATCTTGAAATCATGATAGAACTCACACTCAAATAACTTGCACGGACAGGTAATCTGAGGATGCCTTCCCCCATTTTCTCTTTCATGAGTTTATAGTCAGTTTGCCTCAAGGAAGGTCTACAAATGGTTGTTCTACAGACATAATGTGTGAGCTGAGTCTGTTTTAAAGATCAAACAAATAAAGCACAGAGCCTTATACCCTAAAATGTTGCTAATGTTCTTCTATCTTGAGCTTCTCCAGAGCCCTGGCTGGGAGACACAGATGGAGAATGTATGGGAAAGAACTGGAAGAGACTAATTTTTTTAAAATCTTTGATTGTGCTATCAAGTGTTTGGTATCTTAATTTATGAGGCTTCTTTTAATTTATTTGTCAGGTGGGGCTAAGACTGTGTTGGGTTTACGTGTATTTTCCAATACCCTTCTTAGATTAGGTGGAATGAGCTTATCTGTATCTTTGTTAGCAGCCTGATGATTTGGAGATGTAGAAAACTTAGGTAACTTTTAAAAGTTCATGTGGTAAGTGTTAGACCTAGATATTTTGACCCATCTTTTTGTAAAAAACAAAACAAAACAAAAACAAACAAACAAACAAAAAAAACCCCAAAACCTTGGGGAGGATTATTGAGAAAGAGAGGAAAGAGCACTGTTTTCATGGAGCTTAGGGCTTCCAGGAAGAGAAAGATGAGGATGGGAAATAAATAAGTAACCAAGAGCATACATTAGTGGGAAAGTTTGCAATAAAAATCGGACAGGGCAAAGGGGCAGGGATTGATAGGAAGTTCTTCCTCCATGCTTTCCCTTGGTCACTTCCTTTTTCCCCATTCCTTCTTCCTCTTTTGCCTCTACTTTATAGTTTTATCTATTTGTTTGTTCAAGTGACCAGTGTTGGATTTATAAGGTTGCATCTTGGTAAAAATTCAATATTTGGCCTTTAGTTCAAGGTCTGAGGTGTGGAACTCATGTGTGAGCTGCCCTCAACAATAAAAAAAAATCAAGACAAGCTGAATTACAGTTAGAGAAGTGAGGCCACAGGGAAATCCTTTTTTCTGAAACCTACAGAGAAAGGGTTAATCACCACCAGAGCTGAGATGCCCCTAGAAGGAGCAGAAGTCCTCAGAACCAGAAATAGGTGGGAACATGTCTACTCTGTGGAGTTGCTGAAGTCTGAATGTGTACTTACTTGAAAGCTAAAATTTCCCATGCCCTAATATTGTATGTGCAGGAAGTATTATTGTGTTCATGTGCCTAACCCACTGGATTCTCAAAGAAAAAGTCACATAGCAGAATCATCTCTGCTCATGTAGTAATGGAGATAATCAATTTAACTATGTTCAGAGTTCTCTAAGCTAAATAAATCTCCCTTTCCTAAATGACACAAATGAAAATTAAGCAAGTACAGCCTTCCATAACCTCTCTGCTTCATAAGGAGGAGAGAACAAGACTGATGAGTAGTTTTAAAAGCCATACCTCAGCGATTCAGGCCCACTGAATAACAGAAATATAAGATTATAGATTGGTTCCTTCCTTGTTACTTTACCACTACATCAATAGAACTTCCCCTATCAGTAGAGTTAACTTAGAGAAGTGTTAGACACAGATCCTATTTCAGAAATCCTCAGAGAAACACACAAATGATAGAATATAAAGTGCAAGCAGATTCATGTCATAGGTACGAGAAAAAGCTGGAGACTTGCCCCCTCTGTCTGTAGCAAACATCAGTGACAGTCCGGTTCCCAGGCAGGTCTAGCCTATGACCTCATTCGAAGATATCAGATAACTCAGTTCTTATTAATTGCTACATTTTAAAATGAAATAGTCACCTTACTGACTTTCACACAAACTCTGGTGCCCCATATTTGACCACATCCCTTGGATGAGGAGGCCTGGATAGCAGGCTCAGAGGAAGGATAGCAGGCTACCAAGGAGAGACTTGATACCCTATGAGCATATACAGGGCGAGGAGGTCCCCTTCAGTCACAGTCATAGGGGAGGGGAGTAAGGGGAAAATAGGAGGGAGGGAGGAATGGGAGGACACAAGGGATGGGATAACAATTGAGATGTAATATGAATAAATTAATAAAATATATTTTAAAAAGAACAAATTATAAAGATTCAACCTTAATAAATGAAACAAACACTGGAAACATTGATGTATGGCATAGATGTTGGAATTATCAAATATGGAAATCAAAATAACAATGGTACATATTGTAAGGATTCTAACAGAGAGAACACATAAAATGAAAAGTAAGTAACTAATACAAGCCAGGAAACATGAAATTTAAACCAAGAGAAAAGAAAAGGAAAACTACTGTGATAGAAATTAAGAAAGCCTTAGTGTCATCAGAATTGGAAAATCAATGCATTTGAGATCTGATTTGGATAGCCCAGCCTGGGAGTGCTGAAAGGATTTGTAAAGTACCTCTACACATGCTACAATTCATGCTCTTATGTTCCTTTTCCTTTCTTTTCGTTCCTTTTCTTTTTTTGGTGTTTGTTTTGTTTTGTATTTCTGCTAGTGCTCATTTTAGGTTTCATCATGGTTATGTTAACCTAACTTGTACGTGACCCTAAATCCTCCCATAAGTGTTGCATCTGGATTATAGTCTCAACCTGCAGTGGTTACTAACTGGTAGATCTGATCGAATCCTACCACGTGTGGTTGCCTCCCAGACACTGGTCCTGACGCATGTCCACATAAACATCTGGGATTCACAGCAACATCAAGTCAGGTGCCTCTTGTTTCCCTTAGTGAGGAATCCCATAGGCTTTTCAAAGTTAAACACTTTTACTTTTCTCCTGATCTTTGCAGAAGCCTTTTCCCTATATGGGCTGCTTATATCTCAGTCATTTGGTGGGAAACTGCACCAATAGAGTAGTGAGGGATGGAGCTTGCTGGTCACTGACTAATATTTTGTTTGGCACAAAGCACTGTTATAACTAAACGTCAAGATATTATCTTTTTATCTTTGAAATGAATATAGTTTGTACTCAAAGTTTATATAAGACTCTTACAGACAAGCGTTAGATATCTTATTTTGAAACGCACTCCAAAAACCTTGCCATTGTGTGAGCATGTGTGTCTCTTTTTATTCAGAAAACTCTTTTAGCATTTATTCAGCACCTGTTATGTAAAAGACATGCTCCTAGATTTTTCAGAGATATTTACCATAGAGATTTTGCTTAATTGAACATAAGCTGTATTTTGTAGAATATACTTGAAAACAAAATTTTACAGTGCCGGTTTGTACACATGTGACAGCTCATGTTATTGAGATTGTGGAGCAAAGGGAGCATTTATCCATTGCTGGTGTGAGTGCAGTCTTGTACATCAACTATGAAAATCAATATTACGGTTCCTTAGGAAATTGGGAATCAAGCTACCTCAAGATCTAGCTATACCACTTTTTGGCATATACTAAAAGGATGTCCCACCTTACCACAAGAATACTTGCTCAACTATCTTCATTGCTGCTCTATTTGTAATAGCCAGAATCTGGAAACAACTTAGATGTTCCTTAACAAAATAAAGGATAAAGAAAACATGGTACTTTACACAAAAGAATATTACTCAGCTATTAGAAAATGACATCATGAAATCTGCAGGCAAATGGGTAGAACTAGAGAAAAATCATTCTGAGGCAAGCAAGACTCAGAAAGATAAATATGGTGTCTTTTTACTTATAGGTGATATTGGCCATTAATTAAGTGATAATCAAGCTATAATCCTTAGACTCAGAGAGGTTAGGTTTACAGGAGCGACCTAGGGAGGGACACACAGATATCCTTGGGAGGGAAACATAGTATAGATTTTACGTGGGTTGTAGGAGGGGAGATGGATGATGACTGAAGGAAGATGATCAGATCCGGAGGGGGAGGAGAGACAGGATAGATCAGAGGAGGAGAGAATATGGGAAAAATATTTGGAACCGAGGGACATTTTGGGGATGATATGGAAGCCCACTGCATTAGAAACTTCCTGAACTATATGAACGTGATCTTAATGAAGTCTTCTAGAATGTGGGATATGGAGTCTCAGCAGGCTATCTTTTGTCACCAAAGTTCCCAGCAGCAGGACAGGGTTGTGTTCAATTATGTTGTTGTTCGGCAAGGGTGCCCCATAGAAATCCCCCAAGCCTAGGTCGTTGCTAAGACGAAGGGTTCCTCTCCACAAACTGACAGTGGGTCCCCATTACTAATGAAAACACCTGCACAACTCAATGAGCAGGGAAAAGTTGAGCTGGTGCCTACATGGAGCCTTTCCCCCTACATGTAACTGTCTTCAAAAAGATACTCTGCAGGCTACTAAAAGAGAAGCAGGAACACCAACCAGCCACAAAACCTTTGATCTATAATCTGTCCTTTCTGCAAAATATGCTAGTGGAACGATGGTACATAACCTGAAAGAGTAGCCAACCTATGCCTGATTTGACTTAAGACACACTCCATTAAAGGAAGAATCAATACACTGTTTGGATAACGAAGAACCAGAGACTAAAAAAACCCAGAGTCCTAGAGTAAACTAAGCACTACTCGTCTATAAAAGGTATCAATAAATATGATCCTAGTGATAGGCTGCTATATTCATAGATCAGCGCCTTATTCAGTCATCATCAGAAATATTTCCTTCCACAGCAGATAGGAACAGATGCAGAATCCAACTGATAGAAATCACGTGGTGAGAGAGAAACTAAATATGAAGTCTCCATCAAATCTCTCCCCCCAGAGCTCAGGGAGCTCCACTGAAGAGAGGATGAAGGAGTGTAAGAGCCAGAGGGGATGGAGAACAAGGCCATTTGAACCATCTAAATAAAGTACACGTGAACTCAGCGAGACTGAAGCAGCAAGCCCAGGGCCTACATGAGCCTGCACCAGATCCTCTGTGTAGTTATTAAAGTTTTAGTTTAGTAATTTTTATGGAACTTATAAGTGTGAGAATAAGCAGGTCTATAAATCCGGTGCCTGTTCTTGATACTCTTCTTTCTTTTAGGTTGCTCTGTCCAGCTTCCAGCTTTGATATAAAAGTTTTGTTTCATCTTATTTTATTTTATTATGTTTGGTTGCTATCTTTTTTTGAAGTCTTAACACAGTGTACTCCTATTTATTAATGAAAAGGACACTAACATCAATTTTCACTTGAAAATAGGTAAAATGTTTTTAAAAATGTACAATTGGCAAATAAACACACAAAAATGAACCACCAAAAAGCAAATAAGACTATACTATATGTTATTATACACCTAGGTAAATGGCTCAAAGCAAATATATTAACCATATCAAGTATTAGCAAGTGTGCGGACAAGCAAGAGTGCTCACACACTGTCTACACCAGTGGTTCTCAACCTGTAGTTCATGACCCTTTTGGAGGATCAAATGACCCTTTCAGAGGGGCACCTACAACCATTAGAAAACACATATACTTACTATCTTGTTGCTATCTTGTAAAAGCCTGTTCTTTTCTAATTAAAGATAGAAATGGAGAGACATAGCGTAGGTGAGGTGGGGGCAGAACTGGAAGAAGTAGAGGGAGGGGAAGTTTAATCAGGATACATTGTATGTGAAAAGAATTTACTTTCAATAAAATGAAAAAATGCAATTCCTAACTACAAAATACAAAAGAATCTAAATGGGTAAGACTGTAGGAGAATCAAAACACCATTGTGCTTTCTAACAATGACAAATTCCAATTTAATTTAACTATATGCATATACAATTGTTTCTTGAGGATAAAATGCCATCACATGTGTTTATATGAAATAAGGAAAATAATATTCTTTTTTTTCCATTTTTTATTTTTTTCCTTTATTAATTTATTCTTACATCTCAATGGTTATCCCATCACTTGTATCCTCCCATTCTTCCCTCCCTCCCATTTTCCCCTTATTCCCCTCCCCTATGACTGTTCCTGAGGGGGATTACCTCCCCCTGTATATGTTCATAGGGTATCAAGTCTCTTCTTGGTAACCTGCTGTCCTTCCTCTGAGTGCCACCAGGTCTCCCCCTCCAGGGGACATGGTCAAAGGTGAGGCACCAGAGTATGTGAGAAAGTCATATCCCACTCTCCACTCTACTGTGGAGAGTGTTCTGTCCATTGTCTAGATCTGGGTAGGGGTTTAAGGTTTACTGCCTCTATTGTCCTTGGCTGGTGATTGCACATCACAAGGTGGTATTGATCATAGTTCCATATGACATTAGTGGAGGATAGGATCATTTATGTTTCTGAAGGAAATAGAGCCAAAGCAATCACCTGTCACCCTTGCAATTTTGCATTCTCTGGGTGCAGTGCAAAAATGGTCTTATTCCCATGGCTTTGTTTTTTGTCATTTATCACACAGTACATAGTTATTAATTCTTTGTGCTCTTGGTTTCATCCAAAGTCTTAGTAAAGTACAGATTAATATTTTACTATCTCACAAGTGCTTGTTCTGTGATGAAATTTACACTGCTCTTGCAGCTGGTTTTGCTCATGCTCGGCTCTGTTGTGGAAGCTGCTGCCAATGAGTGATGGTACAGGAGCTAAGGGCAAAGGAAAGGTAAAGATAATATGGAATATGGTTTCTACATGACTTCAATATTTAGGTTATTCAGGTTTTGTGATGGCTTCAGAAAGTACTTTGTACAATCAACCATAACTATGTGTGAAGTGACCATTGATCAAGTGGAACCAAATGTATCAGATGCAAAATTAGCCTTGAATGAAGATTTGCACCTCACAAGTTTAATATTAAACATGAAAGCAAGATGTCTGCAAGAAATATTCCTGTTTATTTTTCCTCATGATGTGTAATGAACAATTGAGTGAACAGAACACTTTGGGAGATGTGGAGAACTTAATGAAATGGGGTAAGGCAGAGCTTGTACCACAAAGATGCTTACATTTTGGTATAATATACATGTATGTAAAAAGTGGCTAAAATAAGCAAGTAGGATAGAATAAGTGCAAAAGCAATAGATGGAGTTTATTAAGCACATGCGATATTCCTCCCATCATGCCTTTTTTAATCCAGCCTTCTGGAAAAGTGGACATTATTCTCACCTTGTATATAGAGAAAGTGAGGCTTAGAGGTGTGTAAAGTAGCTTGCTGAAGGTAATGGAACTCATACGCATCAGAAACAAGATATGGTGCTCCAGGTAGGCTTGATTCCCACAGTCTGCGTGTGAGTGTACAGTGTGGTGTGGTGGAGAATGCAACTCATGCTTAGAGATCCCATGATGCTGGGAGATGTGAGAGCAGAAGCTGCCAACTTAATGGGTTAATTGTTAGTGGCAGAGATATGACTGGTCTTCCCCTGCATGGAGAATATCTGTACTCAAAAAAATACAACACTTTCTTTTTTATCTCTCAAAAGCACACATTCTCACATCATGGTGAGGTTAATGAGGTTAGATCTATACAGAAGGGATACCAGGCCTCCTGCCTCCACTGCCCATCTCAAGGAAAAAAGATCCTTGTGAACTACTGTCCAATACCATTTATGCCCCTTAAGACTTCTTCCTCTCAAAACACTATTTGCTTAGCTCCTTAGAGCCTTTAATCCAAGTTTTACCTCAAGAGCACACACATTTCTAGTGTCAGCAGAAATATTTATTCCTCATTATAAATTATTAATTTAACTTTATGGCTCAGAACTAAGTATCTCATGAATTTTGTTATCATGAATTAATAATAATTCCGTTCGTTTGTACAATGCTTTGTAATGTTCTTCCACATAAATTATCTTATTTAATTTTCATAACCATCCAGGGTGTTCAGGAACTTTGATATTTATACCCCAAATTTAGCCATGAGAAATTGTAGGATTAGAAAAGTTGAAGCCACTGTGCTTAGTTGGTTTGCTTAGGGATCATTGTGGTCTTTTGTATGATGGGATGATGGTGCTGAAGAAGGAGATCATCTGTAAAATGCACTGCAGAGTAGATGGAGAATAAATAACATTATGAAGAAACAGAGAACCACCCATTTAAAAATTATTGTGGCTCACTGACAGGTGAGATTCAGGGGATTAGGCAAAGGGAAAATTTGGATAGCTTCAGGATGTTTAGAGGAGACAAAGCAAACACTGAAGATGCCAGCACTAAAAAGTGCTAAGAAATGGGACTAACTTACAGGAAGATTTTCTTTTTCTTTCTTCATGTGATGCCATTTGATCCCTAAGAGGACTATTCAGGAGAAATTTTTTATGATCACATTGAAGGCTCTCCAAGTCAACCAAGCAAGGTGCATATGAATTCTCCTGTAGATTAATACATACTGTATACTTATACATTTACTTATTAATGAATGGCAGTATAAGTGTATTAATCTACAGGAGAACTTTTTATGCCTTAAATATGTAATGATAGAAAGTCAATGACATATCCACCATGGTGGTGCAAGCCTGTAATCCCAGCATTCTGAGAGGAAGAGGCAGGTGGATCTCTGTAAGTTCAAGGTCAACTCGGTCTACAAGTGAGTCCAGGACAGCCAAGGATACACATAGTAACCCTGTTTTTAAAAGCCAAACAACAACAAAAACCCATATAAGATAATTTGTGGGAGTTATCCTGAAAGCTTCTGATATCAATATTTACTTTAGAAAAAGAAATACATTTGTAATGGGGTCTGTTTCTCTTTCTGAGGCTGGGTTTGAACTTTTGGACTCATTTTACTTGGATTACCCTCCAATGTATCTGGGTCTATTGTCATGGACAACCATGACTGAGAGAAAATTTACCCATTTTGATGGAATTGCAGGTTATAAAAGTTAAAAAAATATTTTCAGGCAGAGCAAAGTTTAGAAATCACAGAGATTTCAAAATTTCAACATTTCAAAATTATAAAAGATTGAAAGTATCCCCAAATCATATCAGGGGGAAAACTTGGCAGAGAAAAAATTTTAGTAGCCAAACGAGCTGTGTGCTTTCAAATACATGATGCTAGCAAAATTTTAATATAGTGCACTGAGTCCAAATTTTGTGAGCTTATCATCCATGTCCTGTGTTCTTATTTCTTCATTGTTAGGGATATTTGCATGAAATTGAATAGTTTTTAAAGTTTCATTTAATTTCCCACCTTTTTCTTTTACCTGAAGTCATAATCACATTTCCATAGGAATACATTATGATTTCCAAAACAAAGAATTACAGCTTTGGAAGGATAATTAGATGCTAGGAAATGAGGGTCCACAGTGAAGGTCTTGTTTGTAATATCAAAGCATTTGTGATACACACAATGAGCAGTGATGAAAATGTTCCCTGAGTGTCACATGTCTAAGGGGTGATTGTCCCAGTGTGTAGGTATTTCTGTCCTAAAAAAACTTTTGTTATGAGATTTAAATAGAATAGGGTCGATTAGTTCTGTTTTAGAGAGTTCATGTGAGCAATACTCGTTTCCTTGCTAAAATTGCTTCTGTTATTTATTTATTTGTTTATTTATTGTGGTTTCACCATTGGTGTTACAGAGACTTCATTTGGGTACAAGGAGAGAATGTCAAATGCCGTGAGCAGCATGTGTCTGCCTGATATTCACCTCTGTGATGATAAACACTAGGAAGTGTTTCAGTTAAATAAATGTACTGGGAAAATCAGGAATTCCATTAACAGAGGCAAAAAAGACTGAAGGGATGAGGCGACAGGTTAAAGTGCTTTCCCTTTGAGTCTGATAACCCGAGTTCAGATCCCCAGAACTCACCACAGAAACAAAGCAAAACAAGTCAGCTATACAGTAGTACACGTCTGAAATTCTAGCATTCCCTCAGTGAGGGCAGAGATGGAAAAAGACACACAAATAACCCAAAAGCTCTCAGGCTGCGGTGGAGTGTGCAGCATGGTAGCAACAAGAAAAGAGATCTTGCCTCAGTCAGCAAAGCAGAAGGTGGAAATGACATCTATTAGTCTTCTGACTTGCACAGGCATGCATGCACATACTGTTATACAAAACACACACACACACACACACACACACACACACACACACACACACAAACCACAGAGAGTTAAAAAAAAAAGGTGACTTCTGTCAAATCTTTTGTCCTACTTTCTAGGGAATAAACTCTCTACCTATGCAGAAAAATGGTAAGTATGGGCTTCTTATACGGACTTGTTCATCATTCCAGAGCTTAGCATACCTGCTACACTGAAAGTTGATGAATGTGTTTGTTGGCTGATAATGACCTATCAGAGACTAATGAGCAGAGTTCAGCTATGTTTAGAGTGATGTGGCCACAGACAGAGCCTTATTAGGTCAGGGCCAGGAAGAAGGCATTTTATATACTTGTGTCTGTAGGAAAACTTTTCTCTCTGACACCTTTCTCAGGCTAGGAAGGAGCCACATAAACTACTGCTTCCTTCGGGATAAGGCAGCAGGAGTATTCCCACTGTACCTGTGGATCTTCTATGCTGTCCACTCTGCTTTTGTAGAAGTGCGTCTCTGAACTCTCCCTCCAGAGAACATCAGCCAACTTTGATTCAATTTCTTCTGATTTATGAATGTGTTCCCAAAGTAGTTTGAGTCATTTTGACACATGGGTGGAATCCAGAGACGCTTTTTTTTTTTAAACTGCTGTTTCTTTGAGATCTAGGGAAGTTTACTCCCAACCTGACGAGTCATTCAGGTAGGCAACTATGCTTAGGAGGGAGACAATTACTCTCTCTTTTTATTGAAACTCATGTGACAAATTTTTTGTTCGTACTGCTGACTGCATTTATATCAAATGGAGTGCTAACATATTACCATATATTGTTGAAATACTTTTGTGGATTAAAGGTCTTGACATTCCAATGGAGTCATCTAAAAAAGACTAGCAACTCATAGGCACCCTTTTGGGAAACTCAGAAAAATGTTCTCAGAACAAGTTTCCAGCCACTTTACTCTCACAAGTGTATGACTCAACATGCGATGAGGCTGGAGTCAGAATCCAAACTGTCCCCTCTTCACCTTTCTCACAGGATCTATGGGACATCAAGCTTGTCAGCATTTGTATCACAAAACCTCAGTGTCTCCATTTCTCAAAGATGGCTCTCTTCTTGATGTGTTTATTATGTATTTCATGATCAAGTAAGCTTATTAGAGCAAAGATGCTTGGATGAAAAGGTATACTGGTTGAAATTGTTGACACTGGTTGCTGGTAGTTATGGGGAGACACCTTAGTGACAAACAAGGCAAACGTTCCTCTACTTATCTGCAATATTCTTTCTAAGTTTAGGTGATGAGAAGACATGTGGGAAAGATGGGGAGAGATGGGTGGTTCCAGGTAACGAAATGTAAAGAATAACATTGAAAGACTGCTAGGTTGTATGTAGGAAGAGGAAAGATACCATGAGCATTCCTGCGTTGACTTTCTACTCAGCTATTGGTGCTTCAGATAGAATACGGTTTGTCCTCTTTTAAACTCACAGAGTTTAAACCTCATAGTGATTACACGAGTGGACACAATCTGTCCCTTTGCAGAATGTCCTAAGGACAGTCTGTCATCTACCAATTCCATCTAACGTTGATCTGTAGCATTTAATCAATCTTTTATAACATGTATGCTTGTTGCTTTTATTATTGTGATTTTAAGAAAAACAGTGGGGAGATGTAGTTGAAGATGTTTCATCCATTTTCAGGTTCACAACAGGTCCATTGGTGAGGATTCTGGACTGAAATGGCCCATAATGCACTGGTAATAAGTTTCCTTGCAGACAGTTATCAGCTGACCACAGTATGCAATCATCCTCCCACAGTGGAGGAAACAAAGCAGAAAGCTGCTGTTCCATAATCACAGAATTGAAAGACATGCATAAGTGAAATGACAGGCTATTAATGCTGGTTTGGGAAACATGAATAGAACTTTTGATGAAGCTTAATTTTCTTTTTGCTCTTCAGAAGTGGATAAATCATTTAAAATAAAAACAGATGTGTTAGAGAACACTCATTTCTCTCAATATTTATTACTTGGTGGGGATCTTTTTTTGTGTTTGTGAGTAGAAAGAATGATAAAATGCTCTCACAAATGCTTTGAAACAGCCAGGACTCATTCTCTGATGCTCGGCTGAGTTCTTGATGTGAAAATTATTTATTGTAATTTTAAGTAAACTTTCAGTATATGAAATTTTAATTGAAAAGTTATGATATTTCATTAACAACTGTCACACATCACTATCACCATCAAATGAGGCTTAGCCATCACTCAGAAACTCTTTCATACATTTTGTCTCCCACCTGGGTCAAGTACACCATTTGAGATAAACATCAGCTACCAGAAGGTATGCAAGACAAAATTATGGGTAAAAAGGTAGAAACAGAGTATGATTTAAGCTTTTATATCACTTACATAATTTGCATTAATAATTTTAGCAGAGGTTTCATTATGAAGTTCACCAATTTTAGAATAATTTTCAGCCTTTAAAAGTCTTAAACCTGGCAAATTGTGTATATTCCGGTAATTTAAAAGATGTCGTTATAGTAAGACATAAAACAAGGAAAAAAAGTGAAAGCATTTTGGAAGAAAACAGACTTAAATGTGTACATCAATCAGAAAGCCCCCTTTGTATTTGCAGATTCCGCTGTCATTTGGTAGATAATAGTTTGGATTCCCACACATGCAGGTTGGCAGATTCACTTTGAAGAAACTGAGGGAATGCAGCGGAGGAAGACATGTGCATGCCAGTAAGGTATTTTAACTGAGACTCCTGATCCATCAGGGCAAAGCTCCTTTTTTAAAAAAATATTTTATTAATTTATTCATATTACATCTCAATTGTTATCCCATCCCTTGTATCCTCCCATTCCTCCCTCCCTCCCATTTTCCCCTTACTCCCCTCCCCTATGACTGTTCCTGAGGGGGACCTCCTCCCCCTTTATATGCTCATAGGATATCAAGTCTCTTCTTGGTAGCCTGCTATCCTTCCTCTGAGTGCCACCAGGCCTCCCCATCCAGGGGACGTGGTCAAATATCAGGCACCAGAGTTAGTGTGAAAGTCAGACCCCACTCTCCACTTCTTAATTACGGCAGCTTCACAAATAAGTGAACATACCTGGTGTAAACTGCAGGAGTGGATCCACCTTGTTTGCAACAAGCCTAGCGATGACAGTTTTAAATAACAATTCATCAAGTGTCCCTTCCCCGCCCCCCCCGCAAAGATTGCAAGGTACAACATGCATGGTTCCCTCCACAGTCTCTGCTACCACACTTGATTCTTCAGGCAATCATTTTTGTTCAATATTTTAAGCCAACATAGACAGAAAAAAAAAGGCCCAGGACACCTCCCACATAAAGGCATACATCAAGGTTCTCATCTTTTATATCTAAACACTTAAAGCATTTGAAGAAATGTTTGAAAAAAATCACACAACTTTCTACAAAGAATCATGGAGACTATATGTTTCATTCAGTTTTCATATTTTATTATTGGCTTAAAATTTGGCACTGGATAAAGTATTACTGTGTTTACCTCCATTGATATCCTGAAAGCTACTTCTATTCTCTAAAAGGTTGGCTTTCAACTTTATGTCTGGAAGTAACTGCGCCTTTGAGAGTTAGAGAATTAAAGTTATCTAAATACATTTAGTGTCCATTTTATAAGACATATATGGACATACACTATAATTTTCTCTAAGGAAGAATGTACACACACACACACACACACACACACACACACACACACACACACACACACACACTTAGAACTCTTTAGTTAAGATCCTGAATAAAAAATGATAAAATAAACACAATTGGTGATGGAGGAATGGAGGATATATTTTCTTGATACACCCAGTCAGGTTTTGGGTGCTATCAGCCTTGTAAATATTGTAAAAATACCTATAAGCCTGTATGAGAGAAAACTTATAAATGAGAGAAAGAGGGGAAACATTTGGGCAAGAACCCTTTTAGGTGAGAAGTGGGGATGAATAATGAAAAACCAGCAGGTTAACTTCAGGCTGCATCTTCATCTAAAGAAGCAAAGCCACAAGGAAGAATCAACGTTCATTTGGCTTAGCACAACCTGCACCGGCAGTTGAAGTCCCATTTGTGTTGCTACACATTAAGAAATAACAATATACTGATTATGTTCTCACATGATGACAATTTCAGCTGAGGAAAACGGTTAAGTCACCTGGCAGTGGGCTCCAATACTTACAATGATAACAGCTACAGAGTACTTATGAGTTACTGCTGTAGCTTCTATCATTAGGTCCAAAATATCTGTGACAATTGACTTGTAAAGATAAAGCATTTATTTTGCCTAGCAGATAACATACCCCAAGTGATGTTCTAAATGTCATGCGTGTATCACTCTTACACTAATAACAACTTTTTTTTTCCAAGACAGGGTTTATCTGTGTAGCCTTGGGCATCCTGGACTCACTTTGTAGACCAGGCTGGCCTTGAACTCACAGCAATCCGCCTGCCTCTGCCTCCCAAGTGCTGGGTACAACGTTTTCAGATAGGAGTAGTTCATATACTCATTTTCTAGATAAGCAAATTGAGTCCAATGGAGATAAAATAACTTTCCTGTGTCCTTTAAGATGAATGAATAGTTTTTCTGTTAAAAGAGTGATTGGGGTACAGTGATTGATTACATCTGTGTCCATTCCACACTGTGTTTCTGACAAAGTTATTTCTTGAGCATGATGTCATATATTTACTGAAGTAGTTTTGCTAGCAATTCATTTAGAATTGTTTGAATGTATGTCTATAAAAACAAACAGCTTCTATGTATTTTTTTTTCTTGTTCTATTGTTTTGTGGTTTGGAATCAGGATAATGATAGCTTATCAGGATCTGAATATTGGCTCAGCTTTAACTATTCTTGGAAGAGGAGTAACTATACTGCCATGTTCTCCTCACGCCTGGCAGACTAGTGCTGATGAAAACTAGTATTCTGTTTGTGGAATGCTGCATCGCTTAATCCAATGGTTCCCTCATATTATGGTGATCCCCAACCATAAAATTACTCACTGCTATTTCAGAGCTGTAATATTGTTAATGTTATGAATCATCATTTAAATAGTTTTGGATATTGAGGATTGGCAAAGGAGTTGTGCCGACATGTTGTGAACCACTGGCTAAACCTCATTACAGAACGGAAAAATCAGGCCAGGCAATAAGGGGAAGAGGATCACACCTAGTAACAGATAGCCAGCACCTCTTAGTTCACTTCTCTGTATACTTCAAGTCTATGTCTTCAATACTTAAAGTATTATGTAAAGCTTTATGTCTTTTAAAATTTATACATTGCATCTTCTAAGAACTTTTATTTCCTTCATAATCTACTTTTCATTGGAATTACTGCATTTTCCTGTTTTCTTTTTGAAATGTTCCAATCTGTGTTGATATTTCTTGCTTTTATCTTTCTCTTGGTTATTTGTACCTACACATTTTCTTTGTTATGATTTTCTATTACTAGATATTTTACTTAATATTTATTTATTCATACTACATCCTAATTATAGACCTTCCCTCCTCTCCTCCCACATCCCCACTCATGTACTCCTTAGATAAAGAGAGCCCTCCCCACAAACAACTCACACAAGTACATCAAGATGTATCAAGACTGAGCCACCTTCTTCCCCTGTGGCCCAGAGAGGCAGCCCCATTAAGTGGTAGTGATAGAAAAGCAGGCAACGGAGACTGAGCCCATGTCAAAGACAATGCCTTCTCCCTTTTCTAGTGGACTCACATGAAGAAAAAGCTTTCCATTGGTTGTCTATGTATTGGGAACCTAGATCAAGTCCATTCATGGCCCTTGATTGGTGCATCAATGTCATGATCCCTCCAGTGGAGTCTATGTGACAAATGTTACTGCACAACCCAAGGCAATGACCTCCGCCCAGAGAGAGCCTCCTGAAATGGGTCTGATATTCCTTCCAGGAGTAACTGATTGGAGTCCCCCATTTTTTCTTATTCATTTATGTTGGAACATTCTGCCTTTGTTTTTTCTCCTAACCTACTTTCATATCAGAACTTTCCAAACATGACCCTGTTGCTATGAAATGCCCTAACTTGGCACTGCAGCCAAAGGTCATTCAGGCCCAGAGTTTACCACCAAGTTCCACTCCACTTTTTAAAGGCAACATGGCTAAGAATTAATCATCAGTTAGTAGTTTATAGTATGGCTTACAAATAAAGTGTTTAAGAAAGCTCCAGATAGTGACTCTCTGATAAAAAGAAGAACTAAGAAAAAAACTGTCTTGGCACACAGATGTTTGGCATAATGAGTGAACACTGACCGTTGATAAAGAGGACACATGCATGCTGATGCCAAGCTAATGACTTAAGAATGGTGACTCAAGATCGTTGACAACATTATTACTTTGCATCCTGTATTTTGAATTGTGTATGCCTGGTTGTTTCACTGACTTCCTTGAGTGAAAAAAATTGTAACCACAAAAACACTTCCTGTTTCAAAAAATGTGTATAAAAATCTACCTTGCTTGCCTGCAAGACATACTCAGATCAAACTCCCCTGTGTTTACTCTGTCACTTCACCTATCTTTGTCCACCGACACTTCAAGAACTCCTGTTCCTAAGGATCTGTACCAAACTGAGATGGTCCGTGGCACTTTAGTCTCCATAAGCCCGCATGGGCCCAGGTTATTGACTCTGTTGGTCTTCTTGTGGAACTCCTGTCCTTTCTAGATCCTTCTATTCTTCCCTCAACTCTTCCACAAAATTCCCTGCCCTCTACCCAATGTTTGACTGTTTCAATCTGCCAGTGGGTGGAGCCTCTCAGAGGATAGCAGTATTAGGCTCCCATTCGCTAGCATAGTAGAGTATCATAAATTGTGTCGGGGTTGGCTTCCTGCCGTAGGGTGGGTCTCAGGTTGAGCCAGGCAGTGGTTGGACATTCCCTCAATCTCTGTTGTATTTCTATCCTTAAACATATTATAGGCAGGGTACATTTTGGTATGAAGCTTTTGTGGATGGGCTGCTGATCCCCTCCTTCCTCTAGGAACCCTGTGTAGTTAGAGGGTAGCCTCTTCAGTCTGTCTTACCCTTGCTACTTGAAGTCTCAACTAGAGTCATCCACATATCCTCCCAGGAGCTTACCCTGTCCTAGGTCTTCAGCGTGTCGCAGAGATGCCTCTGCCCACAGTTTCTCTTCTTTTTGCAACCCCTCTGTACTCCTGCCACTGATTTCCCCAGGTCTGATCTCCATCCTCATTTATCTTCATGCTTATTCTCCCATTGTGATTCCTCTCTTCAATTGCTTCCATTGTCTTTTCTATTTTCCCTTCTGGGTGATATTTAAGCATCCTCTGTTGGATACTCCTTGTTACTTATCTTCTTTGTGTCTGTTAATTGTATGGTTATCCTGTACTATCTGGCTGATATCCATAATAAGTGAGTATATAGCATACATTTCTTTCTGGGTCAGGGTTACTTCACTCAGGATATTTTCTAGTCCACCCATTTGCCTGCAAATTTCAAATTTACTTGTTTTTGATAGCTGAGTGTAAATGTGCCACAGTTTAGATATCCATTTTTTGGTTGAGGTACATCTAATTTGTTTCCAGTTTCTGCCTATTAAGAATAAAGCTTCTATGAACATAGTTGAGCAAGTGTCTTTGTTGTGTGGTGGAGCATCTTTTGGGTATATGCCCAGGAGTGATATAATTGGGTCTTGAGGTAGTACTATTTCCAATTTTCTGAGAAGGAGGCAGATTGATTTCCAAAGTGGTTGTTCAAGTTTTCACTCCCACCAGCAATGGAGGAGTGTTCCCTTTTCTCCACATCCTCACCAGCATATGCTGTCACTTGAGTTCTAGATTTCAGCCATTCAGATTGATGTAAGATGGAATCTCAAAGTCATTTTGATTTGCCATTCTCTGATGACTAATGCCATTGACATTAAGTATTTCTTTAAATTTCTCTGTCATTAGAGAATCTTCTTCTGCATGTTCTCTGTGTAGCTCGGTACACCATATTTAAATTGGATTTTTATGCTTACTTTCTTGACTTCCTTATATATTTTGGATATTAGCAAAATATTCTTTGGATTTCCTCAGTGTCTGTTGTTATGTCTCTGTTTTCATTTATAATTTTATTATCTCTCCGTCTTTCAGTTAATTTGCCCAAGGGTTTGTCTAACTTTTTGATTTTCTCAAAGAAGCAGCTCTTGGTTTTGTTGATTCTTTGTATTGTTCTCTTTATTTCTAAGCTATTGATTTCAACACTGAGTTTGATTATTTCCGGCAGTCTACTCCTCTTTGGTGTTAGCTTCTTTTTGTTCTATAGCTTTGAGATATGCTTTTAAATTGCTAGTATGTGGTCTCTTCAATTTCTTTATGAAAGTACCTAGTGCTATGGACTTTCCTCTTATCACTGCTTTCATTGTGTCCCATAAATTTGTGTATGTTATGCCTTAATTTCCATTGAATTATAGAAAGTCTTTAATTTATTTCTCTATTTCTTCTCTAATTGAGTCATCATTGAGAAGACAGTTGTTCAGTTTCTGTGAGGTTGTAGGCTTTCTGTTGTTGAGTTCCAGCTTTTATCCACCGCGATCTCACAAGGTACAAGTCATTATTTCAATCTTTTTGTATATGTTGAGGCTTGCTTTGTGATTGAGTATATGGTACATTTTGGAGAAGGTTTATGTGGTGCTCAGAAGAAGGTGTACTATTTTATGTTTGAGTGAAATGTTTTATAGATACTTGTCTGATTCATTTGATTCATAATGTCCAATAGTTTCATTATTTCTCTGTTTAGTTTTCATCTTGTTGATATATTCATTGGAACAAATGGGATGTTTAAGTCTCCCACTGTTAATGTGTGGGTTTCATTGTGTGATTTAAGCTTTAGTAATCTTTTTTCCCAAACTTGGGTACTCTTGCATTTGAGGCATAGCTGTTTGGAATTGAAATATCATCATGGTGGATTTTTCCTTTTATGAATATGAAGTTTCCTTCCCTATCTCTTTTGATACTTTTCTTGAAAGCCTATTTTATTAGATATTAAATAGTTACTCCGACTTGTTTCCTGGGTTAGTTTGCTTGAAAAACATTTTCCAGTCCTTTACTCTGAGGTAATGTCTATTTTCGTCACTGAGGTGTGTTTCTTGAATGCAACAGAATGACACATCTTTTTTTCCTATCTACCCTGTTAGTCCATGTCTTTTTATATGGGAACTGAAATTGTTGATATTGAGAAATATTAGTGACCAATGATTGTTGATTCCTGTAGTCCTGAAATCTCTGGGATTTCAGACAGAGCTGTGGCCCTGGCCTGTTGGGGGTGGTAATCTGAGTATGTGTGTTTCTCTTCTTTTATTTTTGCTGGTGTGAAATTATTTATTTCCTATGTTTCCTTGGGTGTGGTTACCCTTGGGTTGAAGTTTCCCATATAGCAGTCTTGTACAGCTAGATTAGTAGAAAGATACTGTTTAAATTTGGTGTTGTCATGGAATATCTTGTTTATTTTCATCTATGGTGATCGAAAGTTTTGCTGGGTATAGTAGTCTGGGAAGGCATCCGTGATCTTTTAGGGCCTGTAAGATATCTGCCCAGGTCCACCAGCTTTTAAAATTTCTGTTCAGATATCTGGTGTAATTCTAGTATGTCTGCTTTTATATGTTATTTGGCCCTTAACCCTTATTGTTTTTAATATTATTTCTTTGTTTTATATAGTTAATGGTTTAATTATTGTGATGTGGGAAGATATTCATTCTTTGGTCCAATCTATTTGGTGTTCTGTATGCTTTTTGTATGTTTACATGTATCTTTTTCTTTAGGTGAGTGAAATTTTCTATAGTTTTATCTAAGATATTTTCTGGGTCTTTGTGCTAGGACTCATCTTCTATTTCTATTATTTTAGCTTTGGTATTTTCATGGTGTCCCATTTTTTTGTATTAGAAATTTTTTTGCTTTAGCATTCCATTGACTGATATATTTATTTCTTCTATTGCATATTCTTTGCCTGTGATTCTCTCTTCCATCTCTTGGACTCTGTTGGTGATGATGCTTGTCTATGTAGTTTCTGTTCTTTTCCTAGGTTTTCCATCTCCAGGATTGCCTCAGTTTGTGTTTCTTTATTGCTTTTATTTTCCTCTTCAGGTCTTCGGCAATTTCACTCATTTCTTTCTCTCATTTGCTTATATTTTTCAGTATTTCTTTAAGGGATTTATTAATTTCCTTAACCTGGTTGTTTGTATTTTATGCTACTTCTATGAGAGATTTATTTATATACTGCTTAAAGGCCTCTATAATCTTCATAAGATAATGTTTAAGGTCATTTTCCTGTACTTCAGTTATGTTAGGATATCCAGGGCTTGTTATAGTAAAATAGTTAAGTTATGGTGGTGCCCTATGGCCCTGAGTTTTGTTGAGTGTGTTCTTACTCTGTCCTTTAGCTATCTGGTTGTCCCTGGTGTTGGCAGGCTTGAAGATCACTGGCAGTCATTGATGGCTGCCATTTCTGAGATTGCAGGCAGTTCTGGGAGCTAAGAACTGGTGCGTGTAGGGCTCAGGGATGGGACATAGGGGTGGAGGGTGGGCAGTGGGGGTTGGAGACAGACCTAACTGGTCTTGATAGTTCTTAATATCTATTTTCTCTAGGATTCTAGATAGAGCTCTTCTGGCAGTCTCCAGGGACTGTAGGCAGAGCCAGGGCCTCTGCTAGTGGTTTCCAAGGGCTGCTGTCTCTGGGATTTCAGACAGAGTGGTGGCCCTGGCCTGTTGATCATTCTTTATACACATATTGCAAATGAGGTGGCCAGAACTTAGAGCGATAGGCTTCATATTTGATGAGAGAGGCTGTATATGCATGCTAAGATGTTGCATAAAAGCTGTCATCAGATCAGAAAGTGTCACCATCAGTGAGTATGGCAAGAGTAACTTAGAAAAACAAACCTTACAGGCATATTTCTGAATTCCTCCCAAGCTTTACTCAATCTAATTAAACACTAGAATGGAGAAGTCATCTCAACAATCGCTGAGAAAAAATTCTTTCATACCAGGAGAAAGCAAGCCTTGATTTAGACTTCCACTATTGTTATCAAAGGTGTTATTAAAAGTTTCATAAACATGGCTTTAGGACTCTCATTTACTTTTAGCAAAATCATTTTTCTTATGCACTTGTACTCATATTTTGAATTTTTTATTTAGGTGTATTATGTCACAAAAGAGATCTTAGAACCAGAAAATTGCTTAATGGTAGAGATCCCTGGGTAATGTGCTATAGATCCCATTGAATCCAGGGAAAAATATCAATAAATAAGATTCTCAAATGTCATGTGTCCTGCCTCTTGCTGGCCAAATAGATTGGCAATTGTTTTCCTTTCACAGTTCTTCACCAGAAATCTTTCAGAGCCTACAGGGTGTTATACCATACATGTGTGTCTATATAATGAGCTTTGATAATAATTTTTAATTAGCACAATTTCAAGTTTACATATCTCAGTGGAACACTGCAGGCTTTGAGCTTTTTCAAACCTACTTTATTTGAGGTTATTTAATGCTTATACCTCCCTTCCAACCCACCTACCCTAGGTAAGAGATAAAAGAGGTTAATGAAAACAGGAGAAGTTGACCTTTTAAGACTCAGTTCCTTGGAACAATTCCACTGGCATAGTCGGCAGGTTTCCAACAGACCTGTTAAAGAGTAAACCAGTAATTCAACAAAATGACTGTAACCACAGATTCTGGAACATGAAGCAGCAGCTGGAACCTGGAATCTCGAAGTGTTTACTGGAGTAGTTTTCTCTAGGAGCATCTCAAAGTGGAGTGATGAACAGCCAAGACCAAATAGCCCCACCTCTTGTTTCAGGTATGTATGTATGTATGTGTGTATACACACACACATACACACATACACACACACACACACATATATATATATATGAAATCATTGATATTGAGAAATATTAATGACCAATGATTGTTGATTTCTGTACTTTTGATATTGGTGGTGGTAGTCTGAGTATGTGTGCTTCTCTTCTTTTGTTTTTGCTGGTGTGAAATTATTTATTTCCTGTGTTTCCTTTGCTGTGGTTACCCTTGTGCTGAAGTTTCCCATCTAGCATTCTTGTACATTTGGATATATATATATCCTCTCATCAGAGTCTGTACTAAGATGTTTTTCACCTGGCAAAGACCAAGCCCTGGCAAGAGGGCTGGTTTCCTTTTCTAGTGGATAAACATCACCTATCCTTTCACAAGTCTGTTTTCAGTGGAAAAACACTGCACACCCTCATACAAATCTGTTTTACATCCCATACTTGGAATCAAAACAAAAACATGATTACATCCATATAGAACACTGTGGGTATTTGACAATTAATGCTTATAAGTCACTCAAAGGACCTTTAGGTACAGTGATGTTATATAATGAATGATGTGACAGAGAAAACAATAATTCATTCCTTTGCTGGTTACCTGAATTGGATCTTGAAGTTGGAGGAGGCGTATGCAAAATGTAGATATATAAAAAAGAAAATATTGCTATATCCCCTTTAAATTGAGATACCAGCAATCTGCAAAATAAGGAACTTAATGGAATACATTAGATAATGGAATACATTATGTATTCCATAGATGTCAGATAAAATTTGTTATTTTCTTATGGTTCTTAGATAAAGAACTAAAGACTATAATCATTTCTCTGGATTAGCATTGTAAACTAATTGGCAGTTTTTTTTCAACACATTTACTCAATGTTGTTTAAGCATAAATTATGGGTTTATAACTAATTTAAATCTTATTAATAGTACAATAAATATATCTGCAATATTTCTAGAAACAGTTCTTTAAAATTCAAATAAACAGAAAGCTCCAAGGAATCGTCAAACCCTAATAAATGGCTTTCTTCTGCTCTGACTCTTTCATTTCCTTGCAGTATTAAGGTCAGCAAGCACATGTCTCTGACAACACCCTTTTCCTTCACTCTGCAGGAGGGACAGGAGAATGGGATGCAAATTTTGTTTTGTGTATGGACATAAATCTTACAATTTTCTCTATTGGTCATTTGAATCCTAATAGTTTTGAAGATGCATCAAACATCAAAGAACAATGAAAATGAGCTAATTTCATAATTATGCAATGTAAGCTAGGATCTAGGGGTTTCAATGTAGTAGATAAGCCTTCAGCATTGAGAATTTATTTAAATATTACATTAGATATAAACTTTTATCCTCACTTATTCCAATTTCCCCTGTATTATCAAACTCATTCCAATAACTTTGATTTTCTTTTGTTGTTTATTTGATGGGTATGCTTCTAAAAGGATAAAAACCCTAGAAAAAGATTTACATTAGTTTTAGTTGTGTATGTCTGTGTGTCCATGAAAATATATGTGCACCTGAGTGTAGGTGCCCTTAGAGCCCAGAAAAATATATTGTATCTCCTGGAGCTGCAATTGTAAGTGGTTGTGAGCAACCCTAGATAGGTACTAAGAGCCAAGTCTCAGTTACACACTCAACTGCTCAGCCATTTTGCCAGCCCCAGTAATACAAGCTCTTGAGAGTACTATCTAGCCTGTCTTCCTTTCATATATCATCAGCATCATACATCTACTTCCCATATAATAAACAATTAAGTTTATTAAACAAGTTGATTAAATAATCCAAAACTCTACCAGCTCCCTCATACAAAAAATGAGATTATTGTAAGGAAGAATATTTTTAGTATTATAGAACAATTCAACAATTGCTAGAAGAGTTCTTAATTTTCTAAAAACAGAGGCCTGAAAGGAGATCATGGAGGTGTAGGCTTTGCTTGATTGAAGACAATGATGCCTCATGCCTTCCCAGAAATGCCAAGTGTGTTTTTTCTGTGAATCTGATGTCACGTTAGAAGCTTTAAGTGGCCTGGTGGGGGTGGATAGGAAGAAGCAGGCTACACACCAAAGCTCTCTCCTTGTGTTCACTAACATGCAAGGTATAGAAGTGGGAAACATTTCTCAGCTGACTTGACAGGAGATGTGTGCCGAGATTGTTTATATAAAAATAAGCAGTTTTCTTCAATATTATATCAGAATAGGAAAACAGAGCATGTCATCAAAAAAGAAAATATTAAAAGATCATGGACTTATTTATAATTATTAAAGCATTCTAATAGAGATAGCATCCTTCTTTTGGATCCTAACAGTATATGTCTCAATTCCAAGGGAACAGGGTGGAAAGAAAACTTCAGTAAGTGGAAATGAATTCCACCGGCTAACAACAACTAAGAGTCTGTGTTCATTTATCAGTGTTTATCAACTAAAATCATTAATGTTGAGCTCTTGAATTCAAGGCACATATAATTTAAAAAGTCACTAAGTATTTCAAGAGATGCCTGGATTTGGGAGCAACAATAAATAGGTTTAAAGGTATTGATTACTCTGAGAGTGCTTTGAATAATTGCAATAAAATCAATAGAGTTTTAAAAGAATGTCTACTGCATGAAACTTAAAACCATTATTTTAATTTAGTGGCTCTAGGTTGTTTTATGTAGTAAAGTAGGACTGGCTACTTAAAAATATTTCAGCAATACTTTTCTGTATACTATTTTCTTTGAATTGTGTTTTTACTAACCAAGTTGGTGTGAGATTTTCTACTGTACTAGCAAGATTTTTCTAAAACTCAAACCAACACCAAATCAAACAACAACAAAACCAAAGCAAAAACAGTGCTGCAGACGTCAAGCTTCTGAATCCATGAACTGCAGAGACACTGGCAGTTTTAGAATGAATTCACTATCAAGTGAACAGTAAACCTTTTTCAGGTAGGACAGTGGCTCTCAACCTTCCCAGTGCTGACACACTTTACTACAGTTCCTCAGTTTGTAGTGACCACAAACCAAAAAATTAATTTGTTACTCCTTCATGACTGTATTATTGCTATGGATATAAATCATAATATAAATGTCTATGTTTTCTGATGTGGCTTTAGACCACCATGTGAGGACAAGAACCACTCAGCTAGGAATTTATTTCAACCAAAAATTTTCATAGAGCTGTTGTCACCTATACAGCCCTATTACTGGGTGTCTGTTCTTATGTGAGGTCTTTTCCCACTGTCTCTATGGGTGTTTGCCTGGACCAACAATGTGGCTTAGAATGAGCATTGATGATAACAGTTAACCAAACATCCTGACATCCCATTTGGGCTACAATTAAATTTCAGTGAATTGCTCTAGTGAGAGACTGTTTAAGCAAACATGGAAATAACATTAAAGTCATTGCCTTCAAATGATGAAATTACACGCAAAACCATTAAGATACATAATCCTGGATTAACTTTTGACTTTAAGATTAGCTCGTTCTTTGTATCTCAAATCAGTGTCTTACTTCATTTTTAAATCCAGATGAATTAAAAATGATTTTAAATGGCATCCCCTGAGTTCATTGTTAAATTGTATTCTAATCCTGTAATAGTATTAATTAAACCATGGGGAACTCAGTTCTTAGGATTAAAAAACTAAATTATTATGTTTTTTTCCTCAACAGAAAGATAAATGGGTAGAGAACTGTGAAACAGTGGTGTATTTAACACAGAGACACACACAGACACAGACACACATACATATATAATAAATATATTTAAATACAAGGGTGGACTCTAAAGAAAATACTTTTAAAAATCAGGAAAAGAGATGACATTGATCAATGTCAGTAAAATTTAAAGTATTTTTAAAAAAAGACATCAAATAGGTTTATTTGGCTTTGATTATCTTTCCATTAGGGATATTTTGTTGTTGTTGCTGTTCATTTATAGAAGCAATATACTCTTTTTATAAAATATTTAAACATTAGTAGAATATATAATGTAGAAAACGAGACTGCTTTTTGGTATCAAATCCCTTCCTTTAGCATTCTTAAGATAAGCATTGTACGTAATATCAGAGATTCATTTGCTTTCATATCCACTTATTTTATAAGCAAGCATAGCTTGTTCAGTGAGTCCTGGACCTGAATCTTGTCCTCATGATTATGGAGAAATCACTCCTCACCACACATCCATCTCTATAATCCCACATGGAATAGTTTTCAAGATTGCTGCTTTTTTTGTGATATTGCTACATATCATATTAGCAATGGAGAGATGAGTATGATTAAAGATATCTTTCAAATGATGCACAAAGCCTAACATTGAGAAGTACCATTCTCTCTCTCTCTCTCTCTCTCTCTCTCTCTCTCTCTCTCTCTCTCTCTCCCCCTCTCCCTCTCCCTCTCTCTTTTTCTCTCCTTCTTCTCCCTCTTTCCTTCCTTCCCCACCCCATGTGCATATGTGTATGTGCAGTGAATATAATTTGGGTCAATTTTTGGTATAGTTCAGCTTTAACTAGACAGTTCATAATATTTCATTGAGGTCACATTTTAACAAGGAGCTGAAGTAGCCGGAAAGGCAAGCCTATTTGGCAGACTCTGAATGAACATCAGCCTCAGTGGCACTTGCAGAAAATTCATGACTTGACTTTTTTGAGAGGTTTTAATGTGGCTGGCAATCCAAACACCACATTTCCCCCCTTGGGATATTTTGCTAGCATGTAGTAATTGAGCAAAAAACACAGAGGTCCACTGTGACCCAGCTAGGCAAACACATCATATGTTTTGTACTTTGGTCACACTCACTCACACACCTTCTCTTGTCACCCCTCCCCAAGATGCCTTCATCTTCTAAATTAGCCTTCTTTTAGGTATCACCTGTACTTTTCTGTTTCACACAGATCCTGTACATAGGAGAAAAGGCTTGGCAGTCCTCTTTCTGAGTTTGGCTTAATTGACTTCAAAGGATCTTTATTTCTGCCCATTTTCTGCAAACAAGATAATTTCACTCTTGTTTGTGGCTGAATTAAGCATCATTTTCTTACTTGAACATATTTCTTTTTTATCTTAATGAGTATTGAGGCCGATTCAGTAAGTTGCATAATACAGGTGTGGCCACAATGCAAATAGACAGTTATCTCTATTGTATTCTGACTTAGATTTATTTGGGCATTTCTACTTATAAAGAACATGCATTTTATTTAATTTTTGAGATTATAACTTAATTACAGTATTTCTCTTTTCTCTTTCCTCCTTCCAAACCCTCCCATATACTCCTCCTTATACTCCAACAATCCATGGCCTTTTTTTTTTCAAGTGGTTATAGTTGTATAGGTTTATTTTTCAGTCCTGTATTATATCCAATGGTCTGTTTATCTGGTTTTGGGCCACTGCTTTGGGCGTTTTGTTACTATGACTGTAGGCTGTAACTTAAGATCCAGGACTGTGATGTGCAGTATTGTTCTGTTTGTTAAGGATTATGTCAATGTTACTGGGTCTTTGGTGGTTCCATAAGGATTTCAGGATTTAAAAAAAAGAAAAAAAAAAAAAAAGAATCCTTGATGAGGCTTACAGTGAATCACACACCAACAGTGCAGTCATTTTAGCAATACTAATTTTCTGGCCCACAATCATGGGAAGCCTCATCTTCATCTAGAATCTTCCATTTCTTTCTTTAGTGCACTGTAGTTTTCATTGTATAGATTTTTCTCATCTCTCTGGATCGGTTTGGTTTTAGTTATTTTAAATTTGAGATTGTTGTGAGTAGTATTGGTTCTCTGAAGAAATTGTTAATATGTTCATTATAGGTATCTGGGAAAGGCTATTAAGTTTGTTTTTTGCTATGTAGCTACAACATTTATTAGATAGAAAAATTTCCTTTAGAAGCTGTCTTGTGTAGGATGCTGGCTTTCATCTTTTTCCTTTCCCATATGCATCCTTGCATTTCTTTGTCTTGCCTTATGGCTCTAGATGTGAACTTGAAAATTCAAATTTTTATGTAAAAAAAAAAGGGTATCAACAGATCTCTTAAACGTATTTGTGTGTGTCTGTGTGTGTCTCTATCTCTCTGTGCGTGCGTGCGTGTGTGTGTGTGTGTGTGTGTGTGTGCGCGCATGCACAATGCACAGAATGTTTTTACAGTTCAGAGGACAACTATCAGGAAGAAGTTCTTAAATTCCATCATGGGGACTTGGGATGAAACAATCAAATCTCAAAACTCACCCCCAGTGACATTTCTCCTATCACATTTACATCTCTTAAGGGTCATATAACCTTTCCAAACAAGGTCGCCAGTTTGGATCAAGTGTTGAAATAAATCCATGAGCCTATGGTGAGGCTTCTCATCTGAATGACAGGAATATGAACTAGTGCAATAAGGTAGGTGGCAACAAGGTAATGTCAATTTCTTTACATGCGACACTAAAATGCCAAGTGTAAGTGTGTGAGACAGGCACCTTTCAGTAAGACCTTCTCAGGAATAAATTCCCTTCTCACCACCATTTTGAACAGTAGTAGTGAATTTGAGAACAAAATATTAAAGATAACTGTAGTATTAAAGTTTTATTTTTTATATGATACTTTTCCCATTCTCCCAGTAGTTATTTTTTCTTACCAATTTTATTAAGGAATGGTTTCATATAATAAATATACTAATTTGACATACACACTCAGGGGAATCCTGTCAGTTGTGGATGTCAACAAAAATTTTCACTGCAATTAAGAAGAGAACACTTATATTGCCTACAAAAGTCCCCATATTCCTTAACAATTTATTTTTTCTCTGAATGCCCTAGGTAACACTAACTTATTCAGTTTTAGTGGAGATTAATTTTGAAATTCATGCTGAATCACTATGTGCTCTATTTTTCTCTTGCTTTTTCACTTAATGTAGTTTTGTGGAATTTATCCATAATGTTGTGTACAGCAGTAATCCATTATTTTCTTTGTCAAGGGCATGCACATGCACATACACACAGACACACACACACAGAGACACAGACACACACACACACACAGACACACACACACACACACACACATTGACACATTGCTTTGTATATCTCCTCACCTGTTGATTGTCAATCATGTTTTCAGTTTGGGAGATTTTAAAATGCTTTCATTCGCATTCATAAAACATTTTGGCCAAGACCACATCAATTTGACTCAGTGAGAGGATTAAACTTCAAAATTAAAAAGCCTGCTTAATATTGCAGAGTTCCATTTCCAATATTAACACTGTAAATTCTGGAAACTTTTTAACTCCAATGCAGCAAGGCAGATCTGTTATGAAGAGCTTATGATAAACCTTTGTGATAATTTCCTCACTGAATTAAATTGGAAATCATTCAAGAAAAGTCAATTAAATCTCATCAATATAAATCACAGAAATTAAAAAGGGAAAAGCAAAATAAATGACATCTAGACAGTGTGGATTCTCTCACAAAACAAAGACGCTAACCTTTCACACTGAGTGCTCACTAATGGGTCGTGCTTATCAGAACTTGAACAGGAGTGTTTGCCATTGACACTGAGGGGGAAACAGTATAGGGCATGCACAAAGATAGGATATGATCATCTTAATTGAGTAGAAAAAAATCGCAGGACATAGTAAATAATTAAATTAACTAATTAAGATAATCTTGTGTTATATATTGCTGATCATTGCATTAAAATCTTTAGAGAAAATGTAAGAAGTCAAGGAGATAGGTTCAAGATGTCAAAAACTGCAGTGAGGAGTGTTAATAGAGAAATCGATGAGTACAACTTAATTCATATTTCAATGTGTTATGAGCTTAGGCTATCTATCCTAATCATTTTACTCACTTGTTGGATATATTTTGTCTGATGGTTTTGAAGCTAATTACTACTTTCTGTCTTTTAATGTGCCCCAAGTATTGCTATATAACCTTGCCTAAAAACTTATTCCTACTTGACCAGTAAAAAGCCAACACATCTGGGCATGTAAATGAGATAGGCGTGGCTAAGGTTCATAGGGATTGAAGACAGAGAGAATCTTGGGAAAGAGGTCAGAAGAGACCGGGGAAGAAGGAGGAGGAGGGTTGCCATGGGAGAAGAGAAGAGCCACGTGGGCCCAATGGAGGATTTCTGAGGTTCCTCACGGAAAGAGATGGAGAACATCAGCAAGCATTTTGAGATTATGGATGGGAGATAGGACAAATACAAATTATTAGAAGCAGATGGACTGGACCAAGGCTGGCAGTTATTGGAGGATGGCTTAGGAGGCAATATCTGCCTTGCCCTGGGTAAAGGCTTATTCTAAAATACATCAGGTGTCTGTGTTTTCATAAAAATGTTAGCAGGTTAGAAAACACCGCCATCATAACTAAAGTCTAATAATGACTTAAATTACCATAGCACTCACTCATATAAAAACGATTTTAATTGTTATGAGGAAACCTTAGAATTGTGCCACAGGAAACTAAGAATTTTCTTTGGCAAATATATGTAGAGCTTAACAGGAGCTGCTAAAACCAAAACAAAAGAAAACAAACAAAGCCATACAGAATGCCCGCCCTCAGATAGCACAAAGTTCAAAACTGGGACACATGACTAGTGATGACTCCCCCTTCGGAAGACTGGGGTTGCTAACAGGACAATCCTCTTTTAAAATTCCTCAGGGCTTTAAAAAAAATTCTGTTGTTTCCTTCTTCTATCTCCATGTTCTAGAGATTAAGGCTTTGAGAATTCAGACTCCCCAGCAGGAAAGATTTTTGTCAGTCTCTTTTGTTCATTTCTTTATGCTCAGCCTCTAGATTAGGGTTGAGTTCTAGATGACAAGTTCATGTCTGATGGGTATCAATATCCTGTTTGCTTTTGTTCATGTGATAGCTGAATTGAAGGGTGTGCTTGGCTTTTCTATCATCCAAGAAATATCATCAACTGACTGTTAAATGATATCTGCTTCAATTTTAATGTCAGACAAATAAAAGACTAACTGAATATTCTTGAATGTTCATTAAAGACAGGTGATTTGCATGTCTACCACTCACGTACTATTCCACAGCACAGTGTTCAATTCTGTTTGAAGTACCGTAAGGTGGAACCCACGCTACCATTTACTCAAGATTGCCTATGTGCTCAACCTTGGGCAAAGCGCTGGATGTTCATTGCTATTCTTGTCATGAAGGCCTGAGGACTGGGGCCGCTGCTCTTCTGACATGCTTCTCCTGAACAAGAGGCAATAAATTCTCAGTTACTTGATTTCATTCTAGGAAAAGGCATTTCATGGCAGTGAGGGGTTTGGTAACTGTTCAGTGGGTAAATGAATGGATGGATGATCCGAAAAATTTATGGGGCCGAGATTTTCAGAAAAATCAGGAAATGCCTGCTTTTTCTTCATGAACTAGTACGTTGTAACACTTCTTTGTCAGCAGAAAGACTTTGTAAGTTGTATCCACAGTCAAAGAAATCCATGCGAGGTATCCTGTATTCAGTGAGAATAACAAAATATAAGAAAAAAGCAGTGCGGACAATAGAAAAATGCAGACTACTCAAACTCAATCAAGGTCTTTAATTTTAAAACAAAGAAATATATGCACAATCTATGAGCCTATCATATGGAAAGACTTCTAGGGGTTGTTGAGATGGTCTAGAGGTTAAAGCACTTGTTACACAAATATGATGATCAGTTTGATTCAAGGACCCCATGTAAAGAAGAAAGAAAAGCATCAACTCCACAAAACTTGTCCTTTCACTGACATAAGAGTGCTGTGATGTGATAATTGCACTCACAGACACACACACACAGAGGCACTTGCATGAACACAGACACATGCACGCATGCACACCACATACACACACACACACACACACACACACACACACACACACACACACACAATCACAGGCCACACAAGGGTGCTGGGGCTTTTAGAGCTGACACTGCTGTTCAGAGGGTAAACACACTTAACTGCAAAAAATCAGGAGTAATATGTTGGGTGGAGGAAACTGACTTCTGCACGCTGTCCTCTAACCTTCACTTAACCACATGTCCGTAGGCACAATCTTGTTCATATGCACACACACATGTACATACATACACATAATTAAATGGATGGATTTAGTAAAATAAACAAATAAAGCAATGATAAGTGGGCTGTATGAACTTTAAGACCATATAGGGCTTAAAATTGGAGCCAATGACAGAGAATATTGAAAAGATTAAACCTGACTCTTCAGCTTTGAGTGAATCTCTTTGGAGATGGACCGCTCTGTTCTTTGTCCAAAATATGAAATAATCCCAGTTAACTAAAACTATTATTACCTCCATTGATAGGTAAAAGTATTTAAACTTTTATATTATTAAAATTAAATAAGGCATAAATAAGAAAATCATTAACATCACTATAGTTTTCTTTTGTAATGTAATTTCTGAAGAGAATATATTTTTCCTGTGATACTTTCATACATAAGAAATATGTTCTTTGATGATAGACACGTCATTACCTTCACATTTTCAACAAATATTTTATTTATTTATTCATCTATCTATCTATTTATTTATTTAATCACTTTACAGCCTGAATTCAGTTCCCTCTCCCCTCAGCTTCCAGTTCTACCCTTATGTCCCCCTATCCTTGTTCCACTATCTTCTCAGAGAAGGGGAGGACCCCATGGGTACCCATTCACCCTGGCACCTGAAGTCGCAGCAGGACTAAGCACATCCTCTCCCACTGAGGCAAGTTAAGGGAAAGGGATCTAAAGGCAGGCGACAGAGTCAGAGACAGGCTCTACTCCCATTGCTAGGGGACCCACATGATGACTAAGCTGCACATCTGTTACATATGTGTGGAAGGTCTAGGTCCATTGCATGCAAGCTTTTTGGTTGGTGGTTCAGTCCCTGTGAGCCCCCATGGGCCCAGGTTAATTTATTCTGTAGGTGTTCTTGTGGTGTCTTTGACCCTTCTGCCTCCCTCAATCCTTCCTCCCATTCTTCCAAAAACTCCTCTCCTACTATTTGGCTGTGGGTCTCTACATCTGTTTTTATTAGGTGCTGGATGAAGCCTCTCAGAAGACTGTTATGCTATGTTTCTGTCATGCATGTCTTTCTGTTTCTAGATGACTTCACTCAGGATGATATTTTCTAGTTCTACTGGTTTGCCTGTAAATTGCATGATATCTTTGTTTTTAATAGCTAGGTAATATTCCATTGTGTGAATGTACTACAGTTTCTTTATCCATTCTTCAGTTGAGGGACATCTAGGTTGTTTCCAGTTTCTGGCTATTATGAATAAAACAGCTATGAACATACTTGAACAAGTGTCTTTGTTGTGTGATAGAGCATCTTTTGGGTATATGCCTAGGAGTGGTATAGCTTGAGGAAGAGCTATTCCCAATTTTCTGAGAAATCTCCAGACAGATACCCATAGTGGCTGTACAAGTTTGCACTCCCTCCATAAATGGAGAATCAACCACACTTATCTTTTTTTATTCACACTAATAATATCTACCTCTCCCTTTGATTCCAATGATCATTACTGTTTTAATTTTCAGGAAATCTATCTGTTATATGCTCTAGACATTTGTAATTTCTGATACTTATAAATGTTTTCTGAATTTGATAGAGTAGCAAGACAGGTTTAGAAGTACAATTTAACATGTAAAATTGAGTAATATAGTTTTGTAATTTTTAGGTTAAAATCTGATTATTTCTGCAATTGTAGAATATCTAAGATAACTATAGTTATAATAATTACAAAGTTCATTTAGTTTTTGATAATCATTTGGTACAATATTCTAGAAGCGTTCATTCATAGTCAGATAATAAAGTTTACTGAGAAAAGGAAATTCACATAATTAAATATCCAAATAATTTTGAAATGTTTGACAGTGCTTACTAAAATGTGCAAAGGGAGCTAATAATCATCCAATGGTCCTTTGAAAGTAAGTATTTGAAATGTTCATGTTTATAAACAGAAAGATATAACAAGCCAATTTTAGAGATTTGCAAACAGGCTTCTGAATTTGTGACTGTAAAGAATGACAATTAATTTTGAATATCAAACAGAATTTTGAATAGGCTTGTGAGTTAACACACAAAAAGCTTCAATGTAACACTAACTTTATGTGGTGCTACTTTATGGGATATTAGAGTTTTATTTAGCAATTGTAGCTGTAGCATACTTTTTTGATGCCCACTTAATAAATTGTTATAAGTAAACACTGCACAATGGCAAGTATACTTGTGGGTATCACACCTTAGTGCTAGGACGTGCAGTAGCAATATTAAAGAATATGTAGGTATTTCCTGTGTCATATAATATATGCTGAAAAGGCCCTAGTGGGCTGATTTAATATGTTATTTGGAGAACTCATAAGAACATAGACATATTAGGCCGGGTGTGGTGGCGCATGCCTTTAATCCCAGCACTCGGGAGGCAGAGGCAGGCGGATCGCTGTGAGTTCGAGGCCAGCCTGGTCTACAAAGTGAGTCTAGGACAGCCAAGGCTACACAGAGAAACTCTGTCTCAAAAAACCAAAAAAAAAAAAAAAAAAAAAAAAACCAAAAAAAAAAAAAAAAAAGAACATAGACATATGGCCCTGAATTGTAATAGTAGACTCTGGATGCTGGAGTAAAATGTTTAGACAAATTTGCATAAAGTAAATGTGTAACAAGAAGACTGGAAAACTCATAGTTGATTATGAATTTAAGAAAAGTGCCAGGGGATACTCCAAGCACCAAATACAGAAATATGTTGTTCTCTAATGAGAGATACTGATATCAGTGAGAAGATAACTTTAATCTCTGTGCATCATGTACAATAGTCATCTGGTCATTCAGGATCCTGTCAAAACAGACACCCCTGGAAACTCTTAAATATGAACAGCAAGGTGCGTGGAATACCATTGTGAGTATAAAGATTGGACTAATGTCCTCAAAAGTTCTATTAATATGAACAATAAGGCATGACATTGGATTTAAGAAAAAGATAGGACAGTCAATGAAGAATTAGTGTTTAAAAGTAAAAGTTTGGAAGTTAAGAGTAACAGTAAAAGAATGAATAAACAGGAAGTGAGAAGTTAATAGCCCTTAGTAGTTTTCAGAACTGAGCTTGAGTTCAGACCCAGAAATTATCTAGTGAAGGACAAACTGAGACTCCTGAAGAAAGAACACACAACTCCACACACTAATGTACTTCATCCTCACCTTACACACGTGCAACTGTCACCTTGGAAGTAATATATCATATAAACTACCCAGACCATGCAACGGCCATTGGACAGCATGACAAATAAGATTCTGACATTCAAAGACCTGAAGCAGCATAATTAAATCTCCTCTGGCTGAGCTAACATAGATGAATAAGACTTATTTATTACCATGGTCTTTGACACGATAGGTCTACTAAGTCATTGGTCCAGTTCCTGGGTGCAATTGAACTATACTTTCTTGATATTGGTATAAATGGTTTCTTGACCAATATAACAGTTAATCCAGAACTGCCCTGTGGGTTAACTCAAACATAGACTACCTGAGACCATGTGTTTCTTTAAGTCTGGTTGATGAGCATGCCATATAAACTCATGAGTACTTCAATCTATAACTGTGGTTCTATCCAGAATATCTGACTGTTAATCTTAGATAAGTCATCATATTTGCATTTTCATTCATGCTTTCATGCCAGATACTGTGAATCAGATATCTTGGGAGGGTAGTATATTTTTCTTTGAAAAGATGACCTACAATATTATTGGGCATACTAAAAAATATTCCAGGTAGATATTATTGGAATGAATCATTTTCTGGAATCTCTGTTTAGAATCCTTAAAGTGATTTAATATATGATCTTATTATTTATTTTTAAAATATTTAGTTCTTTGAGAGTTTAACTAAACTTGTTTTGATCATATTCACCCCTTTACTCAGAAGGTACTAGATCTTCTCTATTCCTTACTCACTCAAATTTGTATCCTAAAACAGATTAATCTTATCAAGATCCATTTGTAATGCTCAGATATTCTTACATGTATGGTCTTCCACTGGAGTGTGGTCACCTCACCAGAGGATAGATTCTTAAAGAAAAGTGTCTCTCCTTCCAGAAGCTAAAACACGCAATAGTTCCTTGGTTTGGTTTGGGCTGTACATGTTTTGGTCATGCCATCACAACCACTGTGTGTTCATCATATGTGAAGCTACCCTGAAGTGTCCCAAAGACAATATTTCCTTGTATTCACCTATTGTCTTTGTCTCTTATACTCTTTCTGACCCATACTCTATTATGCAATGATTCCTAAGCCATTAGAAGTGGACTCTGATATTGATATATATATATATCCATTTAGGGCTGATCATTCTGAAGTTTCTTGTTCTCTGTACCATTGCCAGTTGTGGGTATCTATGTAGATCACCATTTAGTGAAAATAGAAGATTATCAAATGATGGCTGAGAAATGCTCCATGCAAGACTCTGTGTGTATGTATCTGTGTATGTGTGTGTGTATGTGTCTGTGCATTTATCATGATGTGAATGTGGTCAAAGGATGACCAATGTTAGTAAGTTTTTTTATTTAACACATGGTTCCAGGAGATTGAATTTGGATACAAGCTTGGCAGTGAGTGCCTTGACTCTCTGAGTTGTCTTACTGACTCTGATTTTGATACTGAAAATTATCCATATTTCTATCCATCTTGTTAAGTTTCTTTGAAAATATATATGAAAGACAGCAATTTTCCCACTACGTATTACTAAGATGCATCTTGTTAGTATTATTGCAGTAGGAATCAAGTACTAATTCTCATCAGCTCTTCCTGATGTCTACTAACATTCTTTATCCAACTTTATAATAAAATAAATTAAAACTGTGAATTAAGCATTGATGTCTTTTTTTAACCATAGCATATATCATTACCCAGTTTTGAATACAATTTTAAAAGAGTAAGAATATATTCATTTAAGTTTGAGGCATTTATAAATTTGGAACAGTTTATTAGTTATCACACTCATATACTGTCACCCTATAGTGACTAGGCTGAAAGAATGTTTAACATAAGGAACAAAACAGAAGGGAAAGAGGAGGAGGAGGAGGAGGGTAGCTGTAATTGAGTAAAGAAATTGATGATTCTTTGTGATACACTATGCATTCAAGTTCAAACCATTGAAATATAAATAACTAATGATTGTTTCTTTTATTTATTTTTCCATAAAAAGTTATTTGATAACATAAAGTTGAAAATTATGACTCTTTCCATAGCAACAAATAGGCCAGACAGTGTGTGTCTGTGTGTATCTATATATGAGAATGAGTGAGTGAGAGACAGAGAGAGAGAGAGAGAGAGAGAGAGAGAGAGAGAGAGAGAGAGAAGGGGGAGAGAGAGAGAGAGATTGTTGTTTCCTTTTCCACTTACTAATGCATTTGGGTCTGTTTATTGAAAACCTACTAAACAAATAATAATAATAATAACTGCCTCTATTTTGCAAGTGCTTAGTTAGAACTACATGTCTGGTATATTAAAAAAAATTATTTCTCATGATAATGAATGAATAACATACTTCTGAAATTTAAAGCAGAAATCTCCTGGGATATTGAGGTCCCAATCCACAATTTTATTATTATGTAATATTTCCATTTGAATGCCTAAAGTTTGTCATTCAGATGTTTTTGCAAATAGAACTTCTATAATCAGAGGGTATTAATTGAACCATACCTTCCCTGATAAACCTTATTCTGGCTAGTGCCACTGTCACTATTTCCCTCAGATATCAGAGTTGGCAAGACAAAAGACAAAAATGATAAGAGTAACAAAAGACATAATAAAACAGAATAGAAGGAGGAAGAGGCAACTAAAAAGATTTGTCTGAAAGAAACGCAGAAGGGATGGTGGTATTAGCAAAAGACCATGAAGCTCCCACTTGAGAGTCAAGCAGAATAGATCTTTAAATATGAAGATATTCAGGTACATGAACTCCATTGGGAATGCAATGACTGGTGTATCTCTCTGGGACAAAACTGTCAACTGGATATAAAAATACAAGCTGGCATAATAGAAAGAGCTGTGACACTCTGAGATAAGTGTGTCTTTCAGGTGTAACCTATGCTAGCAGTGTGAGAGTTTTTTGTGTTTCTTTTCTTAAAACTACTTAACAAACATTATTAGGGGAAAATAGACAGTAGCCCTGCATTGTGTGAGTTTGAGCATGATAAAGGGTTAGATGGATTTTGTATTAACTTTATTTAGCTAACCTTGATCTCTTTATGATGAAATTAAAAAAAAAAACCTTGATCCATTGAAAGGAAAAAATACTGTTCAGTGTTTTTAGAGATAATGCTAACTGCATTTGGTTGTCTTGGAAACTGAAATGTTAAAATAATGATGAAGTGATTGCCAAAAATCAACTTGTATGCAGTTGTTATGGTAACTACCCATTTCTATGTTTTTTTTCCTCTAAATTAACAAGCTGAAGTCATGAAATTGTTTCTTTGATTCATTTTATATGGATATTTTTGATGTCAAGGACAAGCATGTTATCTTAGAAATGTCTTACACTTATGTGAAGAGATAAAACATGGGACTATTTGTGTGTGTGCTATTGTTGCTTTGTATGTATTAGTTTATGCACAAAGAAAACTGTGCAGATTATAAGTAACTGGGGTGACTCTGAAAAGCCAATGTTTTTTACAAGCTTCCTTGGCAGCTAGATGGTCAGGCAGTGAGAACCAGTCTGGTCTGCTAAATGGCAAGAATAAATAAATGAGAATTAGTATTTGTTATAAGCAATTTTATATACAACGATTTTGCATCTGTTTTTTTGGCTAGACCAAACAATTCACTCATGAATTCTTTCTTATTTTTAATTTTTAAGTCAGGAAAATGTTATTGGCCCTTGTGATATTTTTCCCTACTCCCTAAAGGGTGGGGACTATGGGAGAGTATCAGTATGCTAATATATAAATGTGTGATGTGCTCAGTTTTGAAATATTGCTGATGGGAGCACTAAGGGAGAAAATGCACCAGATAACCTTGGAAGGTCTCATAGAATATGAGAAATAGACAAATGCCAAGTAAACCAAAGCATTCCACATGTCTAAGGGCACATCAAAGGATGTCAAAGAACATAATGCCCTCAATACAATGTCACTAAAGTGACATTGGACTTCTATCACCCTTACTTTTCCACCTCTAAATCATAGTGAAACCATAAGAAAAAAAATCAAGCAAATGCCAAAGCAAATTGTTACATGATATACACCAAGGAAGATGAGGCAGTATGTAAAACTGTGGGCACACACAAAGTGTGGAGTTTAGTTAACAGTGCATGGATAGCAGTTCATCAATCTTGACAAATGCACAAATATCTCCTGGGAGGTGTTCGCAAGAGATACCAGTGATGGGGCACGTGCAATGGTCCACTTTTATGACATTTTCTAAAAATCTTAAGTCAGTATAAAATAAAATATTTGTCGACATTAAATATTCAAAGAAGAAGAAATATCCTGAATTCATGATTTCATAATATAACTATATTGTCTCTATTAACTAACTTTCTTTTTTATATCCGTTTAATGTGGATTTTACCAAGAAAATTGTAGTTGTAGAATAGGAAGTGCAGTTTATGGTTTAGTTACAATTTAACTTTGAATCTATGATTTTTATTTAACTAGAGCTTTAACAAGGAATAAAATGGCCAGTATGTAAACCTGACTCTATTTCTTATGCTAATTCTTCCTTTTAGAGTACCTTTTTTTTTAAAAAATTGAGCAGTAGATGGAGTTTCTTTGACTGTTTATAGAAAAATTTCAAGGTTGTTCTTAGTAACTCACAAACTGAATTCTAATATTTCTTCAAATTATGTAAATATTTATGATAGTGCTTGTTTTAATTACAACCGTCATAGCACAAAGCCTGGTAGGCATCCATGGTGCTGTAGCAGTAGCAGAGAGCTTACATGAATGGTGTGGGCTTTAAACCTCACAGCCTGTCCCCAGAGACACAGCTACTATGATGAGGCCACACCTCCAAAACCTTTCCAAACAGTTTCACCAATTTCAGGAAGAATCATTCAAATATGTTAGCCTATGAGTACCATTCTCATGTAAAGCACAGTATTTTCATTTTATAGTATAATCTCTACTTCTGCATTTCTCTCATATAAAATTCCTTTTAAATATATACTTATAGGGAAGCTATAGTAACCACATTTAAATACATTGGATGCACAGTAGTTTTACTTCAGATTGATCTAGAAAGTTGAATTTAGCTACCTTCGTGAATCTTCACGGAAAAGTCTTAAAGTTTATAGACACTGCCATTGTTCTGCATATGGAGTATATATACATATCCTTTTTATAGACTGGTATCAAAGGTAGCAAATGTGAAAAAAAAAAAAGTATGAGCCTTGTGGCGCTCTAGTGCATTTAAGAGGGCGCCAGGTGCCGAGTCAGATTTCTACAATTGTCTCAGGACTCTGAAGCAGACGGTGCGTGAAAAATGTCCAGGATATCAGCTGAACATTCACTCTGTTTATAAATTTTTTTTATCATATTTGTGTTTCAGAATCCCCAGTGTTACTACGTCTTTCATTGATTCTTCTTCATAAGTGCATTCTATGTGACAAAATGAAATTGTACTTTCATCACAGGAGTCAGGTGGGGTCAAACATAACTGTTACTTTATATCCTGTGCCTGTTAAGATGAGGTCCCAAGTTTCTTTATTTAACAAACCAGAGTGGTGATGCTTAATCTTACATTTTTTGAAAAAGCAAGTAAAGTAATTCATGTAACATAGAGTTCTTTCAGTTATAAACACCCATGTAGGTTAAAGCATTATCTCTTATAGTACAGATCGAGGCAAACTGTACAGACAGGGGAATACTAACTTGAGCCGCAGCCCGAGTAAAAATGCTTAAAACCTGTAAGAGAACCAGCTTGCCCTGAAGTGTGAGCATGGCCCATACGCTGCTCGAGCTTTTACAATGCATTGTAATTAAGTTGAGATCACCTTGAGCTATATCTTCTAGTTAGGTAAACAAAACTTGGCTATATGGAAGCATATGGACAGACAAAATCTTTAAAACACAATGCCAGGAAGTCACAGGGTACTGCAATGCCTGTAGATGTACTGAGGTTTGCAAAGACTGACTTCTTTATAAACTCAATGCTTCTAAATTTCTGTTCAGGAGAATGTGTAGGGTTGTTTTTGACATTGTTCTAAGTAAATGGTCCACTATCCCCCCCCCCACTTTTTAATATTTTTTATTGAAAAATAAAATCACTCATATTACATTTCAATTGCTATCCCATCCCGTGCATCCTCCCATTCCTCCCTCCTTCCTACTTTCTCCCCATTCCATTTCCTTATGACTGTGACTGATGGGGACCTCCTCCCCTTGAATATGATGCTAGGGTCTCAAGTTTCTTCCTGGTAGTCGGCTATCCTTCCTCCGAGTGCCATTGGGCCTCCCCATCAAGGGGACTTGGCCAAATAAGGGGCACCAGAGTTCGTGTCCTCAGTCCTCAGTCCTCAGTCTCCACTTAACTGTGGAGAATATTCTATCTCTTGGCTAGGTATAGGTAGGGGTTTGATGATGACTGCACATATTGTCCTTGGTTGGTGCCATAGATCGAGCAGAAGCCCTGGGCCCAGATCTGCCCACCATAGTGTTCTTCTTGTAGGTTTCTAGGACCCTCTGGATCCTTCTATTTCCCTATATCCTATATTTCTCCCACCTTAGCGTGTCCTCGCCACTGTCCTATTTTCCTGGTAAGTGAAGACTTTCATGAGACATACCCCTTGGCCTAGTGTCCAGATATAAGTGAGTATATACTATTTGAGCCTCTCTGTTTCTGGGTTAGCTTACTCATTACGATCATTTCTAGTTCAATCCATTTGTCCACAAATTTCGGGAATTCCTTGTTTTTAATAGCTGAGTAGTATTCCATACTGTAAATCTACCACAGTTTCTTTATCCATTCTTCTATGAGAGACACTTAGGCTGTTTCCATGTTCTGGCTATTATGAATAAGGCTGCTATGAACATGGTTGAGCATATATCCCTGTTGTATGCTGGAGCATCTTCTGGGTATATTCCATGGAGTGGAATAGCTGGGTTTTGAGGAAGCCCTATTCCCAGTTTCCTGAGATAGCTTTCCAAAGTGGCTGCACCAGACTGCATTCCCACCAGCAATGAAGGAGTGTTCCTCTTTCTCCACATCGTCGCCAGCATGTGGTGTCGCTTGCACTATTCCCTTTTTAATTTCATTCAAATTATGCTTTAAAGATTCCCTTCAGTGTCACCCATGGACACATGAGTTAGGAACGGAAGGGTCAACGGAGCAGGATTTCTGGATATATCTGAAGTTGATACACTCAAGATTCAAAATGATGTCATAGAAAGTGCAGTTGCTGAGAGCCTGAGGTGAAAGGGAAAAGAAAGAAAGAGCCAGTGCAGCCCCTGGGAAGATTCCACCCTTTCACCAGCTGGGTGAGCAGAAAGGGAAGGCAGAGGTGGTTCTTATGAAGTAGGGAGAGACGGGAGATGGGACAGAGATAGAGTCCATGTCATCTATTACATGTTTATTCTTCTAGAATTCTTTCCTAAATTGATTTTGAATCAAAGTGTTTGTTTATAGATTAAGAGATTACTTAACTATCAGTGAATTAGAATATTAATTCTATCCTTCACTTCTGTTTCTAACATCATTGGCTATGCTAAATAAGAGATAATTAAAAACATCTCTTCTTTGCTACATCATAGACATAATTTAAAAAAAAATCCTAGTTTCTTCTTTCACTGGTTTGAATCATATGCTCTGTTTATAGCCTTATTTTAGACTGCATTGCATTGAGAAAACTAACTAGTGAATTGGGAACTGTAATTATGTGCACACTAGGGAAACATGGTGTTTAGAGAGAGGGGGGGGAAATAAATCTCACTAAAATAATTTGGCAGATAAAGCTTGATTTCAACCAGTGGCCACTCCCTCTGCTCCCAGCTTCAGTGGTTCTTATGCTCACGCTCAGTCCTCAGTATCAACAGACAGAACAGCGTAAGGTTTTGTGGTCCTCCTACTTTTAGCATTCTCACTTGATAGACTAGTGGAACCCAGGGAACTTTCCCAGCTTAATCAATCTCCATTTTTTTTAGCCTTTCATTTCCCTCTCATTTTATTATGGACACTTGTAAGCAAGGAACTGTAATGCTTTTGGCATGATTTTATCTTCTGCTCCAGAAGCTCTGTGGGATTTCTAGGGTAAACAATGGGGAGTGAAAAGGCTTCCTAAACTATGAATTAACAAAAGAAGGCTAACAGATTAAAAAAAAGAATGCTTTTGTAAAATTCAAGATTTCTACTAATCACTGAAATAAGAAATAAGCGTAGTGGTAATTGTTTTGTCAAGTATTTATCTTTAATCAAAATTCCTGTTTCAATTTTAACATTTTAAATTTAATTTCATGTACTCATTATCTAAAATGGACCAAGTAAATTTTAAAATAATTATTTGTTTCAAAAATCAGTAAGTTTTAACGATTTATAAGCCAACTTGTGTTTTCCAGGTTCAAAGCATGTGCGGACTTGTTGGGGAAGCATTAGCAGGCAGACTTTCTTGCTCTCTTTAGAGAATTATCACATTCTTTTGGTGGACTTCTTACTCCACCTTTCAGAAAAAGGTTGCTGTTAGCTATGCTAGGTTCTTAGTTGCCTCGGGTGTAATAGTTCTTGTACCAATCTTCTCATGGAAGGGCAAAGGGAAAATCAAAGTGGACCTGTCCAACTTCGAAGAATGCATCCATCCTTTTCAAAGCCATGCAGAAATGGACATCAGTATTGTGACTGTTGAGGTGTCTGACATGAGAACAAAGCAACACAAACAGGTAAAGCAGCTCAGTTCATTGACTCTCTTTGGCTTCTGCTTCATGAAAGGTCTACTGTTTTTCATTGTCAAATTTAGCTTGGATTTATTGGGTAGATCACTTATTTGGCTCAAATAAATGGAAAGGCTTTCATTATTCTACCAATTCTGAGGATATCTCAGTAAGCACAGCAGCTGTCCCTGTTTTCTTTTCCAATGCTGTGATAAAAGGCCTCCTGGGTAACTGTCTGTTTTCTAGGCAAACTTAAATACCATGTCGGCTCTGGCATGATGCTAAATGAATCATTATATTTGCTATACTACATGATTAGTCCTAATACAGAAACCCCCTAAAGAAAAGGTCCATATTTTGCTTTTGTCTTCCAGAACAGTGCCTGAGAGCAGTAACCTTTAAGGACTTGTGACATGATGGTGGTTTCATCAATAGACCGACTGCATTTTACTAACCTCTAGGACTACATGACAGAGCATGGGCTTCTCCTGTGAGGATCTTTTATTGCTCTTAGGAGTGCAATATTTTCCTTTTCTTTGCTGTTATTCTACTAGGACATGCAGACTTTCATACCAGTGTTCAAATCTCTAATATGTCTTTAGACTTTTCTGCCATGTTCTACCAGACACCCACCTTCCACACAGACAGAGGTGGTATAGACTGCTCTAACCCTCGATGTAACCACTCAGTGTTCATCTTCACCTACAAAATATAGACTGAAGTCTTCCTGAATCAGAATGGAGGAGGAACTTACCAAACTACCTGTTTTGTGACCAGTAGGGGAAGTGAACTAGGGCGACTAATGTGCCTTTCCTTTTCATACCCTTGGCACAAAGAGTAATTCTCTTATTAGGAAAATGGTATTGTTTGAACTATGAATTGTGCAGATGAGAGTAAGTCTAGAGATCAGTTTATGCTTGAGAAACAGCTAATTGCAAAGCGAAGATGATCTTACAGGAAACATAAACATTTTAGTATCTGTGAATGCTGATGCTGAAATATGTAGGATTTGGATATATGAAAAATTACATATGTATGTACATGTATATATGTATATATACCTATCATCACATAGTAATTATAGTAAAAAGACATAAAAAATATCATAGGTAAAATAAAATTGTTAGCATTTTGTGATCCACAGATCGCAAACATCAACTTTTTAAAAAACATTTTTATTTAAGTAATTTATTCATATTATATCTCTATTGTTATCCACTCACTTGTATCTTTCCATTCTCCCCTCCCTCCCTCTTTCATTCTATTTCCTTCCCCTAGGTCTGTGACAGAGGAGGACCTCATCTCATACTATAAGATCACAGACTATCAGGTATCTTCCTTGTAGCTTGCTTACTCTTCTTCATCTGAGTGTCACCGGGTCTTCCTACCAAGGGAAACTGGTCAAATATGGGGCACCAGAGTTCATGTCAGAGTCAGTATCTGCTCGCGACACAATTGTGGAGAATGTGCTGTCCATTGGATAGATATGAATAGGGGTTCTAGGTTAACTGCATGCATTGTCCTTGGTTGGCACAGTAGTTTGAGCTGACCTGCCTGGGTCCACATCCACCACCCATAATAGTCTTCTTGTAGGTTTCTAGGACCCTCTGGATCCTTCTATTTCCCCATTCTTCCTTACCTCTCTCACCTAGAGTCCCAATAGGAAGTCCCAGTATCTATCCTAATCTCTGGCTAAGTGAAGACTTTGAGTGGACATCTCTGTTGGGCTAGTGTCCAAATATAAGTGAGTATATACCATGTGTATCTTTTTGAGTCTGGGTTAACTAACTCAGGATGATCATTTCTAGCTCCGTCCATTTACCTGCAAATTTCAGGATTTCCTTATTTTTAATATCTGAGTAGTATTCCATAGTATAAATGTACCACAGTTTCTTATCCATTCCTCAACTGAGGGACATTTAGGTTGTTCCAGGTTCTGGCTTTTACAAATAAGGCTGCTATGAACATGGTTGAGCATATGTCCCTGTTGTGTGGTGGAGCGTTTTTTGGGTATAATCCAAGGAGTGGAATAGCTGGGTCTTGAGGAAGCCCTATTCCCACTTTTCTGAGAAAGTGCCAGATTGATTTCCAAAGTGGTTGTACTAGATTGCACTCCCACCAGTAATGAAGGAGTGCTCCTCTCCACATTCTCGCTAGCATATGCTGTCACATGAATTTATGATCTTAGCCATTCTGAAGGGTGAAAGATGGGATCATTTTGACTTGCATTTATCTGATAACTAAGGACGTTGAGCATTTCTTTAAGTGTTTCTCAGCCATTCAACATTCTTCTGTTGAGAATCTCTGTTTAGTTCTGAACCCCATTTCTTAATTGGTTTATACTGGTTTATCCACTTGGACTTGAGTTTTGTGCATGGTGATAAATATGTATCTACTTGCATCTTTCTACATTTAGACATCCAGTTAGACCAGCACCATTTCTTGAAGATGCTATCCTTTTTCTATTGTATGGTTTTGGCTTCTTTGTCAAAAATCAAGTGTCTATATGTGTGTGGATTTATTTCTGGGTCTTTGATTCAATTCCATTGGTCAACCAGCCTATTACACTGCCCGAACCATGCTGTTTTAGTTGATACTGTCAACAAAACAAAGTGACAGCCTACAGACCTGGAGAAAATCTTGACCATCTCTGCATCTGACAAAGGACTAATATCCAAAACATATAAAGAACTCAAGTAATTAAAAACCACCAAACAAAATAACCCAATTGAGAAATGGGGCTTAGAACTAAACAGAGAATTCTCAACAGCACAATATCAAATGGCTGAGAAATACTTAAAGAAATGGTCAATGTCCTTAGTCATCAGTGAAATGCAAATCAAAACAACTCTGAGAATCCATCTTACACCCATCAGAATGGCTAAGGGCAGAAACTCAAGTGACAGCATATCCTGGTGAGACTGTGGAGAAAGTGGAACACTCCTTCATTGCTGGTGGGAATGCATGCCAGTGCAACCACCCTGGAAATCTATCTGGACATTTCTCAGAAAATGGGAATAGGGATTCCTCAAGACCCAGCTATTCCACCCCTTGGAATAGACCCAGAAGAAGCTCCAGCACACAACAGGGACATGTGCTCAACCATGTTCATAACAGCCTTATTCATAATAGCCAGAACATGGAAACAGCCGAAGTATCCCTCTGTAGAAGACTGGATAAAGAAACTGTGGTACATTTACACTATGGAATACTACTCAGCTATTAAAAACAAGGAATTTCCAAAATATGTGGACAAATGGATTGAACAAGAAATGATCATAATGAATGAGTTAACCCAGAAGCAGAAAGACTCAAATGGTATATTCTCACCTATATCTGGATACTAGGCCAAGGGGCATGTCCCATGAAAATATTCACTTATCTGGAAAGAGGGAGGATATCCTATTGGGACTCTAGGTTAGAGAAGCATGGGAGAATGGGAAAATAGAAGGATCCAGGGGGTCCTAGAAACCTACAAAAAGAACATTATTATACGCAGACATGGGCCCAGGGGTCCTGCTCAAACTATGGCACCAGCCAAAGATTATATATGCACTAAATATCGAACCCCTACCCAGATAGAGCCAATGAACAGGACATTCTCCACAGTTGAGTGGAGAATGGGGACTGACTTTCACACAAAGTCTGGTGCCCCATATTTGACCACATCTCCTTGATTGGGAGGCCTGGTGGCACTCAGAGGAAAGATAGCAGGCTACCAAGAAGAGACTTGATACCCTATGAGCATATACAGGGGGAGGAGGTCCCCCTCAGTCACAGTCATAATGGAGGAGAGTAAGGGGAAAGTGGGAGGGAGGGAGGAATGGGAGGATACAAAGGATGGGATAACTATTGAGATGTAATATGATGAATTAATAAAAAAGTTAAAAAATATTTAAAAAACATTTAAAAAATGTCTTTTTAATAAGAAATTGGAAAAGCATAAAACAAAGTTATGAGAAGATAAATATTTATATAAAATAATGATCACACAAAGCAAAACTCAAGTACTACAACTTTCAATTTTTGGAGAACAAAAGATGGATATTATTAGAGTGAAGACATACTTAAACATATAACATATAATATATATGATTGATCAATATTTTATAATCATATAATCTTTAATATCATTCTCTTGCATTCAAAAGATGTTAATCTATGCCCAAACTAATGTAATTAAAATCATGGATACATTGAATCTTTAAGGTTTTAAATGAGTTGAAGTAAATAACTAGAAAGCATAGGACACTGAATTTTAGTAATACATACATATATATATATATATATATATATATATATATATATATATATATATATAAAATTACCTGAAGGGTTATTTCTTCCTTAGAGTGCATCTGTCTTCTATATACAATGTGTACATTGTGAGACAGATGGGTCAGGCACAGTTCTCAGAGGGTTTTATCATTTTAATATAATTTATGGTTTATGAAATGTGGATAAAAGTTACTGTGAGAGGTCTGAGATAAGGTAACAGTGTGGAGCATTATTCCCTTAGCTAAGGCAGCACTTATCTCTCTCTCCGTTCTCACAAGTATCTCCAGGCTGTACACTGGATGCAAACAGATTGGGGCAAATTTGTGCTAACTGGTATAACTTTCTGTGGTCCTACCATAGTGAGATTTTGGGAAGAAGGAGAGGACTCCTCCGCTCTTTGAGATAGCAAAAATATAATCCTTAAGTTAAGGAGACTAACGTGCTTAGATGGAGCAAGAACACATATTTATTAAGTTACTTTATTTGTCAAACCTTTTCATAGCAAAATACAGATATAGACTATTTACTGTCACATTTTTACATTTTTTGTAATTCTAACTGTATTCTAACACACACACACACACACACACACACACACACACACCTTCATGTATTAAAGATGTGTTTTGACTCATTAGTTTTGATTCTCCATGCCTATATCTAACTTGTGTCAGCCACCTCCTAACACTAAACATCTTTTCATCTTTTCACAAATGTGCAGTAAAACCTACTCATGATGATTCTAGCTATTTTAGGTTGATCCACATTTATGAGTCTGGCAAAATGAATTCTCCACTGTTCAACTTACCCAGGGACTGTCTAGATCCTTAATCTAAGAGATAGTAATGGGCACATTTTTTCAACATATAGCTAACTGGTAATCCATGAAATTTTTTGTTTCTATAATAGTTCATCAATGAGCGATGGATTCAAGTTAATGTGAACAACAGATATATTATTATAAAATTAAATAGATGGAGAAGCTTGTAAATTTATTTTTATAATTTATCTCTTTAAAAATTCAGATTTATAAGAATAAAATGAAAATACAAATACACTGCCTCAAATAAAGTTATTTCTAATGCCTATTGTGAATGGCATTGTCCCCCTTATTTCTTTTTCAGAATGTCAATTGAGTAAATACATGGTTGACAGAATGAGAGAGAATCATAGCTAGTTATCCATCTGATGGAAGACTGATTTCTACAATATAAAAGTAAGTCAAATAAACTACCTCCCCCAATGATCCCAGTTAAAAAGAAGCATTTGGAACTGAATTGGGAGTTTTTAAAAGAAGACGTGGATGACTAGTAAACACTTATGAAGTGTTCAACATCCTTAGCCATCAGGAAATTTAGATTGAAATTACTTTAGGAAGGACAGCAGGTTACCAAGAAGAAACTTGATACCCTATGATCATATACAGGGGGAGGTAATCACCCTCAGGAACAGTCATAGGGGAGGGGAATAAGGGGAAAAGAGGAGGGAGGGAAGAATGGGATGATACAAGGGATGGGATAACCATTGAGATGTAACAAGAATAAATTTTTTTAACATACAAAATAAAATGAATTTATTTCTTTGAAGATTTTTAATACATGTATGCATTTATGTATAGTCATAAACTAACCTATATAATAGCTCAATATTCCTCTCTTGATTTTTTTTCATTTTTTTCTCCTTTATTAATTTATTCTTGTTACATCTCAATGGTTATCCCATCCCTTATATCCTCCCATTCTTCCCTCCCTCCCATTTTCCCCTTATTCCCCTCCCTCTGTATATGTTCATAGGGTATCAAGTCTCCTCTTGGTAACCTGCTGTCCTTCCTCTGAGTGCCACCAGGTCTCCCCCTCCAGGGGACATGGTCAAAGGTGAGGCACCAGAGTATGTGAGAAAGTAATATCCCACTCTCCACTCTACTGTGGAGAGTGTTCTGTCCATTGTCTAGATCTGGGTAGGGGTTTAAGGTTTACCACCTGTATTGTCCTTGGCTGGTGCCTTAGTTTGAGCGGGACCCCTGTGCCCAAATCTGCCTATCATAATATTCTACTTGTAGGCTTCTAGGACCCTCTGGATCCGTCATCTTTGCCATTCTCCCATGATTCTCTCATCTAGAGTCCCACCAGAATGTCCTCCCCTCTGTCTCAGTTTCCTGGTAAGTGAAGGCTTTCGTGGGACATGCCCCTTGGGCTAATATGCAGATATAAGTGAGTATATACCATTTGAGTCTTTCTGCTTCTGGGTTAACTCACTCATTATGATCATTTCTAGCTCAATCCATTTATCCACAAATTTCGGGAATTACTTGTTTTTAATAGCTGAATAGTATTCCATAGTGTATATGTACCACAGTTTCTTTATCCATTCTTCTATTGAGGGACACTTAGGCTGCTTCCATGTTCTGGCTATTATGAATAAGGCTGCTATGAACATGGTTGAGCCAATTTTCTTGTTGTGTGCTGGAGCATCTTCTGGGTATATTCCAAGGAGTGGAATAGCTGGGTCTTGAGGAAGCCCTAGTCCCATTTTTCTGAGATAGCACCAGATAGATTTCCAAAGTGGTTGTACTAGTTTGCATTCCCACCAGCAATGAAGGAGTGTTCCTCTCTCCCCACATCCTCGCCAGTATGTGGTGTCGCTTTAATTTTTGATCTTAGCCATTCTGATGGGTGTAAGATGGAATCTCAGAGTTGTTTTGATTTGCATTTCCCTGATGATTAAGGATGTTGAGCATTTCTTTAAGTGTTTCTCAGCCATTTGATATTCCTCTGTTGAGAATTCTCTGTTTAGTTCCAAGCCCCATTTCTCAATTGGGTTATTTGGTTTGGTGGTGTTTAATTTCTTGAGTTCTTTATATATTTTGGATATTAGACCTTGGTCAGATGTAGGGTTGGTGAAGATCTTTTCCCAGTCTGTAGGCTGTCGCTTTTTTCTCTTGACAGTGTCACCTGCCTTCCAGAAGCTTCTCAGCCTCATGTGGTCCCATTTATTAATTGTTGATGTTAAGGCCTGGGCTGTTGGTGTTCTGGTCAGGAAGTTGTCTCCTGTGCCAATATGTTCCAGGCTCTTCCCCACTTTTTCGTCTAAGTGACTTAGTGTCTCTGGTTTTATGTTGAGGTCTTTAATCCACTTGGATTTGAGTTTTGTACAAGATGACAAATATGGGTCCAGTTGCATTTTTTTACACATAGACATCCAGTTAGACCAGCACCATTTATTGAAGATGCTATCCCTTTTCCATCGAATGGATTTGGCTTCTTTGTCGAAAATCAAGTGACCATATGTGTGTGGATTCATATCTGGGTCTTTGATTCGATTCCACTGATCAACCAGCCTGTTGCTGTGCCAGTACCATGCTGTTTTAATTACTATTGCTTTATAGTACAGTTTGAGATCAGGTATGGAGACTCCTCCGGAGCACCTTTTATTGTACAAGATTGTTTTAGCTATTCTGGGTTTTTTGTTTTTCCATATGAAGTTCAGAATTGAACTTTCAATGTCTTTAAAAATTGTGTAGGTATTTTGATAGGAATTGCATTGAATCTGTAGATGTAACAAGAATAAATTAATAAAGGAAAAAAAAGATTCTATCTCACTCTAGTCAGCTTGGCCATCATCAAGATTATAAATGCCAACAAGTGCTGGGCTGGATTTGTAGAAAGGGGCACCATATACACTTGCTGGAAATGTAAGCTGGTGCCACCACTACTTTGGAAATCAGTGTAGCAGTTTCTCCAAAACCCGAGAAGAAAAACTAATATATTATCCAACCATGACATTCCTGATCATACACACAATAAACTATACATCCTACTACTGACATACCTGCACATCTCTGTTCATTTTTCTCAATTAACAATAACTAGGAAATGGAATCAGCCTAAATGCCCATCAAGTAATTGCTGGGTAATGAAAATGTGACACATAAACACAATAGAATATTACTCAGTTATGAAGAAAAACAAAATTATTACTTGCTTTTACTCATTAACACTAAGAAAGGAAGGCACCAACAAACATACACAGAGCTGTTAGCCAGAGATATATTTTCTGACTTTCTGGACAAGCACAAGTGTTTTAGCTACTAAGCCTAAGCTCAGTGAAGACTGTGAACTCCTTTATTACTGAGATATGTAGGGGAATGAAGGTCTTTGGGCTCACACACATTCATTAGGGGAACCAAGCATTTAAACACACAGGGTTGTTCCCTGGAGGAAAGAAATTTCGTATTGACTAAGATCAATAACACAAGTGACATTTCATGCTTGTGAGGATATGGAACAACAAGAAAACTCATCCATTGATGGTGGAAGCGTGAACTTGTATAGCCACTATGCAAATCAATATGGTAATTCCTTAGAGATTTGAGAACGAATATAGCTCAAGACTTGGCTATATTACTCTTGGGTATATACCCAAAGGATTCTCCTTCTTACCATAGGACACTTGCTCAAACATGTTCACTGTGGCTTTATTTATAATAGCATAGCCAGAATCTGAAGCAACATAGATGTTCTTCAACAGAAGAATGGACAAAGAAAATGTGATACATTTACACAGATATTTACAAAAATGACATCATGAATACCTCCTGAGTGAGATAACTCTGACCCAAAAAGATAAACATGCTTTGTATTCATTTATGAGTGGGTGTTAGCCATTAAGTAAATGATAACCAAGCTATAATCCATAGATCCAAAGAGGTTAGGTAAAGAGGAGGGATCTTGGGGAGATGAACGGACCTCCTGAGGGGATGGTGGTGGGAGAAACAGAACAGATTTTGTAGATATACTGGGGGTGGGTGAAGAAGAGAGTGGGATATGAGGTGGAAGGAAAGAATTCAGGGAGAGTTGGAATTGCGGGCATTTTGGGGATAGTCTGAAAACTTCTTGAAATTTGTACTTTGTTAAATCACTCCTAAAACTCCTAAAATAAACAACTTGTGGCTCAGATACTGAGTCATGTTGCTCTGAATTACCTTTTTACCTCCCATGGTACATCACACCAGGAAATAGACAATATATTTCATATATATCTGCTCATAGACCAAAATTGCTAACTAACTAATATACATCTAGAAGTATCAATGTCCAGTAATAGTCTCTACACACCAGAAGGTCCCTCTATACATGGAGACAAATACTCGTGTCTTGATCCATGCTCCAATTGTTTCTCAGAACTTCAGACCCACATGATTGACTGTATTGCTTTCCAAAGATTTTACACATTTCTAGAGGTTTTGAGTATCTTCTTGGTGTAAAGAAAGATGAATGTTAAATTGCAGGCTACCTGTGAAAATCTAGAATATGTAGAATTTAAAATCCCAGTAACATAGCATCAGTAGGTGCTTTTTAAGGTTTCTAAGTAGAGACTTTCTAGGAGTTTAGAATATAGATTTAGACTTTTTGCCGCCTCAGTTGAGATGAACATAGCTTATGGCAGACCCTATCCCCAGCCATGTGCCACCTCAGTATTCACTCTGTAGTTTTAAACACCTTCCTTCCTGCACCTAGGGCAGTATCCAGACAACAGTGAAGCAGCTTGCCCTTTGTAAATATTTCAGTATTTGCCTAGAGTATCTTTCAGTGACATACTTTATTCCTCTCATTATCTCCTGACTTCCTTCTGGCCTTGAGGATTAGCTTCTGCTTATTCTGGGTTAACTAAATTGCAGACACAGAGAATAAAGTACTTGAGCAGCTCACCCAGGTTATTCCTAACTCTGCTTCCATCTCTCAAGTCTTTCCCTACTTTATCCAGGTTTCCAGGTTTCTTTTCTGCATCATTGCTATCTTCTTCTTCTTCTTCTTCTTCTTCTTCTTCTTCTTCTTCTTCTTCTTCTTCTTCTTCTTCTTCTTCTTCTTCTTCTCCTTCTGCTTCTCCTTCTTCTTCCTCCGCTCTCTCTCCTTCTCTCTCTCTCCTTCTCTCTCTCTCTCTCTCTCTCTCTCCTTCTCTCTCTCTCCTTCTCTCTCTCTTTCTCCTTCTCTCTCTCTCTCTCTCTCTCTCTCTCTCTCTCTCTCTCTCCTTCTCTCTCTCCTTCTCTCTCTCTCTCTCTCTCTCTCTCTCTCTCTCTCTCTCTCTCTCTCTCTCTCTCCCCCAATTTCTTGTTAGTGTATTAAATTGTTAATTCAAGTTTTTCTGATCCTGAAACAAAATGTTGATTCTACCTCCATGTTTGAGTCTTATGGCCCCATCATTATGGAAACATTTCAAAATAATTTTATTTAGCTCTCCTTCACTTCTCAGTCAACTTGACGCCTGTGTAGATTTCTGTATCTACAAAGCTCATGCATCCATCAATAACAATTCTGCCATTGCCAAGTGGAAGAAGGATTTGGGAATTGTGTCTTCTTCCCATGTCCCATGGCATTCTAAAAACATGCACCTGAAAGAAGTTGTCTTCTCACTTAGAGCTGGTGCTGGCAACAACAGTTCCATAGGTTTTAAACCCATAGTGATAAAAATATAATTCCATCCACAGCCCCAATTTCAAACATGCTAAATACTAAGATTATTTAGAAACTCAGCATCCTGTACAGACCACTAGTGAGAGATACTCATATTGAATCTTATGAGGGACAGTTCAGTTCACCTGAAAAGTTTGTAGCTCAGGAGTGACCACACACTTTCTAGTTCTCAGTGGCATCCAAGGGAAACCGTAATAGCTCGTATTGTCTTGGAACTCTTCTACGTACTGATCAGGAATCCAAGGAAGATTTTTCATGCCTGGAATGGGGTTTTTCTTAGATAGCCTATGGCTATTGGGGGAACAATATCACCTCATGTAGCATAAGTATATACTATTTTCTTTACCATTATAATGAAATTATATATTCTATCATTAAAATTTATGAATACATATCTTATATATTTTAAGAGAGGTGTATATGATGTTTCACTATGCCTCTTTCAAACATTCTTAGCATTATCCTTTTTTCCTTCTCCCTTTGCATTACCCTGCCTGCCTTTCCCCCACTTAAAGTCATCTCCCATTTTTGCTATTTCCTACTTCACTCATGTCTTACTAGCTTTCTCTGTAGAGATCTTTCTCTCCCACCTTCTTTCATGGTCCTTTTCTACTTTCCTGGATTATGCAATTACTTTGGATTATATTCAAGTCCAATGATTTGGAGTCAGGATCCTCAAAGAGCAATCATGTGGTGATTTCTGGGTCTGCATTACCTGTGTCAACACAGTATTTTCAAACTCCGTTATTTCCATTTAGTTTCTATTATTTTCTTATTCTTTACACCTGAATAATACTCTAATGTGTATATACAGCTTGTCTACTGATAGACACGCAGGTTGTTTTCATTTCCTATCTATTGTGCATAGAACAATGACGAATATGACTGAGCAACTGTCTCTATAAAAAGGTGTCAGGTCCTTTGGGTATATATCTATATTAGTTAGGGATTCTATTACTATGAAACAACACCACAATCAAAAAGCATGTTTGGAAGGAAAGTGTTGGTTTGGCTTGCACTCTTACATTATAGTCCATCATTGAAGGGAGCCAGGACAGTAATTCAAACAACACAGGAACCTAGAGCCAAGAGTTGATGAAGAGTTCATGGTGGGGCGCTGCTTACTGGTTTCCTCTCCACTGCTTGTTCATTGCACTTTATTATATAAACAGAACAGTACCACCCCAAGGATGGCATCACCCATAATAGGATAGGCCCTTCCCTACAATCAATAATTAAGAAAATGTCCTACAGCTTTGCCTAAAGCCTGATCTTATGGAGGCATTCTCTCAATTGAAAGTCCCTCCTCTAATGACTCTGGATTGTGTAAAGTTGACATAAATCCAGCCAATAGCATGGCAGAGAGTGGTATAGCTGGGCCATGTTGTTGATCTACTTTTTGATTTTGGAGAATTATCCTCCCTCATTCCTACAGTGGCTGTACCACTTTGAGTCCTACCAACAATGAATGAGGGTTTTCTTTTCCTTCCAATCTCACCTTTGTAAAGCCTCATATCTAGTTGAAGAGCTATAGGTAGTCAGTGAGGAGAAAAAGAAACCATTTTTTCCCAAAAACATGTCCCTGGATATTTATTTTGATCCTAAGTGGCCATGCCCTAAGCACATGCACATATGGGCAACATAAATGCACTCAGTTGTATTTATCAAATATTTCATATGTCACATTTGTATTTATGGAAAAATAATTGGGAAGAAGATAACATAAATTTCAAGGAAGTAGTGTGTGGGAGTTGTTGGAAGATATAGGAAAAAAGCTGGAAATCTTATAAGAAGAGTAAATGTGTGTGAAATTCTTAAAAATTAAAATTAAAAAAGAATGAATACATATTTAATTTCACAAAAATATTTTTTAAGAGGAGAGAGGCGATGAATTAAAAATTAAGCTAAAATAACAGTCATGTATCAGCACAATGCTGGAGAACCATGTCAAATGACCAACGATTGCAAGTAACTTAAACTCAGTGTGTCCCAACAGAAGTAAACAAATAAACTCTGTTTCAGACTTGTCTCACTCCAATATTCCTGGCCATACAATTGCATTTTCATCTAGTATTGTGGTTTAAACAGGAATGGCTCCTATAGACTCATGTGTTTGTGTGTTTGGCCCATAAGGAGTGGCACTAGTAGGAAGTGTGTAACTGTGGAGGCAGGCTTTGAGGTCTTATATGCTCAGCTATGCCCAGTGTGATACCTTCTGCCTGTGGAGCTCTTGGCTTCATCAGCTACATGTCTGCCTGCATGCCACCATGCTTCCTGTCATGATGATAATGGACTAAAGCTTTGAAATGGTTAACCAACCCCAATAAAATGTTTTCTTTATAAGAGTTGTGGACATGGTGTCTCTTCACAGCCAATAAAGCCCTAATGAGGACATAGAGTAAACACACAGTAAAGAGTCATTGATGCTGTCTTTGTTCCTTCATATTCCTTCACCTCACTTATAGGACTCCATCGTCTGAATGCAGGTAGACTATCCATTTCTCTCTATGTCTGCTCTTATTACTTAAGTACAGGCTTTCATCTTTATTGCTGCCCTGTAATTGCTCTCTCTACAGACTTGATATATTGAAATTCATCCTCAACAAACTGTCAGAATGCAATTTCTCCACATCATGCTTTTGAGACTGCCTCCATTACTTTTCTTTCTTTGAAACAGATACTCTTGCCTATTAGAGATGGATAGATGATATAGATAGATAAATAGATAATAGATAATAGATGGACAGACAGACAGATGGATAGATAGATAGGTAAGAACATCCTATAGACAAACCTTCAGAGGTACAGCTTAAGCTTCCTATGTTTAACATTTGTAAAAACTGTGTGAGAATGATAAAGCTACTGCTCATTTGGGTTAAGATTTCAGGCAAATATCTAACTAGCTAATCAATGAAAATTTAAAAATATTGAAAGACAAATTTATTTAAGTTTATTATGATGTTTTTTTACCTTAATTTTGATTCCATGTGTGGACTTTCAGATTGTATGAACTTATGCCCTGTTGAAGATGCTCAGATTCATATGAAAAATATTGAAACCTTTCTGGCCTGCCACAATAGATTTCTAGTTCACCCTTACTCATCTTATAGTCATTTGATAAAGATTATTGCAAGAAAACACTTGATACTATTGAGATTTTGAGCGCTCAGTGTTCTTCTTATATCTTTTCATCTAAAACCTACATTTGGTTACACAAGAAAAACATTCAAAATTTCTAATTGCAACTACATGAATCCTGTTGTCCTCTTTCTGTCATTTATATATCTCAGAAGCTGGCTTTACTCTCTGGCTCACTACCGACAACCTGTCCAGTTTTACATTTTAATATTCCTCCACAGCACATGTAATTTACTCAGATACAAACCCAGCATATTTCCCTTGTCAATCACATTCTTATTCTACCTTATTGACTGCACACTTGCAGTCCAATCCTCCCTCACATCTAGACAATCTGCTTGACTCTGCTCTACTTTTTAAAAAATGTCATTTATTCCTCGAGAATCAACTGAAGTAACTCAGTAGAAAGCCCACTTGAGAACTTAAGCCAAATTAATTCCTCCCCTCTCTGAACTCCCATAAATGTTTAGTGAGTCAGGCAGCTTGTCAAGGGTGGAAGGAGCATGATCTTTGAGCTGAAGATTCCTAGTTTTGAATACTGTGTCTGACAGTTATTAGCTGTGGGCAGATTATTCTATACTTCAAATCCCTCATGTGTAGAAAAATATAACTGAAAGTCTTGGCTCTACAATAAAAGTCTACTTTTTAAATTACTTGCCTGTCTTTCTTATGAAATTTTTGAGTGTAGACAACATCTCTTACATTCTGACTCCATGGTCAGATTGAGCGTGTTCTTAGCAGTTGGCTTACTGACTGACTGACATTCATTTTCAGACACAAAGCTTTATATAGTCTAAGCTGCTCCCCAACTTCTTCAACAGGAGTGGAATGTATAGTTTAATTTTGTTTCTTTTACACACTCTGATCCCTCATACTTATTCTCACTAATTATGCAGACCTTGTCTCCTATACCACTTGTTCTTCTAACTCTGTATTCCTGTTAACAGCTTTAACTTTCATAATTTTCTTCTCATCCTCATTTTCTCAGCTCTTCTATATTATGAACAAGATCTGTTTTGACATTTGAACCCCTTATCTCAGAAAGAAATGACAGACTTAGTTGGCCAATATCCAATTACAGTGTTGCCACATATAGCTTTCCCTGAATCAATTCACATTTCCCATTTTTTACTCAAGCTTTTGTTTGAGTAATTGCTGTAAAGCAAAATGATAGCATTAATAGATAGTGAGGCTGGTTTGAAAGTATTTCTTCTGAAAAACAGTAGAAATTTAAGTTCTATGTAGATGCATCATCCATCACTATGGCAACCTGTATAAAATGGATTACTCCAGACTAATGCTTATAGCTAGATAGTTATAGTCAGAAAAGAAAAGGAAAACTAAGATATTCTCTCCATCTCTGTCTCTGTCTCTGTCTCTGTCTCTGTCTCTGTTTCTCTCTCTCTCTCTCTCTCTCTCTCTCTCTCTCTCTCTCTGTGTGTGTGTGTGTGTGTGTGTGTGTGTGTGTGTGTGTGTGTGACTTAAGTGATATAGAACCAATGTTTATAAAATTATACCTCTCTTAGGAAAGAGTAAAATACTATATGGGTGAAAAAGGAGAGGATAGGAAACAGAGAGCCTGGGTGAGACAACCTTCAAACACTTTTTGGTACAAAAATAAGAGAAACAACTTATATTCTCTGTTCTGGTTTCTGGAACTACTCTCAGGAGTTGCAATCATTGTATTGATTTTTGTTTGCAAACTTTCTCTCTTCTGTGTCAATGTACGGACCCCAACTAGTAAATAATTACACAGCACACAAAAATACTAGTTGTCCTTTTGCTGTAGGCTTCACAGTCCCAAAGCAAATTAATCTTCTGATTATGTGCTTTTTCATATACAGTAAATGCATCAGAAAATGTAATACAAAAACAAAAAGAGGCCTTGTTGCTTAACAACGATTAACTGTGGACAAAGCAGTCTAATTACTACTATGTGTTGAGTCACGCTTGTGTTCCATATTTGGAAAGCACAATTTAGAAAGACAGCTCATGTCCAAGGTGGCCTCCATTAGCCCTTCCATAAAATACTTCACTAGCAAATAAAATAAATTAATATGGCATATAGTGTGGAAATAATGGTCCTTATTTCCTCTTTTATTTTCAACAATACTGATTATATTTAAAGCTCATTTTGTATGTTTTGCGTGCAGAAGAATGATGTGTCCTATTTTCGTATCCATTCTGTTTGGCGTGTCTTTTTATTGGAGAGATGAAGCCATTGATATTGGACCATTACTAGTGGTTGTTAGTGCCTGTTATGTTAATGTCGGTGGTATTAGTGTGTGTGTGTGTGTGTGTGTGTGTGTGTGTGTGTGTGTGTGTTTGTGTGTGTGTGTGTATTTCCTGTCTTTTGGTGCAGATGCAGAGTTATTTATTTCCTGGGTGTAGTTAGCTTCCTTGAGTTGGAGTTTTCCTTCTAGTATCTTCTGTAGGGCTGGATTTATGGCTAGGTAATGTTTAAACTTTGTTTTGCTGTGGAGTATCATTTTTCTCCATCTATTGTGATTGAAGGTTTTGCTGGGTATAGTAGCCTGATTTGACATCTATAGTCTCTTAATGGCTCATGCCATTCATCAGGGCCCTTCAGGCTTTCATAGTTTCTGTTGAGAAACCAGTTGTAATTCTGATAGATTTACCTTTATATGTGACTTGGCCTTTTTCTCTTGCAGCTTTTAATATTCTTTCTTTGCTCTGTACATTTAGTGTTTTGATTACTATGTGGTGGGATTTTCTTCTCTGGTCCAATCTACTTGGAGTTCTGTATACTTGTGGACATTTCTTTTTTAGGTTGGGGAAGGTTTCTTCCATGATTTTGTTGAAAATATTTTCTGGGCCATGGAGCATGGAATCTTCTTCTATTCCCATTATTCTTAGGTTTGTTCTTTTTATAGTGTCCAAGAGTTCTTAGATGTTTTCTCTCAGAAACTTTTTATATTTAACATTTTTTTTAGTTTTAATTTTTGATGTGTTAATTACTTCTTCAATAGAAGTAGTATCTATAGCTTAATTTAATTTCTTTTACACACTCTGATACCTCATAATTATTCTCACTACTTGTGCATAACTAGTCTTCTGTCTCTTGTATTCTTTTGGTGTTGCTTGTGTCTGCAGTTTCTGTTCTCTTCTCTGGGTTTTCCAACTCCAGGATTGTCTCAGATTGTGTTTTCTTTGTTGTTTATAATTCCATTTTTATTTTTTTTAATTTTATTTTATTAATTTATTCAGATTACATCTCAATTGTTGTCCCATCACTTGAATCCTCCCATTCCTCCATCCATTCCACTTTCTTCCTATTCCCTCTCCTAGGTCTATGACTGAAGGGCACCTCCTCCCTCACTATATGGTCATAAGCTATCAAGTCTCATCTTGGTAGCCTTCTTATTCTTTCTCTGAGTGCTATCCGGCCTGCCCACATAGGGGAAATGGTCTTGATTAGTTTTATTCATTTCTTTCTCCCGTTTGATTGTATTTTCCTATAATTCTTTAGAGGGTTTATTCAATTCCTTCATCTGTTTGAATGTATTTTCCTATATTACTTTCAGAGATTTATTTTCCTTCTCCAATGCCTCTATCATTTTTATCACCTCAAATTTAAAATCCTCTTCTTGCACTTTTAGGGTGTTGGTATATATAGTAATTACTCTGTAAGATTGCTGGTTTTAGGTGGTATCATATAGCTCTGAGTTTTGTTGCTTGCATTCTTGTACTGTCCTCTACCCATCTGGTTGTCTATGGTGTAAGCAGGCTGGTGGTTCCCCCAATGGAGTTACTGTGTCTGTCCCACTTGGGCCAGGCAGGAGAGGAGATGGCTGAGAGAGCTCTAAGTGGAAAGATGCTTGGGTGCCCACAGGCTTCCTCAGGATGGAGGACAATGAGGATTGGAGCCCATGCCTGGACCAGCTCTCCAGGTTTAGCTATTTGTGTCCCAGTTGGGCCAGGCTTTAAAGCAGGTGTTAAAATACACAATGTAATGCTTTAATTTCTTTATTTTTCCCCTACTAGGATTGATTTTTCCCACATTCACTCCCTATTCCCTCTGATAGAAGGAAAAGACCTCAAAGCTGGATTAAGACATATTCAAAGCAAAACTGTGGTCTTATTATCCATCATGTCTCTGATCACACTGAATAATGCTAAAATAAGAAAAAAGGGTCATTCAAAGACCCTTAAAATCCTCTCCCCTAAAGAGTGGATTTGTGGCTCCCAAGTCCATGATCTACTCTGCAGAAGGTCTTTATGTGTGTATCTTCTGTATTTGTGCATTTCCTCTCCCACACCCCAATAAAGATTTTCTTTACCAGCTGACTCTGTTGTATTATAGAAAGTCCCTGCAGCTCTCTGTTGTTCTTGAGATATTTCCTGTGGTTTTTTCCCAATATTTAGCTTACAGATAAAATGAACATACCTCAAACCCATAGATAGTATCATCTCTACGTTATTTTTTTTTTGAGACAGAGTCTCTCAGATTTATGGAGTAAGTTATGGATTGACTGGGCTGGCTGGCTTGCCTGAGAGTCTTGAATCTCTCTGTCTTATCACTCATATACACAGTACTAAGGTTTCACATCTCATCACTGTATTCGGCTTATTATGTGGGTTCCAGAGTTTGGACTCTCTTCTATTTATACACTGCTAAGTTTTCTCCTTTATGTTCTTGAGATGCCTTCAGTCTCCTATCATGTTACTACTGATCACAGAGTCATCATCTCTTTCATGCCTGCACCATGTATTGCATCTCCTCTGTCTTCTTTTTTGAGTCTTCCTGACACGTGGCACCAACATCTGCTTCTCTGCTCAGTCCTATTCCAAACTCAGCAGTCATCCCTGCTCCCTTCTCTCTGTCACTCCCAGCACTGAAATAGTTTTCCTTTGAAAGCAGTCTTAGAACTGTGTACTTTCTTCATTGTCAGTATCAAGCACAATCATACTAAGTGCTACTGATTTCCCTCAAATACACTGTAGTATAGACCTTGTATCACAGCCAGAGCACATTTAAGTCATATCATATTTTGACTCGTACACTCTTTAATGAAAACATTAAATGGATCCAAATAAAATTTTAACCTTGATTTTACAGGAGCCTCTTAGTTGTGAAGAAAGGCTATGTCACCCCTTACCCTGTTCATTCCCCATTAGTCACACTAGTCTTTTCTTTCTACAAGTAAGTCAAGGATGCTAGAGTTGACAGTTTGCACCTTGAAGCTCCATGTATTTACTGCTCCACATGCTTTTGCTCAGCTTCTCATGGGCCTGGTGTTCCCAATTATAGCTCAAATATTCCTTCCTCAGGCTTGTCTGAGCTCCACTGTCAGAACCAACCATTCCGTAGCCTTCCTTGTCAATCTCTAGCCTTTTCTCTTGGTTTATTTCATTTGTGGCACTTATCAGAGCTCCAGTGACTTGATTCTGATGTCAGTTCACTCCTGCATTGGTGTCCTCTTGCTCCTGATTGTAACACAAAAGAAATTGCCCACACGGTTTCTTGCCTTGTTCTGGTGACTCTAATCTCTACCTTGCATACTCCCAGGTGTGTGTGAGTGACATGCTTAGGCTTTACCATGGCTTCTCTATGTACATGTCTCTCCCTTACTTGGTACCTATACAGTTTTTGTATGGCTTTTATGTTTATGCATCTGCTGCATTGCTTCTTTCTTTTAGTCAAACAACAAAATGGTATTGACATTTACAGACAGGAAAAGCCACAAAAAGTTTGTTGGATTCCTTTGGAAACTATTTTTAAAATAGAAATAGCTCCACTCTTTTGGGCAGAGGGGATTAGGAAAAAATGGGCTTATTTGTATATAGTCAGAAAATTTAGAAAGTTATAGACTCAATGCATTTCAATCTATGGATGTAGAAACCTATGTGGAATTTATACATTTATGCTTTTAAAACAGCAAGATGTAATTTTGACTGAAGCATTGAAAAACAGGTTATATTATGATCTTTCTTCCTTAATTGGAGGACTTTTAGGGTGAATGTCTTCAAGTAGGTGTCCAACTGAACTGACATGTGGGATCGTGATAAAATTCATCTTGTGTGTTTGTAACCCTCAGTCTCACTCTCCTGCTCTACATCTCTAGTATTTGCTTATCTTGTCCTACTTTTGGGGAAAAAAGGAGATGGAAGAATAAATCATATTTCCTTAACTCCTTAGCTATAGGAAGTTTTAATATCAAATATATATATATAATTTGCATAAATCACATCCATTGTATTAATAGTTTTTAGCTAAGAAGGAATTTTTTAAAGTATAATATTTTATTGGGCATATTTAAGTGAAATTTATTATTTCAAGTTCAAAGTTAACCTTGTGGTTCTAATTTAAAATATAGCAGTGAGTAATTACTTATGACATGTAATTTACCAAAAGCACATGGTATATTGATTAATTAAAAACACTTTAAGAATCATCATATTTATAATTTTAATTCTGCTGGCTTAAAAAGTATTAGAGAGAAGTTATTCTAATTCATTTAGAGCACTTAGATAAAAATTTAAAAATTAAATTAAATTTATTTTATTTATAAATTTATTTAAATAAATAAATAAATAAATAAATAAATAAATAATTATAAAAGCATTACAAGTATTGCTTTTATAAATGAGACCATTGCTAAAATTTTCTGGAAGTATAAATAGAATAAAAATTGTTATAGTAAGTCTAAATCATAGATATAGAAATAATGTTTTTATGAGTTTTAAGCATGCTTTTTTGTTTGTTTGTTTGTTTGTTTGTTTGTTTTGAGACAGTGTTTCTCTGTGTAGCCTTGGCTGTCCTGGACTTGCTTTCTAGACCAGGATAGCCTCGGCCCCAGTGATCTGCCTGCCTCTGCCTCCCAAGTGCTGGGATTAAAGTCATGTGCCACCACCACCTGGTTTTTTTATGAGATTTTTATTAAATTTTTTATTTTTTACATATACAGTTATATTATTACACATATATACAATAAACTACCTATGGCAACGAGAACCGTGACATACTCAGGAATTATATAAATGTTACATTCTTAGTGTTTTGGCTATTTGTATTTGACAGCCTTGAAAAAAACATCTTTCCTATCTTGGTGCTTCTAAATTTCTGAATGTAAATCAATATCTATCATATCTCATTTCTATCAAATTAAAACATCTATCTAAACCTAATAACATCTTAAGCCATAAACAAATAAGCTTCATTGTAAAACTAAACTACCTGGTTTTCAACCCCATCAGAGACTTGAGAAAGAATAAAATTGATTACCCAAGTGTACCAAGAGTGCAAGTTATGAGCTTTCCAAATGAGAGACAATTTGCTACATGAATAATCACCCAAAACTCTGTATAATGTTGGAGCATCATCTTCAGCCTTCTGGCCTAATGTATCTGACATTTGTGAAGCAGGAACTATTGAGGACTTGCTTAACCTGTCTTGGCAGAGTTTGGCCATCGATTCTGCCTGTATCCAAGCTTGCCCTATTTTAGGCAGAATTCTATCTGTGGCTTGTTTTCCACATTTGAAGCTGTTCCATAAGGAGATTCGTTGATGCTCATCATCTTCTTTGAGTGTTGCCAGGAGTAAAACTGTCTCATTGTCAGCGAATCTTTTAAATAATAAAAACATTTTAAAATGCCATATGCTGCATGTCTCTGAGGTTTTTGAAGACCTTATCTAACTATTTTACCTTATCTTTCTATAGAAGAATATCTATCTTTTGTACCTAAGATATGTATTCTTGTGATAAAAATAAACTAGTAATTGATATGACCGTGACTTGATCCACTAATAATTAACTTGTATAGAATATATATCCTAAACAGCCTGTAATAACACTTACAAATTATTTGAAGTAAACCTTGTATTATAATTGAGTTATATGGGTACAGAAATAGTGTTTTAAATATTAGTAGTAATATACTAAATAAGTATGAGGTTTTAAGTTACCCTGCAGGGCATCTTCCTTAATGAAACAAAAGGTGGAAACATGTTTGTAGTAAGAAAACACCTTATCATATTTGAAAGCCTAATTGAGCCAACATGTGTCATTGTTACATGAAAATGATGTCAAACAGAGACAGCAGATAGGCTAGGATGCTCTGCGTTGTAGCCTTAGTTTTGATCTTCAAGTTCTGAAATCTAGGGAGTGTTGTCTATTTCAAGTAGCCTACTCTTGAGAATGAAAGTCTACATTTATGTAGGAATCATGTGTGCATAGGCAGAGACACAAAAACAAGCAACTCTCTTTCACATGCGAGCGCGCGCGCGCGCACACACACACACACACACACACACATCATATTGTGCCTTTATTCTCAAAGGAAACCTTAAGGTTATTAATATTAGCCTCACTTTAAATTATTCAGAAAGATAAAAGCAATCAAGAATAAACTAAGAATAATTATGCTGCCTTGACTATTCTGTTTCCACAGCTGAGGATGCAATGTGACCAGTTGCCAGGTCCCTCTTTCCTTTCTTTTCCTGACAGACTGTCTTTAAACTGTGAGCAAAATAAATCCTTCCTCACGAAGGGAAAAAATGGCCCATCCTGAGTCAAGTCATACATAGAGAACACAAGTAGAGTGATCAATAAAGCTGTACTTCCATTCTTGTCAACTTTCTTATTTTCTCCTCAGCTAAGTTCTTAGTGTATGAGGCCCTCAGTATATGGGTGACCTGACAACATCTTGGATTGGCTTTTCTTAGCTCTATTTTTTCTAATTAAATTCAACCATATATCACTATCTTATCAAAATTTTAAATTGGCACATGTGATTATGTTTTTATCAAGTCTGTAACATTTTAAAGCACATGTAAGTTGTGAGGTGGTCAAGTAGAGCTATTTAAAACATATATTGTCACTGTCAGTTTTGTCATGAGAACACAGACTTTTATTTTTTTTGATAACCAAGATTCATCATCAAATGCAGTTTCCATATCATAGAAAAGAGATCTTGCACTTAATCTATTATATTGGATCTTTTGATCAGTATAGTTTTATAAGCTAACATACAAAGGCAATAATTTAATGACAGACAGACAGAAGAAATCTATGAAATTGTGTCAAGGAATCTCATATTTGTCATTTTCTTAGCTCTCTCTCTCTCTCTCTCTCTCTCTCTCTCTCTCTCTCTCTGTGTGTGTGTGTGTGTGAGATGTATTTGTTTGTGCTTGCTTATGTGTAGAAGTGTGTATTGTCAGAAGCCATAGCATATATGTAGAGATCAAAGGAGAATCTCACATCTCACTTCTACCTTTCACCTTGGTGGAGATAGCATCTCTTTATTGTGTTTCCACTTTGTATGCTATACAAGCTGTGGAGCTAGGGGACATCTGGAATTTTTTCCTCCCTACCACCCATCTTGCTATAGGAGGACCAGGAGCTCAGATATACCCTGCCATGCTAAGCTTTTTTTTTTTTTGCAAGATAACCAAAAGATTCCATGTTATAAAACATTACTGATACCTAGCAGATTTCCAATAAGTGCCAGGCCCCTAACTTGATGCTTCCACACTTCGTTCTAACCTCTTGCAAACTGGCTTCAGACTGAAATTTACAGTAGAATTATGCGTGACTTCATTACTTCATAACATATTTTCCCAGTTTGGAAAAGAAAAAGCAAGAACTGAGTTTATAATGATTTCCAAGGTCATGCGGAGATTCACAATTATCTCCTGTTTCTTATTTCACTAAGGATAACTGACTCAAATCCAGAAAGGCTGGTCTCTGCTGCCTAAATAGCTTGGCTTTCCTGGTCTATCAAAAGTTAATTTTTTAAAATTTTTTAAAATTAATTTATTCATATTACATCTCAGTTGTTAGCCCATCCCATGTATCCTCCCATTCCTCCCTTCCTCCCACTTCCCCCCTACTCCCATCCCCTCCCCTATGTCTGTGTCTGAGGGGGACCTCCTCTCCCTGTATATGCTCATAGGGTATCAAGTCTCTCCTTGGTGACCTATTATCTTTCCTCTGAGTGCCACCAGGCATCTCTGTCCAAGGGACATGTTCAAATATGGGGCACTAGAGTTTGTGTGAAAGTTAGATCTCCTTCTCCCCTCAACAGTGGAGAATGTCCTGTCCATCGGCTAGTCTGGGTAGGGGTTAGAGGTTTACTGCCTATTTTTTCCTTGGCTGTTGCCATAGTTTGCGGAGGACCCCAGGGCCCAGACTCGCCTGTAGTTTTCCAGGACCCACTGGATCCTTCTATTTCCTCTTTCTCCCAGGCTTCTCACACCTAAAGTTTCAATAGGATGTCCTCCCCTCTTACCCACTATCCTGGTAGGTACAGTTTTTCATGGGGACGTACCCCTTGGACTAGTGTCTCGATATAAGTGAGTATATACCATTTAGCTCTTTTTGCTTCTGTGTGAACTCACTCATTATGACAATTCTAGTTCAATCCATTTGTCCACAAATTTTGGAAATTCCTTGTTTTTAATAGCTGAGTAGTATTCCATAGTGTAAATGTACCACAGTTTCTTTATCCATTCTTCTATTGAGGGACACGTAGGTTGTTTCCAAGTTCTGGCTATTATGAATAAGGCTGCTATGAACATGGTTGAGCATATGTCCCTGTTGTGTGGTAGTGCATCTTCTGGGTATATTCCAAGGAGTGGAATAGCTAGGTCTTGAGGAAGCCCTATTCCCATTTTTCTGAGAAAGCACCAGATAGCTTTCCAAAGTGGTTATACTAGTTTACACTCCCACCAGCAATGCAGGAGTGTTCCTTTTCTCCACACCCTCGCCAGCATGAGGTGTCAGTTGAGTTATTGATCTTAGCCATTCTGATGGGTGTAAGATGGAATCTCAGTGTCGTTTTGATTTGCATTTCTCTGATGACTAAGGAGGTTGAACATTTCTTTAAGTGTTTCTCAGCCATTTGATATTCCTCTGTTGAGAATTCTATGTTTAGTTCTGCGCCCCATTTCTCTATTGGGTTATTTGGTTTGGTGGTGTTTAATTTCTTGAGTTCTTTATATATTTTGGATATTAGACCTTTGTCAGATGAAGAGTTGGTGAAGATCTTTTCCCAGTCTGTAGGCTGTCACTTTGTTCTCTTGACAGTGTCACCTGCCTTACAGAAGCTTCTCAGCCTCATGAGGTCCCATTTATTAATTGTTGATGTTAAGGCCTGGGCTATTGGTGTTCTGTTCAGGAGTTCCAGACTCTTCCCCACTTTTTCCTCTAACTGGGTTAATGTCTGTGGTTTTAGGTTGAGGTCTTTAATCCACTTGGACTTGAGTTTTGTGCATGGTGACAAATAGGGGTCTAATTGCATTTTTCTACATGTAGACATCCAGTTAGACCAGCACCATTTGTTGAAGATGCTGTAGTTTTTCCATTGAATGGATTTGGCTTCTTTGTCGAAAATCAGATGAGCAAATGTGTGTGGATTCATCTCTGGGTCTTCAGTTCGATTCCATTGATCCACTAGCCTATTGCTGTGCCAGTACCATGCTGTTTTAATTACTATTGCTCTATAGTACAACTTGAAATCCTCCAGAGGATCTTTTATTGTATAGGATTGTTTTTGCTATTCTGGGCTTTTTGTTTCTCCATATGAAGTTGAGAATTGTTCTTTCAATATCTTCAAAATATTTTGTAGGTATTCTGATAAGGATTGCATTGAATCTGTAAATTGCTTTTGGTAAGATGGCCATTTTTACTATGTTGATTCTTCCAATCCATGAACAAGGTAGATCCTGCCATCTTCTGATGTCATTTTCAATCTCTTTCTTCAGAGGTTTAAAGTTTTTTTCAAATAAATCCTTCACTTGCTTGGTTAGGGTTATTCCTAGATATTTTATATTGCTTGTGGCTATCGTGAAGGGAGTAATTTTCCTAATTTCTTCCTCTGCCTGTTTGTCATTTGTATATAGGAAAGCTACTGACTTTTTTGAGTTTATTTTGTATCCTGCCAGTTTGCTGAAGGTGTTTATCAGCTGTAGGAGTTCTCTGGTGGAATTTTGGGGGTCACTTATATACACTATCATATCATCTGCAAATAGGGATAATTTTACTTTTTCGCTAAGCTTTTTTTGAGTTGTGTGAATTTGAACTCAACATTCCCAAGTTTGTAATGTAATTGCTTTTACTCACTCCCCCATGCAGATTTCAATCAATTTAAAAACTAATATTTCATAGGTAAGCATTTCAGCTCACTCTCCCCCACCCTATGCAGTTGTGTCTGTGTGTATGCGTGTGTATATATGTGTGTGTGTGTGTGTGTGTGTGCATGTGTATGTGTCTGTGTGTATGTGCACCTTCTGTGAAATCTGAGTTAGCAAAATAATTGATGTGGACATGAAGTTTGTGCAGACTTAGACCCTGTTTGTTTGGTCAGAGCAGAGGCAGGGAGTAATGCAAAGTTGAGGTTGAATTGGTTAGGTACTTACCTTCTGCACAGTCAGCTTCTCTGTAGCACTGGGAGAGGCTTCATTAGTTCCTCCCACTTGACTTATTCAAATTAAATTATGAATAGAAATACTAGGCATTTTTTATTGCTATAGGGGCAGAAAGTACAGCTTGCATCATCTGGCTTGAACACACAAATTAAGTGGCCATGGCATCACAGGGTCATGAAGAAATTATTGAGCTTAACACAGGACAGTCCTTTTGAATCTTCCTCTTTCTCCCTCAAAGCATCTTTGTTGTTGTAACAGACTTATTCCAAAGCATCTACTTGTGCATCTACAACATCAAACCCAATGCTTCTTTAATATTATCTATAAACTCCCAAGCCGTATGTTTATTTATCTTTAAGGTAGTTCAAAACCTCAGAAAGATGTTAAAACTTTTGGAGTTCATGATATCATAGCCATATTAATATGGTACATGAGTTCTAGAACATTCCCATGTGTTACTCATGGAATCACCTTTCCCAGGGCTTCCTAGATGTCCACTCGGTGAAATTTTTTTGTATTTTATGTTGTGATTGAGTTTTAAGTTTATAATGTAAGTAAGAATAGTTTTGAAGATGCTGAGACCCACAGCCAAACAGCCTGACCTCGGTGTGTGTTGTGGAAGAGTGGGTGGAAGGATAGAGGGAGCTGCATGGGTCAAGGACACCACAAGAAGGCCTACAGAGTCAACTAACCTGGGCCCATGGGGCACAAGAGTCTGAACCACCAACCAAAGAAATGCATGGGTTGGACATGGACCCCACCCCACACACATATGTAGCATATGTGCATCTTGGTCATCATGTGGTTCTCATATCAATGGAAGTAGGGGCTGTCTCTGACTCTGCTGCCTGCATTTGGATTCCTTTCTCCCACCTGGCTGCCTTGTCGGGCTTCAATGGGAGAGGATATATTTAGTTCTACTGTGACTGGAGATGCCAGGGTGAATTGGTACCCCTTGGCGATCTGCCTTTCTCTGAGAAGAAGAGGAGAGTAGGGGGCTGGGGCATGAGGGTGATGCTGGGATTAGAGGAGGGAAGGGTCTGGGATCAGGCTGTCAAGTGATTAAAGAAAGACAGGAAGGGAGGGAAGGAGGAAGGAAGACAACAGAAAAGAATAGTTTTGACACCTATAGCATAGTTTTAATATATTCATATATTTATAAATCTGAATTTGAAGTTCCTTTAGGAAGGAACCTGATGCTCTGGGAGGAGCCTCTCAAGTCTCATCCACTGAGATGAGAAGACGCTTGGGTGAGAATTCATTACATTATCTTGTAATCTGCTTTGAATAGCATGGTTGGACAAACATTTGGCTGTTCTGCATCCCTCTATCCTCATCTAATTCTATTTGAACACACACACATATTCACACACACACATACATGCATACACACACATACACACACATACACACACATGTGCACACACTCACAAATACTCATACACACAAACTGAAAGATGAAAATTATAGCTTGTCTGCACCTTTATTGGTGGCCTGAAGATTTATTACATACGGTGATTGGTAACACTGAGAGAAGATCCTTTATCAGTCCCTTTCTGTGAGCCGTTCAACAAGGTACTATCTCCCATATGTTTTCATGTACTATAGAGTCTTGTTTATTAATAGCCCTCTTAGATGACTAGGACTAATTATGGGTGGCTTTACGTTGAGAGAAAAAAATTTTAAGTTATGTAAAACACAAGAAGAGATGGGGCAGGGAAACTTTGGTGTCCTGAAAATGCAGGGTCCTGTATGTGTACATTCATTTGTGAGTGTGTGTGGGTATATACCAAAAGCTCTTCTGAGTTTGTTTTTTGGTCCCTTTAAGGTTTAGTCTAAATTTGCCCATTGTAAGTTATTACATAAGTTAGATGATGAACTTAAATTTTATGCCCCAAACATCAATTGGTGGCAAATACCTAACTTGACATCTTAGCTGGAGACATTTCTTACTTATACTCACCTAATCTTCTAACCTAGGACAATTCTGCTATCTTGAATACAGAGACCTAGAAGACCACTTATGTGTCAAATAGCGATGGCAGCAATGTTTGACCTGAACTCACCTAGGAGAAGTAATGTGTCCCAGAAGAGCTCACCCAGAAGAAATGACATGAAGTCCATATGAGAGGACATTTGTCTAATAATTATGGTGCTTATGTAAAGTCAGTCTATGCATAAAAAAACAATCATGGACCCCCTTGGAAGCTATGTGACTTTGAAGATATTCTGTGCATCACCTCTTTCACAAGCATTATGGACAAGACTATAGAAATAGTATTTTTTTTCTCAAGTGGCTGCCAACAATAAATAAATAAATACCAATAGCTCATTAGACATTCGGTAGCTAATAGAATGGAATAATATTTAAATAAATGCTAGCAACAGATGTATTCAGTAACAGAACACCCACTTAAAAGACTTGGCAATTTGTTTTGTTCCTTTTGATTTCTTATTGTTAAGAATAAAACATAATTTTATTTCCTTTCCTTGTTGTGGCTTCCAGCACCTACATCTGGCTGTAGAGATTTGGGAGCCACTCAGGCAGTTGTAGATAACAAATAACTGCTTTTGAGTCTTAAAACTACTAATGTAAAATAGTGAAAAAATATCACCTCACCCCTTACATGTCAAGTCTTTAAAGTGTCATCAATGATTTTTAGTGGTTCCTGCATCTAATAATGACTTGTACAGCGCTGTAGAGTCTGCATGTGGTAAAAGGACTTTTTACTCTGCTTAGAGCATTCAGACAGAGGCATCTAGTCATGAGGTTTGTGGCCCACAGCACTTTCTCAGAGTCTTTAGAATGTTCTCACTTCAATAATTTAAGTACAATAAAATATGTCTTTGTGAGCAAAGCAGAAGTGATTGTGTATACCACACCCAGCTTAAAGACTGTCTGAAGACATTCAATTCTTCCAGAACACATGAACTCTAAATGAAATGCTGTGACTAACACAAGCCACCATCTCGAGATCCTTGGGAAATTATCTGATCAATTATTTATAAAAAGTTGCAATCCCACATTCAAACTAGATTTTCTATGATGGATTACTACTGTGAACCTCATGATTAGTAAAACTGTATTTTATTTGCAACCATTTTTTTTCTTATTAAAAAAAAAATGTAACAAGATCTTTTGCGCTGAGCTCCTAAGGAGACTTTAATTGCTATTGTTCTGTATAATACGCATTTTAACAATGGTCCCTGGGTGCAAATGGAAAAGGACTGTTGCATAAAGTAGTGTGATTTCTCACTTAGGTTGGCTTTGTAAGAATTAATGTTTCTAAGAAATATAAAAATAAAAATAAATCTATATTTAGAGAGAGCCTGAATCCAATAAGCCACAGATGCTTTCATCTAAGCTGTTCTAATCATGAAACTGCAACTTCACTGAATATTAAGCTTTGAGAGTTTGATGGATTGACATCCCTGTGGATTGATGGGGGGAACTAAAAGCCTGTCATTTCCAGGATCATGCTTACACATCTAACTATCTGAACACCACATTGCATAGAGAAAAGACAGTGCTCTCATTCCTTTGATACCACCTTCTCATCATTAAGCTCATTTGGCACTTGTTCAAATATAATATACAATTTACAATAGATTGCTTGATAGTGCAATGGATACTGCATGTTTTATCAATTCCTATGACAACAGATTTATGATCCTGCAGTCACTTTAGTGCCCATTAGTGCCAAAAGCATCAACAAGAATATTCATAATCCAGAATGAGAAAACTGATTCTTACTGTTCTAAATCTTATATCTTCCCTATGAAGAGATTTGTGCAGTTTTTTTCTTTGGAAGGTTCAAATAATCTTCCTCTTCCTACTGGTATTATCCAGATTTATATCAGCAGCATTGTTCCTCTCACAAGATCACAGGTGAATCTTATTTAGCAATATTCAGAGTCTACAAACTTACCCCACCGATATGTGTGTAACCTGTATGACTCCACTTCTGTTTGGCCAGTGGCAGCACATCATTAAAGGAATGCCCTCCGGCTGATCTATAATTGTGTTGCTCTCCATCTACTTCAAAAAAGAAAAAAAAAAAAGGTAAAGTAAATCTTCATTCCTAAAAGTACTTTCTGTAAGAGGGTTTAGTAGAGCCTTGCAATCATTTCAAGTGTCATCTTTATTTTTCAATGAACTAACTCACTTTCTTTTATTGTCTTCCCTTCCCCTCACTGAGTACAGGCACACCTCAAGGCAAAGTCTCATCATGGAAGGCCATTGATCAGCAGTGGAAACACAAAAGAAATAGATTGCATCTTACTTCACCTCAATGCAGCATGTGCCTTGACATGAGTGTCACACTATGTGATGAAGTAGGAACCAGGAAGGAGAATGGGAATTTAGCAAGGGCATGGGTATGCAATAGAATGAAAATAGCACAATATTATAAACATTAAAACATAACTATTGCACATTGTATAATACTCTATCAAGGCACTGCAGCATGGGGGTTAAAAATATGGACTTGGTTGGATCTAGATCCATAATTTTCTGAGTTCAAGCCCAACACTGGGACCTGTCGGGTCACTTGTGTGACCTTGGACAAGTAGTTTATCTTGTCTTTGCCTCACTTTTTAACTAGTAAAGGAGGAAAATTTTATATCTACTTCAATGGGTTATGAGTTAATTTTTATCCTATATACAAATTAGGTAATATTTATGAAGTTTTCAATACTATGTTGTCATGGACTGCATGGAATGTAAGTTTTGATTGAGTGAAATAGTGAAGAATCCCTTAATACTTTGTGAGTGGAAGATGGTACTGGTTGAATATCGGGAGAGGTACCTTTTAGAGCAGATATTATATCATAAGTGTGTTTGAAAATTTGTGCCTATAATTTTGGTCATAATGTTGAAGACACCGTGATGATATGGTTATGAAATCATTATGTTGTCTCACTATAATAGTGCAGGAGATTTCATGGACCAGAAAGTTAGATGGCACTGATAGAGAAGGAATAATTATGGCCTGTCATGATGAAAGCTGGGGCATTTCTCAGGAAGGAATGCAATTCGTTAGTTTTATGATGTTTGTGACAAAATGCTCGGCAGAAGCAACTTAAAGGAGGAGAAAGTTATTGGCTCCTGTGTTCAAGTTGATTTCAGAACACAAAAGGTATGGCCACTGGAGTAATTCTGTCCTTGTTGATGGCTCCGCGATGTGGAAACTGTTTTACGTGGAAAAAGACTGGAAGTAGAACCCTGACACTCTCCATAAAGGAAAATAAAATAGCATAATCTGTAAAATTCTAAAACATTTATAGAAATATGTGATTGAATAAGGACTATTACTGTGAATAGCATCTTGTCAATCTAGTTAATTACCAGCCCCAAAATGACATTTAAACAATTTTTATGCTAAGTATACAAATATATCCAGGATTATCTATTATTTCTTCAATAAAATTTTATTTTTTTCCTAAATTTTTCTCCTTAAAAGTAACCTCATATGTAATTTGAGTTGTGTCTGTTAACAATTCAAAAGAAAAATGATAAAAGGTTTTTTTTTAAAGCCAGAATGTAGAGGAAAGTCCCTTGAATTGGGAGATATTGCGTTGAAAGCCTTTGCAGGCCATGTAGACGGAGACAAAGAGGACAAATGCAGTACTTGCTAACTATTGACTATCTACACAGAGATGACTAGGCCAGGATTTACTTAACTCACAGCAAGCCTGCAATGGACAAACCCATTCTTGTTCTGTCAATACAATGTTTTTTTGCAATAAAAAGGCTATTAAAAGCAGTCAAGACTCACTACATAATGATCCATTGTGATGGCATTTTTATCTTGGTCTTCTGATATCAAAATATGTGCAAACTCCATGACCCAAATGCATTCTGATACCGAGTGATTAGAGAAGACTACACCAGTATCACTTTATTATACCACTATTAAAAAAAGAAAAACACAACTCATGTCTTTCTGAGACATACACAAAGTTTGTTCCACTCTCAAATCAAAATCCAGAATTTAAAGGTAGGGTGCCTATGGATATTGGTGACACTGAAGACCAGCTTGGAATCTGTGACTTTTAAAAAGCATACTAAGCCTCAGAGTTCTGATTAACTTATCCAAACAATATTTGTCTTATAGGATTGCTATGGATGTACAATCAAAGAATATTTGTCAATAAATTTGAACATTGATTTACCACAATTTAGAATCATAGCAAAGACATAAAATAGTCAAGGGTAGTTCATCCAAGGTTGACCAATTTTTATACTGACTTAAGGGAGAAAAGGTTTTGTGGAGACCTCATGCTTGAGATTACAGTGAAAAGTCACAAGCAGATGATTGATACAAAAAATAGATTTTGTGTCAGGTACTCTGCATAAGTTTCAAAGATATGTCCAGCCATGTATTACATTTATAGCAAAATTGAGTAGTGGAAATTTGTTAAAGACCTTAAAACACCGCTTCATATAAAATCGGACCAAGGTGTATTATTCCTGCATTTGGTTTGCCAGATGAGTATGAGAGCTGCAATTTCTCGGTTGAGTTCGGTTGACAGTGGGGATCTTTGTGTACCAACTCAGTATGCAAAGCATGAGATGTAGCAAGAAGGGGAGGCTGACAGGCACAACCTCTGGTTGTAGGATTATATGACATAAGACAAGATATAGAATCTACAGATTCACTTTCATATCTGTAGAGTAAAAGGATTGTGGTTGAGAATCATAAGAAATCAGAATTAGGACAAGACTGTGAGAAATAATGTTCAAAACTTTGAAAACCCCCACTGTTATATACCTTTACAAAAATCTTTAGGCATGCTAAAGTATGCCAAACATTATCAAAGAAAAGAAATTACCTTAAGTGCCAGGAGACAATATTTGTTTTGTAGCATTAGTCATAATGTGGTTTAACTGTGTAAAAGTTCAACAATTCATGTGTATGTATGCGTCTGTGTGTGTTTATGTATCAGACACACAAATGTGACCCACCCTGGATGAAACAGATCCTCTGCCCACTTGCTTCCAGGGCTGCTTACATGGTGCTTCTCTTACCTACCACTTTCATTTACTATTAGAATGTAGACACAATTGACAGTATTAGTTTTTAATCCATCATTCAATAATTGCCATTTAAACAGTGGCTACCACTCTAGGTTCTGGGATGCTCTGTGAATTTCTGGCCACATGCATTCTTTTTTTTTCATTCATCCTAGAGTAAAGAGCCAGTTTGGTACAACAGAATTCTGAGTGTTCTTTACTTTAGATTAAATCCCCCAAAAGTTATTTCCATATTTATATTTCTAATCTCTTCCTCCCTCACCACCACTCCATGGAGTTCTTAGAATTTCTTTGAGAAGTATTTGAGAGCCATAGAATTAGAATGTTTTTTTTTTTAAAGTGTGGCAGACATTTCTGAAAACAAGACTAATAGAAATTAGGTCAGTTTTCATCTTCTCTTATTACAAACCAATATATATATATATATATATATATATATATATATATATATATTTGTGTAGTTATCCTGCAAAATGCCTCCTATACTTCTTACATTGTGATACTACTGCATGAAGAAAGGTAAATGACACCCTGTTTCCAAAATATTTGTACTCCTAGTAAAAGAAAGTTGATAACAAATAAATACAGAGGTAATATATGGGTTTAATTATAGGATTACTATTGAGAATCTCTATACCAGAGTAATCAGAAGTATGGAGATTAGCTATAAGGTAATATGCATGGAGATTTTAGCTTAAGTTCAAGTTGAGTTCTGTGGCTGACACCGATAGTCTAATGGCACAGAATCTTAGGCTGGTCGTCATATCTGATCTTCATGGAGATTGATGTTCATAATTTAGATGGAGGTCAGTTTTCCATTGGACATGAACAAATTGTTAAGAATGTAGAATTGAAAGCCAGGCATGGTGGCGCATGCCTTTAACCCCAGCACTTGGGATGCAGAGGCTGGTGGATCACTGTGAGTTCAAGGCCAGTCTGGTCTACAGAGAAGTCCAGGATAGCCAAGGCTACTGAGAGAAACCCTGTCTCTAAAAAACAAAAAAAACTAAAATAAAAAAAAATGTAGAATTGGTTGGATAAATTATGTAGCTTTTAGTTCAGGCTTTTTGAAATACAGCTTCTACGTCCCAAGCTTTATATAGGTATGCTGAGGAGACGGTGTGTTCAGTGAATGAGTTGCGATTTCATTTTGAGCTATGTCATTACACATTCACTGCATGTGATGCTCTTATCCTAGTGTGAGAGGCAGGTAAAATAGAAAGGAAGCCACTGATCCTGTCTTCAAATAGCATGAAATCTAGTTTAGAAGAGAGTGGATGTACATAAAAATAGGAAATAATGTCTTAGCCAAAGTGAATTCAGCCTCTGCTATCCCTAAGCATATTTTTTGTATTCCCTCCTACAACCTCAATGTAGCCATGTGAAGGAACTAACGCCATGTAGATTCTGAAGATGGGAAAATGTCTAGAGAGGTTAAGAACTGAGTTTAGATTCATGCCAATGAATTTCTCTTCTCAAGCAGACTCCAAATCTCTTAGCTTCAGATTTTAAGCATGCAGTCTGCTGCTTTTATTGTCTCTCTTAAAAGTCTATGGAACTTGAATCTCTGAGTCTTTTGCAAGAATACAAATGCATGGCTTTTGCATGGAGATTCTGTTTCACTGCATGCAATAAGAAAGATACCGAAGATATACTTTCCTTCATTGGCTCCTGATGATGTCCACCTGACTACTTTCCACTGTAGATGCTCAGGAACCAGAAAAGGAAAGCAGAGCTTTGTGTACTGTAAGGATAGCCCAGGGAGTAGATGTTGTCCTCACTTGATCTGGTCAGAAGTGCAAATGATTCTGATTTGTGGGTAGAGATCTTGAGCAAAACAAATTGTTGTTTATTTACTTTCTTATGTATGCATGTTTATGTCCATACACGTGCTTAAGCACATGAACCTTTTGTGGACTAGGTTCACCACAGGTTGACAGCGAGTGTGTTACTCACTTTCTGCTTCATGGTTTGGGAAAGAAAAAGGGTAGCTCTCGTTGAACATGGAGATCACTGGTTCTGCTAGACTGACTGGCCAGCAAGTCTCAAGAATCCTTCTGTTCCGATCTCCCAAAAACTGGGCTCACAGGTTCACATTGCTGGTCATCACTTTACATGGATGAAGGACAATGGAGCTCTAACTCCTTAGGCTCACAGAACAATTGCTTTGCGAACTGAGCCATCTCCCTAACCCTGGAAAATAATGATAACAATAAGCATTTTAATGATGCACACCAACACACTATAATTTTAACAAGTGTTATAATAAGATTGAATTGACAGAAATAAATGAGTAAAAATTTTAAAAATGCATTTTTTAGGTAGCTATGCAGTCAGATCCCAGACTTGCATAAATCATATTTTTTATTCAGAGTCTAAGTTCTCCAGGTAGTAAGGAAACCATCAGTTTCCCAGTTTGCTCTACACTGTCGTTAGAAACCTTGCTCAGAATTACAAGCTAAGTATAACATACACATTTGAGGATTTTTTTAATATAAGGAAAGGTTTGTTTGGGCTTCTGATTTCAGAGTCAATCACTACCATAATTGGGAAGCCTGGTAATAGGCAGGCATGTTGGCTATACCAGCAAAATGAAATGTCACATATTTAACAGCAAGCAGGGAACAGAGTGAATGTACTGGGAATTTTATGTGGGCTTGAACCCTCAAATTATAACCCCACTGGCATACATCCTGTAGCAAGGCCTCACTTCATAAAGCTACAAATATATAGCTACAAACTGGGGACCACATACGCATTCAAACATCTATGCCTGTAGGGGGCAGTCTCATGTAAAACACCATAGTCATGAATCTCTGCATTTTCAATTTCAGTATTCAAAGGAAAAAAAAAGAACATCAAGCATAAATATTCAATAACTTAATGGATTAAAAATTTTTTTTCTTTGTCCTAGTTTGGGCTTTATTGCTGTGAAGAAACATCATGACCGCAACAACTCTTATAAAGGAAAACATTTAATTGGGGCTGCCTTGAGTTTCTGAGATTTGGTCCATTATCATCATAGCAGGGAACATGGCAGTGTGCTGGCGTGGAGAAGCTGAGAGTTCTACATCTTGATCCTAAAGCAATAGATGGAGACTATGCGCCATAGCTTGAGCATATAAGACTTCAAAGATTCACAGTGGCACACTTCCTCCCACAAAGCCACACCTACTCCAACAAGGCCACACCTCCCAATAGTGCCTCTCCCTATGGACCAAGCATTCAAACACATGAGCGTATGAGGGCATTCCTGGTCAAAGCACCACAGTCTTGATCAGAAACAACTTGGTGCTGTTTTAAAGATTCAAATGCCAAGAGTACTCTTGTACTTCGATTGTAAAACTGAGTATCACTCTTTTTATTCATTTTTTCTTTATTTATTAAAAATAGATTTCTGATAACACATACTCTGATTATGGTCTTCCCTACCACTACACCTCTGAGACACTCCCCTACCCTGCCATTGGAATCCACACCTTTTCTTTCTCTCATTAGAAAATACTCAAGCACCTAAAGGATAACACAAAACAAAAAAGAAAAACTAAAAACTAGAATAAGACAAAAGAAACAGAAGAAAAAGTCAAAGAAAAAAAACACAAGATACACATGTAGACACTAAGACATACATGTTCTTTTTCTTAATTAACTAATTTATTCAGATTACACTTGTACCCTCCTGTTACTCCCTCCCACCCCCACACTATTCCCCTCCCCTGGGTCCATGATCAAGGGGGACCTCCTCCCCCACTTTATGATCACAGGCTATCAAATCCCATCTTGGTAGCTTGCCTATTCTTTCTTTGAGTGCCACCAGGGCTCATCAGCAAGGGGAGGTCATCAAATATGGGGCACCAGAGTTCTGAGACATACATGTTCATACACACATAATTCCCTAAAACCACAAAATTGAAAGCCATAATATATACACAAAGTACAGGTAAGGTGGTAATTAAAGTGATCTGTCAAAATCTTACGTGACAAAGAACCTCCAAATGTCACTGCATTAATTTTGAGTTGGCCACCTACTGCTAGGCATAGGGCTTACCCTCAGGAATGTTTTGTACATCCATCCAGTGAGATTCCCTTGGAGAAAAGTTATGTATTTTTTCATTTGTGAATGGTCATCAATTGGACAGAGCTTGTGGGTTGAGGATGAGGATACGTGTCCACTTCTTTTCTTCAGTACTAGGACCCTATTCAGTACTACCACAGTGCATGCTACCACAGTCACTGTGAGTTCCCGTGTGTGCTGTCCCTGCTGCATTTGGAAGGCTTTGTTACTTGAGATCCTCCATCTCCTTGGGCTCTTCCAATCTTTCCTCTTCCTCTTCCACAGAGTTCTCCAAGAAGTGGAGGGAAGGATTTGATGGGGACCACCATTTAGGATTGAATGTGCCAGGGTCTCTCACTCTCTGCATAGTATCCAACAGTGGGTGACTGTATTTGTTCTGGGCATACATTTATGGTGAGAATTTGTGCAAATTTAACAAATGAAACCAGATGAATTGAAGCAATGAAAACCCTATGAGAAGGGGTCATGTAGATGCAAGAGATTAAAAAAAAAAGTCAGGCACCATTCTTGACATTTTCTTCTTTCGCATTAATTGTTTATTGAGACTGCATGCTGCAATAATGGTGGCTAATGCTTCGTGGTATAATGGAAAATGATTGAGTGATATTTTAGTGCTGCACTCTATGTCTGAGTATCAGCCTGGCTGCTTTTAATATGTCCAATAATTACAGGTACTAAGCTAGCAGTTTTAACTAAACATGGTTAAGTAATCACTGAAATAAAATGTAGCATTGTTAAATCTTTTTAAACTTAACACTACTTTTTTTCCATTAACACACAAAATAACTTTAATGTTCTTCAGAAAAAAAAACTCCTATAAAATGATGCCCATGTTGTGCAGTAGTTCCAAAAACGTTCTATTAATTAAAGAGCAGAGAACTAACCTCATTGTAGGCTGGACAGAGCTTGTCACATTGTCCTGTGCCATGGACAAGACATCGCTCGGTAGGTCACTAAAAACCTACCCTGTGAGGCAACAAAAAATGAGGATTATCATGGTTTGTAACTCCCAGCTCCTATAATAGTGAATTTTGGTCTTTTTTACTACCGAAGGTGACAGAAAGAGGCTTTATTACTCATAAGCCAGTTTCACTCCCATATAAACCAATTTTCCCCCTCTCCTCTGACCTATGACATAGATGTGTCTTAATTTCAATTCCTCCCAGTAAGCAATCAGCAAAAGAAAACAGTCTCAGAATTTAATCCTCCAAGCAAATATCTTCTGAAGTAATTACATTTACCTAATGATATTCATTAAAATTGGGTATGTAGTCTTCAGCAAATGTCTAGAACCTCAAAGTATTTTAAACCTGTTTCAGAATGACCTCAGTCAAAATTCAGTACATATGTGAAGCGACATATAACTGTAAATAATTTGTTTTATTTGTATACATACATTCTTGATGAGTCAGTGAGAGGATAGAATTAACATATTTTGAATAGCACTGTTTCTGGTAAATGCTGAAAATATGAGTACCAGAAATGAGCATAGAAAATAGCTCCCTGTCTGGTTATGGATTCCTTTTTCTCTCTCCACTGTATAGCTAGGGTTGTATCAAGTTCCTGCAGCTTCCTGAATTAGCTTTCTTTTTTTTTTTTTCAGTACTTTCAAGCTGCTATAATAATAATTGTACAAAAAATAACAAATTCCCTTTAAAACTTCATTTCCTGCTTTTTCTTCTTTTTGGGTGATCACCTTTGAAGTTGGAGATAAGTATAACCTAATTAAAATTTCCCATATGAATAGAAAGATCAAACCTATTATATATTTCATCAAAATAATTACAACTGTAATGCTAACTCTATGTTCTCTTGGCAGTTTTATGAGTAGACAAACTTTAATATGACTCTCTTTTGATTGACTCAAAATCACAACTGGCCAAAAGATACAACACTAGCTCCAGGGCAGATGTTTGTTTTGAGCAAGTGGAAGGTGCATAGGAAGTCCCGACTGCTACACAAATCCCATCTGTTCTAAGACAGGCTTCCTGATATGACTCACAAACAGAAGAGCTGCTATAGACGGAAGCATTCATTCAGGTTAAGCAGCTACCAAGCGTGGAATACCTGGATTGGACGGATATGCACTATGATATGTTTTTTCCAAAGAGATTTTACTAATTTGTGTGTAGGTCCACAGACTCGGAAGGATCCAGTTTTTAGGTTTTTGTTTTGTTTTGTTTTGTTTTTGTTTTTTAAAACGTATCAAAGAAGCACAGCTATTGTCTGACTCATATTTTCTCTAATATAGAAAAGGAAATTACATATTCAAAAAATGCTATCGCATATTCTGTTTTAAACCTTTAGCCTGGCTTCCCTCAAGCAGAATGCCCTTCTACTCTTTGCATCATCAGCATTTTGAGACAATGTCACCACTAACATCTCTTCTGTGTCAGTTCCAGATCTCTTTAAAGGTTCCCTCTCTTTCATACCTTCAAACATGCTGTGTCTGTCAATTTCTTATCTCTAGCCCTGTGTTGAGCACAGCTCGGGGGAAAGAACTGATGGGCTCAAGGAGGAAGGAGTTCAGATCTCTGGAATTTGTACTGCAGCCTGACCTTTAGCCTTCCAGCGCCCTTCTCATAGTAGCCATTTAGTGCTTCATGAAAGGGTTTGACTTCCTTCATTTTTGCTGCATAAAATTACTTAATCGTGTGCCTATTCTATTGTAATTAGTACACTTTCCTGGAAAACCACTCTTTGTTTGTTTACCTGGAGTGCCTTAGCTTTCCATCGGAGTACTCACTGACATATGCTTTTTATGACAGAAATCTGTACATAATGATGATTAAAATGCAACTAAGATTCTAGAACAGCTGTGGAGATAGTTTTGGTTTTGAAAATTGTTTCAATGTTGTCTTGATTGATGTTTTTAAGAGTCTTTAATGAATTTTGGATAAAGAATCTTTAAATGTACCATATAGAAAGCATTCCAAACTGTTTGTGAGAACTAATTGTTACCAAAGGTGTTCAGAACATTTGGTGTCTCCAACTCTCTTAACAGTTCTGTAAAACACTGATTTTGTAAAATAAAGATTATGTCTTGGAATTTCAATATTTTGCTTGTTTTAATTATAAGTCTTCTAAGTGAGGTTCTATATGGAAAAGGTTCACATTGTATTTATTGAAATACAAATAAAAATTTGATATCCAATTTTCTAAAATTAGAAATCAAAGTTAAGCAATCTGATTATAATTAATGGTTTTAAAGAATTTAAAGAATTGGAATATGAGGAAGAAGAAGTCACAGAAGTTTGAGGCCAGCCTGGGTTACATAATAAGTTATATACAAGCTCAGGCTAAGAAATGAGATTCACTCTCAAAAACATCAACAAAACAAAAGTCAGAAGATATGCAACTAAAATGTTGAGAAACATGGTTTATTAAGGTATGAGCATGCATATTTCTATAGAATAGAATCCTCAATGGAAGCTCAGTTCTAGGCATGTGGTCCAAATATAAAGAGGGCATTGAGACAGAATGGAAGCTCCTTATAACTTTTAGGGTTTTTTTATTAATTTTTATTTTTTAAAATTAATTTATTCATATTACATCTCAGTTGTTAGTCCATCCCATGTATCCTCCCATTCCTAGTTTTTCTTTTGTAAAATCTCAGGCCTTTATTTGAAACACTTTGAAGACTATTGGAACTCAGAATTTTCTCTCTCTTCTAAAAGGTCTTAGCTTTCCATAGCCTAATGCCTATTATCCGTTGGCAGCACATTTCACATCATTGTTTATAAGCATTTGATGGTGTTGCAAATTCTGATGATTGTGGTCGTTAGCCACACATAGGCATTGCTGCTTTCCCATTCACTTGTTATGTGCACACTTGTTTGTGGTTTTTGCCTCTTTGTTTCACAATGCCATCCATCTTCTTATAAGTTTGTGAGTATGTCTGTCTTGCCATGAACAAGTTGCATGGAAACATTTAAAAATGTCTATTCACCTAGTTTAACATAGGTGACTTTTTGAGTCACCTGTAAAGCACTATGATAAAGTGTGATGTATGTATGAGAAATTTCAGCTAAATTCATCCTCGTAGTTTAGTCTTAGTCTATATTTGAGAATCTACATATGAGACTAAGGAAATGTAATCATATTATATGTAGACTTATCTGCTCATATGATCATTGGTGCTTCTATAGGAAACCGAGGGAAGTGCAGATCACTGTGCCTTTTTACATAATTTCTTTTGTTTAATGCTAGTTTCCTTGCAATTTTCATGACAAAATTCCAATTTTAGCAAACCTCAAAATCTGTAAGGGCATAATTTACTAGTTAATGAAGGGCAAGCAACATATGACACACCTCTCCATCCTTGTGTACTGCCCATGAACTTAGAAATGCCCCAAAGCTGTCACATATAAACAAAGGATCCAAAGCTGTTACTTTAAGTACAGTTTAGACAGAATTAGTACTTCCTATTTCTAGAAGAAAGAAGCCATAAATTTTTGCCTCAAAAGATGATAGTAACAAACAGGTATGGTGTTGTTTGCTTTTATCCTAGCACCTGAGTGTCCACTTTCATCAACGCACACAGATCTGTCTGGGTTACCTGGGGTTTGAGGGCCTTAAAGAGTGGGGAGGACTACAACACTAGACAACCTTACTTTAGTTTCAGTGCACTTTTATACACAAATGTAACAAAGAAAGCAATGATCCAAAGAAGGTTGTTTGAGTTCAGAAAAACATGATTAGAAAAACATGTAAATAACTGTCAGTAAGCACACACTAAGTATTAACAGAGCAGCTCCTTTGCAGAGCTTTGTCAGGACAGAGCAGTTTAAATATAAGTGCCTGGCAGATAATATAGATTATATCAGGTAAAGCACAAAAGCAAGACAGAAGGCCGCATCCAGGTCCAGTGTACATTGAGGACAGCACTCAGCATATCCTTTCATGAGATTAGGCTCTATTGCTATGTTCTGACATCCAACAGACTAAACATATCTTAGAAATTGAATGTAGATGTTTAACACAGAAGGCACAAAATCACATCCAAAAACAATCAAGGGAACAAAATGCACCTGAGGTAAAATGCCCTCTGCCTTTTCCCTGGTTTTTCTCTCAGTTTCTCCATGGCATTACTCACCACATGTCATGCTTTTGACAATTAGGAAAAAGAGGCAGGCTGATCTTTGTGAGCTCAATGTCAACCTGTCTACACAGTGAGGTCAAGGTGGCCAGGCCTACCCTGTTTTAAAAATGCCATTGATTGTAAAAATTTTGGTATTTTTCTTATACTCAACATATCTGTTTCTCCAATATACAAATATAAAATATACATGTATATAATATATATTATATTATATAACGTAAATATATGTTATTCACTCATAATACTCTGATTTAGCGTTTGTCTCTAGAATTTGTTCAGATTTTCAAGTAGCTGGAAATTTCACATTATTGCTTCCCCCTCTTTGCTAGTACAATTCTCCCATTTTCTTCCTCCTGCTGTAAATAGTATTTTGTTACTGGAAAAAAGGCGGTTAGATTTACAGCCTTAGGGAAGAAAGACACCTATTTTGAAAAGCAAAATAAATATTACATGGATCCTGCTAGTGTTTGTGTAACTTCAGGCAAAGGCTGATGTCTGCTCCTGTGTTTGTCTCAGCTGACTGATTTCTGCCAGATTTGGGACAATTCAAAGAGTCACATCAGACAAGAAATCGACAGCAGCCCACCTCATGTTTAAGGGGGATACATGGGTAATAGTAAATGCAACTGTAAAGAATTTCTTCTGAAATTAGAACATTGGAACAGACATCCACAAATTATCAACATTGGTCATACCATTCTTTGAGATGCTTTCAGTAGATTTTGTTTCTCTCTTTGATTTCTCTGTACAATTAAAATGGTAGAAACCTATGGCACAATTTTAAACTACCTTACAAGACACAATGAAACATAGATTTCTCTCCAAATGGTAATGGGTAAATAATTATATAAGGGAAGTGAAGTGTTTATGTCAGAGAATGTAAAAAAATTTAAATATGAAGGCTTGATATAGGCACCAGTGGACAGGAAGCATCTTGGTAGCTGAGTTTCCTTATAGGTGGATAGTAGTGAGAAGCATTGCAGCCACATATATAGTTCACCCGATCACAACACTTGACAGACACTCCAGATGAGGGAGTTAGCTCCTCTTGGTTAAGGGGTAAATTATGGATCTATCCCTTTTCTCCTCTGGACTGTGTAAAATCAGAGTGGTTATTTCCTTGTTAAGTGAGTTAGGTAAGCAGAGATGCTTAGCCAAGGGAAAATCTTAGAAGCCAATTCCTGAAGGCGTAAGTGACTCCAATGGTTTGTCTGAGGATGTTATGATGGTAGGACTCATTTCTGAAACTACTCACCTAGAGATGCCATCCGGATATAACTGGATGAGTTGTTGGCATTGTCTAGAAACCGAGACAGTAAAAATCCCAATATGCTTCTAAATACTGTACTAGGTATTTTAGATGCATGAACGAAGGTCTTTAAAACAGCATGATAAGATAGCTTGCTGGTGTCTATAAATAAAGCTTAAAAGAAATCATTTGCTTTGCCTAATGGCATACAAATGCCCAGTTGCACAAGGAGGGTTTACTATCAGGAGATCCTTATATTGTTTTCATTGGTTCCACGAATCTGTACTGCCTAGTCATGTCATGTGGGAGAGTGACATTGGAGCATAAATAGCAATATTCTCAAAGCATGTGTATTGCCCTTTGAGAATTGTATCAGAGACATAAAATCAAGCCAGGAGCAGATCTTAGATAATAACTAATTTAATGCTTTACTGAAGTTCAGACTGTAAGAGATTGTCAGTAGACAGATGAAATTTTCCCTGGTGTCTCAGTCATCTCATCAACAAACGCCACTGCAGTCCCAGCTCTGCACATGTGTGCAGTTTACAGGACGGGCAATAGTTTTCAAATAAGTACACAAAGACTTGTTAATAAGAATATGTTCATTTTCCCACTTGATTAGTATGAAAATCAAACAGAAGCATTAAATGACGGATTTAGCTACCAATTCTTCGTTTTGTTACTATTTTAAATGACATGCTAACTTGCTCCTAACTACCTCATGTCAGCACTTTGCAGCCATCCACTCTTTGTAAAGATGCGTGGATACAAATCTTGTGCTCTTCCTGTCCATGAGTCACCAGGTTTCTACTTCTCATGTGGTCATATGGCTTCTTAATATTGTGTTAAGTGTGAAAGGTGTTAATTTTACATTACACAAAATCCCTCATAAAACCTATGAGGAGTTTTAATGCTAGAAACTTTACTATAGATGTTTGACTAACCTGGCATGGAAACAAACTCCATTTTGAAATATTTATCTTTATATCTATAGGCAAATGCTATTCTCATCTTTAATCAAAAGAGATTTTCTTTGTAGTTAGTAAAGGTTAATGCAGAGAGCTATGGCTGCTCAAAAAGCTGAGAATAATTGAACGTGAGTACTCAGCTGAAAAGATAACATTAATTCCACCCTCTCTGAGACTAGGGAACATCATACAAGAGGGTCCTGACAGAATACAAGAGGCAGAAGATAAGAAAATTGGCCTGTAAAATGTTGTTTTTGGAGATTGAGATGGTGCTACAAACAAGATCTCAGAGTCAACAGAGCTCCATTGAGTAAAGAGTGGGGACTGACTTTCATGCAAACTCTGGTGCCCTATATTTGACCACGTCCCCTGGATGGGGAGGCCTGGTGGCACTCAGAGGAAGGATAGCAGGCTACCAAGAAGAGACTTGATACCCTATGAGCATATACAGAGGGAGGAGATCCCCCTCAGTCACAGACATAGGGGAGGGGAATAGGGGTAAAATGGGAGGGAGAGAGGAATGGGAGGATACAAGGGATGGGCTAACAATTGAGATGTAATATGAATAAATTAATAAAATATCAAAAAAGAAAGAAAATGCATTTTTGAGGTAGCATCCCAAGAAATCCACAAGAGCAATCTGCAAATGACAAATGAGTGCTTCAGAGAGAGAGAGAGAGAGAGAGAGAGAGAGAGAGAGAGAGAGAGAGAAGCCAACACAGATATCTAGCACTCTCCAAATGCTAACTGTAAACATTCACAATCCCATTCATTAAAATAATGCTGCTGAGGAACAAATACATAGCAGCATATTTAAAATGTGTACTAAATAAGATTGGTATGCTAAGAATTACAAAATGCTAATGATATAGTTAATGTTCTAAATAAACAGAGAGAAATGTAAAAAAAAATTGGGCCTGGCAACTGCCCATCATGGGTCATAGAGTATTAATGAGGTCCTGTCTTTCCTTGCTGATATATTAAATGTTGATGGATTTGTTGGTGGGGCGGAGAGAGTTAATCACTCTCTTCAATTGTGTATCCACTGGTAAGCCCACAGGTACCAATGAATAGTTCAGGAACATTTAGTTGTGCAAATGATCCTGGTAAAATGTAGTGGGTCATGAAACAAAAGAAAAATTCATAAATGTAGGGAAAGACACTATCGTAAGGAGGCCTGGCTGATAAGGATGAGAGATGAGAAAGGGTTGCGGATGAGTGCAAACAGGATGCACTATATTAGTGTTTGAAACTGTCAAAGAACAAATTGACTAAAAAACAAAATTAAAAATATCCTTACATCCTGTTGCTTTTGCTTTCACTGAGCAATTTTATTTCATTGACAGAATAGAGAAGAGTAAACAGAAAATCCTGGTCCCCACATTACTGTTTTCCCTTGTGAACAATGATGCCATTTCAGAAATAGTCAAGATAAGATTTGTATCTTGTTATGTCAACTTGGCCTCACTTGAATCCTTAGGACCCTCTGAGGGCACACAGACTGCTCTGCTCTTTCTAGAGCCTCTGGACCACAAAAGGCCAGCCATTGTGAGTTCTGCCATGTGAAATTATGGGAGGAATCCCAGGTCAATTCACTGACTTCCTCCAGCTGACTACACAGTCATCCAGGCTGACAATTCCTCTCTGGGAAGGAGAGAGGAGGGATTTCATCTCCTATCCATGTCCGTGTAATGCAAGGCTTTGCCTGCTGGGCCCTCTCTTTCTGCATTCGTCACTGCTATTTCTTTGTCAAGGGACAAGCCAGAAGATAAACCCTGAAGTGTTCCCCAGTCACATCCTGAACTAGGAAGACTTAAGACTCTAGAGACTAATGGAATAGCACAGGAAGAAAAATGGGACAAGGGGAATAGCCGTCCTCAGCATTAACTACATGGAAATGCGTTCAGCAGCCCGGAACAGTTCTCAACACTAATAATAAAATGAGAAATTTCTTCAGTGAGAAAAACTACAGTTTTGATTCTGAGATTAAATCAAAATAATTGAAAATGAGGGAGAAAAGGGAAGGTTTCCTGGGGCTCTGTAATATCACCAGGTTCTGTGTAATTGAAAAGGAAAAATACAAACACAAAAGGAGTGTGTGAAGAAAGCAGATAAAGAATGAGGACCAAAGAAATCAACAGGAAAAACCACTTCCCCTGAGTATAATGCCAAAGAAACCCTATGGAAAAAAAATGAAATTCATCATATCCCTCCCAGGGGATATGTAAGAGAAAACGCAAGCATTTCGAAATGAGAAGAAACAGCACTGGGATTTAAAACAAAAATTAATCTAGCTGACAAAGAGCTATGGAAGGTGTTTATGTCTTCCAAGGGGGACATAAAATCAATGAAATACGAGCACATGCATTTATGTACAACACATGCTGTATGCTATTTCTGCTTCAATATTGCACTTTTGTTATTCCAAATCATCAATGACCCACAATAGTCAGCTCGGCGTCTCTGGAGGATGATATAGAAGATTGATGATGACGTGCTGTCCTGTATTCGTTAGTTTTTTTTTAAACATTTTCTTTTTATTTAAGTGTATGTTTATTTGTTTGGGAGTGTCTTTGCTTGGCTGGGAGGCCAGCAGATGGTGTCAGATTGCCAGGAGCCAGAGTTGCAGGCAGTTGTGACACCTCTGACTCAGGCATTTGGGTTCCTCTGGAATAACAGAAAGAGCTTCCAGCCACCGAGATGCACTTCCAGCGCTGGGCGACTCTTTTAAAGGTAGCACAAAAGAAATGTTAACAGAATGGGATTCAGACCTGGATGACATGCAGCTGCGCACACAGGACATTTGCAAGTGTCATTGACAGCAGAGTCCTTCCTTCCTGTCAGTTCTCAGAATGGCTCAGTTGACTCTTTCAAACATTCTCAGCCACAGAGTGCTTAACTTACTTAAATTACTTCCATGTCTGTTTCAATATCTAACTATATAGTTTACGGTTTAGTCCTTTGGTACAGTCCTTTGTCCTGTGACAGGACCTTTCCATGTCTTAGGGCTTATTATGATTTTTTTTTACTTCTTCATTGATGTACTATGAGTCATCACAGTATGACCTGACCACAAGTTGTAAAAGCAACGTTTGCTGTGCACAGTCACTTGGTTGATTGTTTCTTTCAGATAGCATACAAGCAGCCCTTGCTAAAGGTCTCTATCATTTTCATAAAAAGGAAAAACAAAAAACCCACCAAAACCTAAATAGTCACTGAATGTTGCATGAAAACAAAATTGTACTATTTCATTCACGTTGTTCCTAGAAATAAGCATTTTTCTTACAAATAGAATAAATTACTTTGCATATAATATTTAGAAAGTTTTTCTTCTTTTAAACATTGTGATTTTTAAAAAAATTTTTTCTTTTAATGGATATTTTCTTTTCATTGAAAAGCTTCCTGAAGCAAACAATAAAAAACAAAACACCAAACCTTGCATAGTTAAACGTATCTGTGAAATATTTGTTCCCAATGGAAGAGCAACACAGTGGAAGTAATGTCTTCCAGTGAATAGACCCTAGAGAGTAGGGGCTAGAGATGGAAACAACACGGTAACGGATGAAAGAAACGAGTAAGGAGGGAAACCCTCCTCCAACAGGGCCTCACACAGAACAAACTGAGCATGTGCTGGCCAGTTTGCAGAGGAAGATCAGAAGCCCTTCCCCACGGGGGCTTCACGAAGGAACACATCGCACGCTAGGAAAGGTTACCACATACAAATGTGAAAAAGAGAATGGGAAGAGACTAGTGAGCAGAGGTCTGTAGACAGCAGTGTTCAAAGATGTTGGGGGGTCTTCCCTCAGCTCGCTGGTCTCTTCCCATTCTTGGGAGTGTTTTTCCTTTCTTAATGAACTGTTTTGATTTCTATTGTTACCTCCACATTTCTGGTACAGCCCTTTGTCCCGAGGGTACATGAGACTGCAGTGGAGTGCCTGAGAAATGAGGTCCAGGGCGGGGTCTAAAGCATGTATGTCTTTTTCGTTCTCATTAAGTTTTGATACTGGCTAAGGTTTAAATACACTTTTCCTGACGATGTGGGAATTCTCCTTATTCCTTTTACTTCCAGGCCTAACTTAATAGACATAGCCTATGCTGAATGGTTGCTAGAATGTGCTGCTACAGGCGAGGAGACTTTAACAGGGAAGCTTGTGAAAAGAAGTTAAGTCCACAAAGCGTGATGATCCTGACATAGGCGTTGGGACCCAGGCCTTCTCTTTCTTCCTGCATTTTTCTGGCTACTGAAAACTGAGCACTTTCCTTTGTCACATGCTTTTTTTCCAGGCCATACCACCTCACCATAGTTTCAAAGTCAATGAGGCCAAATGATCGGGAGATGAAATTTCCAGAACCATGACCCTAAATAAACCCTTCATCTCTACCAATTGGCTAAAGCAGCAATTTGTTAAGTAACACAACAGTGAGTGATACAGCCCTTTGCTCTCCTTTCCTCCAAAGCCAGTAACTTTGTCTTAGTTTCTAGTATAGGTCAGATTTGTTAGAGGAATATATTCTACCCTTTGTCCACAAAGACTAGAAGCCACTGTCTTATCTATGTGCTGTGTGAAGTGATAGAGTTGAATGAAGTCCTGATAGTGCAATGTCACCTTGCTCTTGGTATGGTGTCTCGGCGATCAACCTGTCTAAAAACCAGGAGATCATCTAACTATCTTCTCTGTAGAACATAAAGCTTCACTCCAAAGTAGAGAGAGGTTACTAAGTAGGTGTGGAGACAGGTCAGCTGTGTTTAGGCACTGTCTATTTCTCCAGCCCTGCCTGCTGCAAGTGCACTTGCTACTCCAGTTCTTCCAGAGAGTCAGTGATGTATTTCAGCTCATCTATCGTTTCTCTCTAAGTCTGTTTTCCGTTTTATTTCCCAATCCCCAACATTTTATTGTTCTTGTATCCTTTTGTGTCATATTTACAACTTTATGGAGCTTTTAGTAAAGCTTTTATTATTATTTTAATGGAATTCTTGAAGAGAGACAAAAGTAGCATCATGCATCCAGTCTATCATCCAACACAAAATAGCTTCAAAACTGATTACATGGTTAAAACAAAAGACATACAAACCTTGTGCATTTATAGACCCACACGTCTATGTCCTCAAGTTCTGTATTTTTGAAATATTTATCATCACTATAACTTCTGTATCATAACTGTTATAATGATGAGGATTTCCAAGTTTCTCTGAGAACTGTTTTCCTATGATTTTCTTTTACTATATTGCCAGACTATTTTATAGAAAAACATCTGTTACACTTTCTTTAATATTCTGAAAAGTTACCACTTTTTGATAGCTTCAAAAAATTAACCTGTCTTTTTTTGTCTGAAATCATTTAAATGAGAGCAATTAATCCCCAAATCCTAAAATTAATTGTCACTGGCAGAGAAGGCCCCACTTTAAAAATGTTTATTATTGTTTAGTCAAATTTCACTTTCTGGCTTTGTTTAGATAATTATTTTAGAGACTGACTATTATACATTTTAAATAAACATAATTTTATGGTCATTTCAATGCATATATTGGAGTTACATATTATTATAAAAGCATTTTTATGGGAAAAGAAAGTCACCGTTCTGCTGTAACCACTCAACTTTATACAAATGACTATAATTTCCATTATGCTTCACTTATTTATAAAACTGACAATAGTTCTATTTACAACCATTGGTATAAAACTAAAACAAGTCAACTTAACTCTAGTCACAATATCTGGGAAAATAACTGGATTTGTTCTTTTCTATTATAGTTAACAGAAGTGCACAAGGAACAGTAGCAATATATAGCGGTCTATGATCTAATGGGCTATAGAGGTAGAGTAAGCAAGTAGACATCTGAAATTGCTGAGAGTCAATGTTAAAGTATATTAGGTTTTACATAGTTCTTATAGAACTGCCAGCTATAGGCAAATTCAAATAGTAATTAAAACAACAATACGTTTAGGATAGTAAGAGAATTTCCCTTTGGACAAGCGCTACAGGTTGCATAGTGTCTTCTTGTTGCCAGCTCTGTGTGTGGCAGTTTGCTAAAGGCCATGAGATCTGTCAGCCACAGTTACCAATAGATTGGCCTTTTCCTGAAAGTGGTGATGAAGTTTACCTAGCCATTTCCTTACTTCTATTAGAGCGATCAGCTTAGGGGTCTGTTGCTATGGGTATTTCAAGAGCCTCACCACTTTCCTTCTCAGCTTCCTCATCACTTCACAAATTCTTTTTAAAAAATAATTAAAATATCTTTTGATAATTTCCTACGTGTATACAATGTATTTGATGAGAGGCCAGACAGCTGTCTTCAAGGGTGTATCCCCTGGTGGGTTCACCACGCTCCACTGCATGGTCTGTCAGTCACGCTCTATGGGAAGCACTGATCACTCAGCAGGTTCTTAAAACTGATCTAGGTAAGAATGAGGGTTAGCATATACTAAAAAAAATAGATATTTTTTCCTGGTATCAATTATTATTGAAGCAAGTAATATATGCTGTCAGTGGAAGGAATTGATAAGAAAGAGGACTTGGATGCTGGAAGGGGGATAGGAGACTGAAGAGGACAGTGAGAGAGAAAAAACTCACCATGCCACACATTCTAATCTCTCATTGGTTTCAAAAGAAAAACAACAATAATTGATGAGAAGCAAATTATCTATTCTTTAATTTTTAAAAACTTGAGTCTTCCATTAGATATTATATCATTACGACTTAAATTTTATAAGGATATATCACTTAGAAAAAGAAATTCTTCTACACTACAACTCCTGAGAAGATATGGCATTTAAACAATAATTAATGTGACTGACTGTGAATGTCATCAAACATACAAGGTTTGCATGTCCTAAAATACATTGTTACTTTTTTAAAAATTTGCTTTATTAATGACTTGAATAATATCTTTTTAAAATGGGGATTATTTTACTAATAACCTCTACATAGAATAGAGGGTTTCTGTGTGTCAATTTTATTAACACTAACATCTTATGTAGGGCCTGTTACTCCATTTCAACTACACTTAACTGTATCCCATTATTCACTGAAGATCCCCCTCAACCTATGATCCCTTTATAATTTCCTGTTTTGTGTGGTTATTTCATGTTGTATAATCATATCTGAGAATTTTGAGATGGACCTGCATATGTGAGAGAACACATGACATTTGTCTTTCAGGATTTGGGTCACCCCAATCAATATAATGTTTTCTATGTTGATACATTTACCTGCAATTTTTATGATTTAATTTTTTGTTCCAGCTGGACAGTATTTCATTGTTCATATGTATTATGTTTTCATGGAATTTGAAAGGATTTTGAGTTGTTTCTATTTCCTGGTTATCATGAGTAGGGTGACTATGAAGAAAACTTAAGTAGTTCCAATAGCTGCACATTTTATGTGTACTTCTTGTATTTTTCTTTTCTTTTTACTATTGTGATTTTTGTTTGTTTGTTTACCTATTTATTTTTATTTTTAAAAGAGAGAGTATAAAGAGAGACAAGAGAAAGTGAGAGATAAAGGGGATGATGTGGGTGCATGGGGAGGTAGGACAAGATGGAGGAGTTGGGGGAGGGAAAATTGTGGTTAGACTATTATTTCTGAAAAAAGTTTATCAACAACAACGGCATAAGGAAAATATAGGTATATAAAAGACTTTCTGCACAGACCTACACTCATTAACGAATTAAGGTCAATAATTCAAAACTAGCACCCCACGATACTAAAAATCTTCTGTGCAGCTAAGGGAACAATCAAGCAATTAAAGAAAAGCTCACAGAATGGGAAAGAATATTTGCCAGCTACACATCTGACAGTGAAATTATACCAATAATATGCAAAGAACTAATAAATAAATAATAAAAACAGTTTCAAGAAAACAAATGAATCAACTACAAATGAGCAAGTTATCTATAAACAGAGAATTTTCAATAAAAATGGCTAATAAATACTTCAAAAATGTTCATCATTCTTAGCAACTAGAGAAATGTAAATTAAAACAACTTTGAGATTTCCTCTTAGCCAAATTAGGATGGCTAACACCAACAAAAACAATTGACAATGAATGTTGGCCAAGTAGTGGGGAAAGAGGAACTCTCTCGCTATTGGTGAGAAATGTAAACTGCTCTAGCCACTCTGGAAATCAATATGGAGATTTGTCTAATAAACCAACTATCAATCTAGCACATGGCACAATTATAACACTCCTTGACATATGCCCAAAGGACTTGACACTCTCTTCTACATATACTTGTCCAAACTCAACAGGAAATTGTAGCATATTTCGGTTTAATAGACATGATTCTTCAGAATTTTAGTTTTATTTTCTGGGTGATAAATTTTAACAGGTCCTTTGATGAAATAGAGTATGTCTTGCAATATTTTCATAATGATCAAATTGCTTTGAGGCTAACATAAAATTCTATATTGATAGGCCCATCCAGGATGTCAGAGCTGAACACACACCTTATTTGGTCAGCAGGGCAGCAGTGACTGTACAGCAACCTAACTGTTGCTCAGGACTGAGCTCAGAAATACAAAACACCAGTGCTGTTGTACACCAGGTGAAAGAGGTGCAAACTGTGCAGAGCACGGGCAGGTCTGGCCTCAGGCCACTAGATTAACCCACAGAAATTTCCCCGTCTTCAAGTGCACTTGCTCCAAGGACTCTGACTAAATGTCCAGGAACAAGGCAGAAGCCCATCCTTTGCCCGCGAGGATGCAGGCAGAGTGGTAAACTGCAAGAATTCCACTGTCTGGGTTTGCTGGACCACAGTAGACACCACAGCCTAGAAAACAAGCAGTTCTTATCTCAGGTCCCCAGGGCAACTCACAAAAACCGTCCCTGGTCCCTACGGGCAGGTGTACGCATGCTCTAGGGTCTGGCTGCAGCTTGCCTTGCGGAAGTACAACTGATGGCCACCAGGGCACAGAAACAACTGTAGACTGCTGGAACTCCAGCGTCTGGGGTGGTTGCTGAATTACAGAGGAACCCATTGCCTAGAAAGCAAGTAATTCTGACCTCAGGTCACCAGGACAACACACAATATTTTTTTGTGGTCCTGGCTGGTAGGCGCATGCCTGCTCCAGGGTGTGGCCACACCTTGCCTGGCTGGAGTGCAGCTTCTGGCCACTAGGACCCAGAGAGTGCTGTAGACTGCTGTAACTCCTGCATCGGGGGTTGCTGAACCACAGAAGACCCAAAGGGGGCTTCAGTCTGCTGGAATTCCACTGCCTGGTGTTGCTTGACCACAAAAGACCCCACAATATAGAAAAGAGGTAATTCTGACCTCAGGCCCCAAGGCCAATTCATAGAAAATTCCATGCTCCCTGCAAGCCCTTTTGTGCTCCAGGGTCTGACCAAAAGCACAATCACTGTGCCCTGGGGGCCAGAGAGATTTGGGGGCTCTTAAAGCTCTAGAGTCCCACATCTCCCTCCTACCCCATGGGAAAACACGCCCTTTGGAGCAGCTCCCTGCTCAGATAGCATTCCACCTGCTCCCCAGCTCAGTTGATGCATAATCAGGGAGCCAACAGAGAGAGAGTGATCTCAACAAAAGTCCCTGACCTCCAGTTTATAAACAGGGAACCATCAGAGTCAGGGACCTCAGCAGAAGTGAGTAGGGTGCAGGACCTAAGCCCCATTGTCTATATCTACTGCCAAACTCTCTGACCATCAGAGAAGACCAAGCTAGCTAATACCAGAGACATTGCAATGGGAAGAGGTCAGTCTAAGAACACAAGCAACAACTCCCAAGACCACTTGATAACACCAGAAACCAGCATTTTCCACCACCATAACAAACCCAGGAGATACTATCACATCCGATGCCCTGGAGAAAAATTTCAAATCTGAGGTTATGAAAATGATCGAGGACAACTTTCACACATACTCTGGTGCCTCATATTTGACCACGTCCCCTGGATGGCAAGACCTGGTGGCACTCAGAGGAAGGATAGCCAGCTACCAAGAAGAGACTTGATACCCTATGAGCATATACAGGGGGAGGAAATCCCCCTCAGGAACAGTCATAGGGAGGGGAGTAAGGGGAAAATGGGAGGGAAGGAAGAATGGGAGGATACAAAGGAGGGGATAACCATTGAGATGCAATATGAATGAATTAATAAAAAAGAATAAAAAGTAAAAAACAAACAAACAAAAAGAAAATGATCGAGGCCTTAAAGTAAGAAAATAGAGCCCTCAAACTAGAACAGGAATACATAAAGAGAGAGATGAAAGAATTGAGCAAATAGTTTAAAGAAACTACAATAAAATAGGAGAAGGAAATGGATAAGAGGATTCAAGACCTAAAAACGGAGATAGAAGCAATAAAGAAAACACAATCCGAGACAATCCTGGAAATGAAAAAACTAGGAAAGAAGACTGGATATACAGACATAAGCATCACCAACAGACCTCAAGAGATGGAAGAGAGACTCTCAGGGACAGGAGATATGACAGAACAAACTGACAAAACAGTCAAAGAAAATGTTAAATCTAAAGAGCTCCCCACTCAGAACACCCAAGAAGTCTGGGACACTATGAAAAGGCCAAACCAAAGAATAATAGGGATAGAAGAAAAAGAAGACTCCCAGCTCCAAAGCCCAGAAAATATTTTCAACAACATCATAGAAGAAAACTTCCCCAACCTAAAAAAAAGAAATGCCCATAAACATACAAGAAGCCTACAGAACTCCAAATAGATTGGACCAGAAAAACAAACCATCCCACCACATAATAATCAAAACATTAAACATACAGAACAAAGAAAGAATATTAAATTCTGCAAGAGAAAATGGCCAAATCACATACAAAGGCAAACCTATCAATATCACACCAGACTCCTCAACAGAGACAGCGAAGGCAAGGAGGGTCTGAACAGATATCATGCAAACACTAAAATACCATGGATGCTAACCCAGACCACTATTCCCAGCAAAATTTACAATCACCATAGATGGGGGAAACAAGATAGTCCATGACAAAACCAAGTTTAAACAATACATAACCACAAAACCAACCCATGGAGGCTAACTTTACCCAGGAAAAGAAAGGAAATAAATAACCCCCATCTGTAAAACCTAAAGAAAGACGACATACACACTCTACCATCACTAAAATAAAAATAACAGGAACCAATAATCATTGCTCATTCATATCTCTCAATATCAGTGGCCTCAATTCCCCAATAAGGAGACACAGATTAACAGAATGGATGCGAAAATAGGACCCATCATTCTTCTGCATGCAAGAAACACACCTCAGCAATAAAAATAGACATTAATTCAGAATATAGAGCTGGAAAATGGAATTCTAGGCAAACAGACCCAAGGAGAATTTCAAAACGACTCTGAGATTCCATCTCACAACTATCCGAATGGCTAAGATAAAAAACTCAAGTGACAGCACATGCTGGTGAGGATGTGGAGAAAAGGGGGACCCTCCTCTATTGCTGGTTGGAGTGCAAACTTTTACAACCATTTTGGAAATCAATCTGTTGCTTTCTCAGGAAATCAGGAATAATTCTACCTCAAGACCCAGTCATACCACTTCTGGGCATATGCCTAAAATGTGCTCCACCATACAGCAAGGAGAATTGTTCAGCTATATTCATGGCAACTTTATTTGTAATAGCCACAGTCTGGAAACAACCCAGATCTCCCTCAGCAGAAGTATGCATAAAGAAAATGTGGAATATTTACACAATGGAATACTATTCAGGTACTAAAAACAAGGAAGTCTTGAAATATGCATGCAAATGAATGGAACTAGAAAGGATCATGCTGAATGAAGTAACCCAGATGCAGAAAGACACTCATGGTATATACTCACTTATTTTTTTATTTACTTTTAATTTTATTAACTAATTGAGATTATAACTCAATTGTTATCCCATCACTTGTATCCTCCCATTCCTTTCTCCCTCCTACTATCTCCCTATTCCTCTCCCCTAGGTCTATGACCTTGGGGGACCTCCTCCCCCACTATATGGTCATAGGCTATCAAGTATCATCTTGGTAGCCTGCTTATTCTTTCTTTGAGTGCCACCAGGGTCTCCACCAAGGGGAGGTGGTCAAATATAGAGTACCAGAGTTCATGTCAGGGTCAGTGCCCACTCTCCACATAACTGTCCTGTCAATTGGCTAGATCAGAGTAGGGGCTTGATGTTTATTATTGTATTGTCCTTGGTTAGTGCAATAGTTTCAGCAGACCCCCGGGGCCCCGATCTACCTATCATGATGCTCTTCTTGTAGGTTTGTAGAACCCTCTGAATCCTTCTATTTCCCCATCTTCTATTTATCTTACCTAGAGTCTCAATAGGAGGTCCTCACATCTGTCCCAATGTCCTGGTAAGTGAAGAATTTCGTGGGACGTGCCTTTTGGGCTAGTGACCAATTATAAGTGAGTATATACCACATTAGTCTTTCTGCTTCTGGGTTAACTCACTCAGTATGATCATTTCTAGTTCCATCCATTTGTCCACAAATTTCAGGATTTCCTTGCTTTTAATAGCTGAGTAGTATTACATAGTGTAAATGTACCACAGTTTCTTTATCCATTCTTCAACTGAGGGACATTTAGGCTGTTTCTAGGTTCTGGCTATTATGAATAAGGCTACTATGAACATCCTTGTTGTGTGGTGGAGCATTTTTTCGGTATATTCCAAGAAGTGGAATAGCTGGATCTTGAGGAAGTCTTATTCCCCGTTTTCTGAGAAAGTACCAGATAGATTTCCAAAGTGGTTGTCCAAATTTGCATTCCCACCAGCAATGAAGGAGTGTTCCTCTTTCTCCAACTCCTCACCAGCATGTGGTCTCATTTGAACTTTGGATTTTAGCCATTCTAATGGGTGTAAGATGTTATCTCAGAGTCATTTTGATTTGCATTTCCCTGATGACTAAAGATGTTGAGCAGTGTTTCTCAGCCATTTGATATTCCTCTGTTGAGAATTCTATGTTTGGTTCTAAGCCCTATTTCTCAATTGGGTTATTTAGTTTGGTGGTGTTTAATTTCTTGAGTTCTTTATGTACTTTGGATATTAGACCATTGTCAGATGTAGGGTTGGTGAAGATCTTTTCCCAGTCTGTAGGCTGTTGCTTAGTTCAGTTGACAGTATCTTCTGTCTTACAGAAGCTTCTCAGCCTCATGAAGTCCCACTTATTAATTGTTGACCTTAAGGCCTGGGCTGTTGGTGTTCTGTTCAGGAAGTTGTCTCCTGTGACAATGTGTTCCAGGTTATTCATCACTTTTTCTTCTAATTGATTTAGTGTCTCTGGTTTTATGTTGAGGTCTTTAATCCCCTTGGACTTGAATTTTGTTCATGGTGACAAATATCGGTCCAATTACATTTTTCTACATATAGACATCCAGTTAGACCAGACCATTTGTTGAAGATTCTATTCTTTTTCCACTGAATAGATTTTGCTTCTTTGTCAAAAATCAATTGACCATATATGTGTGGATTCATTTCTGGGTCTTCAATTCATTTCCATTGATCAACCATCCTATTGCTGTGCCAGTACCATGCTGTTTTAATTACTGTAGCATTACTATATAAAAATGACAAACATGCAGAGGAAGAAATTAGGAAAACTACACCCTTCACGATAGCCACAAGCAATATAAAATATTTAGGAGTAACTCTAACCAAGCAAGTAAAAAACTTGTTTGAAAAAAAACTTTATATCTGAAGAAAGAGGTTGAACATGATATCAGAAAATGGAGGGATCTCCTTTGTTCACGGATTGGGAAAATAAACATAGGAAAAATGGCTATCCTACCAAAAGCATATTACAGATTCAATGCAATCCCTATCAAAATACCTACAAAATATTTTAAAGACATTGAAAGATCAATTCTCAACTTCATATGGTAAAACAAAAACCCAGAATAGCACAAACAATTCTATACAATAAAAGATCCTCTGGAGGAATTTCCATAACCGATATAGTCTCAGTTATAAGTGAAGATTAGCTACATAATATAGGATAATCACACTACAATACAAGGACTGAGGCAGCAACCAAGGACCATGTATAATGTGGACCTAGACCTTCTGCTCAGATGCAGTAGATAGGCAGCCCAGTCTCCCTCTGAGTAGCACAATAAGGGAAGTAGAGAATACTGCTGATATGGACTCTGGCCCTTCCCAAGGCTGATTACTTCTTCCTGGCAGGATAGCCTTTCCAAGCCACAGAAGAAGAGGATAAAAGGTAGTACAGAGGAGACTTGATATGCTGAGGTGAGATGTTAGGAGAGGAGGTCTTCCCTTTCTGAGGACTGGAAAAAGGATGGAGAAGGCATAAGGGAAGGAGAGTAGGACTGGGATGTGTTGAGGGAAAAGCTACAAATGAGAGGCAAAGATGTCAAACTGCTAGTGCTAATCCCACTACATGGGAATAGCTCTGAGACTGGCTGAGACATGAAAATCTATGCATAGATAATGCTTCTTGCTGGTTACAGAATCCCTGTGACTTATTATTAGATGCCCTTCTTCCTATGTCATTAATAAAGATCTCCAGATGTCTTTTTTCTGCTTATACAAAGTGCAGAGAACCAGCCTTAATTGTTCTGTGCATCGCATATACCTCATACATTTATAATTTTAGGGCTGTACAATGTTTGTCAGAAATAGTATGTTTTCAGAACAAAAGAACCTGTCAACAACTCTGGATCACATTTGACAGGATTCATTCCTCCCAGCATGCTGGATGCTGACATTCTACATCTTTCATATTGCAGCACCAAGTGCTGCAGTTGCTGTTCCTCATCAGAACAGGAGAGCTCCCAGGACAACTTTGAAGAAGGCTTCTGAGCCCAATTGGTCTAGCATATCAGACTGTCCTATATAGGACTTCTATTAAGCCTGGAATTTCTCAACATTTAGAAACTAGACCACAAATGCTCATGCTAGCTTATTTAACCATTTTCCCCAATTTATTTGGGATCATACAAAGCTATTATTTGTCCCAAATCAGCTTGAAGAAACCTTAAGAGAATGATGCCCCATTTCTCTTAAGGGGGGATTTGTGTTGCTGTCTTGAGCTGTAAATGTTTATTTTTCTGGGGAGTTCATTACAAGTTATTATTTGTCTTATTTAGAGAGAAAACAAGGTTGGACTCAGGGATGTCTCTTTTTCCTTTATCTTTCTTTCATAGATATGGAAATAGAGGTTGAAAGAAAGAAGATGGAATATAGACATATATAGGGATGATAAGTAAAAAACTAGATTATTGAATCTACTCCTCAACTTAAGGCCTTACTTGTTACTCAGAGGTTATTTTTAATTCATTGGTATAGAATTTTAATATCAATGCAAAAAAAGTTTAATTTAGATAAGGTTAATCTTCACACACATTATATATACTACTCCTGTAATATGTGGCATTGTAACCATACAACTTAACTATAATACAAGGTTTACTTTCAATACTTTGATAGTACTATAGCAGGCAGTTTAGGATAATTAAGTAATATAAGTTAATTGTTAGTTGGTCAAATCATGTTCCTATCAATTACTAGTCTATTTTTTTCACAAGAATATATATCATAGATTTAAAAGATGGGTATGATTCTGTAGTTAGATCAGGTAAAATAGATAGATAAGGTCTTCAAAAACCTCAGACACCTACAGAATATGGCATTTCAAAAGATTGTTATTATTTTAAAATTCTTTGACAATGAAACAGGTTAACTCCTAGCAATGCCCAGCCTGCCTCAAAGATTATGAGCATCAAAGAACCTCCTTACGGAGAGGCTTCAAATGTGGCAAACAAGCCACTGGGGAAAATGTCCTCATTTCTACTGCAGAAGGAATTCTGCCAAAAAATGGGCAAGTTTTGATGCAGGCAGAGGTGACAGGCAGACTCTGCCAAGCCAGGGTAATCAAGTCCTCAATAGTTCCTGCTTCACAAATATGTCTGTAAAATGCACTGAGCCAGATGGCTGAAGATGATGCTCCAAAGTTATAGAGAGATTTGGGTGACTGTCACGGCAGCAAACTCTCCGTCTTTTCCCCCCATTTTGGAAGCTGCCAACATGCACTTCCTGTTTACTCAGGTAATTAATTTTAGCCCTTCTCAGGTCTCTGGTGGGTTTGGAGATCAGATATATTAGTTTAGCTTGGTTGTATAGGGGTTAAGAATTTTTAGGTATGACAGATGTTGTAAGTTGGTAGAGATTAGGTAGGATAGTTATATATTTACATTCAGAATTTTAAACTCGCCAAGATAGAAAAGATATTTTCTTCAAGGTTGCCAAATACAAAAGGCAAAAACACTAAGAATGTAACATTTACATAATTCCTGATTGTTTCATCATTCTCCATGCTGCATGTTGTTTACTGTATATATGTGTACTAATACAAATGTATATGTAAAAATAAATAGGTTATTTAAAAATTAAAAAAATTAAACCAGGGGCTGGAGAGATGGCTCAGTATTTAAGAGCATTGACTGCTCTTCCAGAGGTCCTGAGTTCAACTTCAAGCAACCACATGGTGGCTCACAACCATCTTTAATGCGATTTAATGCTCGCTGTACACATAATAAATAAAACATAAAAAAATTAAACCAGAAAATTTCTATATCATATAATAGAATCAATAAAAGAATATCAAAAGCTAAAGAAATGGATAGAGCGATTTGCATACATGATATATATCTGAAAATGTGATGGATTGTTATGTAAATGAGAATTAGACTAGTTTTCTATGCCCACACAATAGAGTAGTACCAATGGCTTACCCTTGAACAATAGAAATTGTCTTGTCAAAAGTATACTTGATATATATGGCTTCCTTTTTGATAGTGAGTTGAAGTAGTACATATTCCTTCAACGTAATTTTTGGAATCATTATAAGCCTAGAGTGGTGGGTTAGGACAAATACAGAGGCACCTTAACATTTGAAGTCTCTCTCTATGCAGTTTTTATACAAAACGCAGGGGAACCACAGTATTGAACACCAGAGTAAGAATTCCAGCTAGCCAAGGAAAGCTAGAGAGAACATAAGCTACCAGCTGGTCATAGGATAAGGCTTAGTAGAGGGGAAAAGATGCAGAAAATAGACTTTATTTAACACTACAAGAGAAAACCTGCAAACTCATGTTCTTCCATGCGATTATTGTTAACATGGGAGGTATTTCATTTGCACATTTTTAATGTGAATTAGGTGGCCTTCTTGCTCCTCATACTAGTTTTGAATGGCAATTTTCTCTCACAGAAATAAGCACAGACATGGAAACATAACGCCATTGGGTGATGACCATTGGGAAACAGACTTGCTTAGACTTTTGGTGGAGGCACAGGAGCTTTTAAGTCATCAGACTTAGAATTGTACTCCAGTTAACACAGACGTCGAGCTGACTTATCAGTCTTTCTGTTAAGGAATGGATATTGTTGAGGTCATGCTGAGCTCAGTGATAGTAAGAAAGTACATCAGTTCTCTACCTCAGCTGCATCACTTTCAGTCAGTGATGCTCCTTGTCTGTCACTCAGGCTTGTTTTTGCTATGTTGCCTTGCAAAACTGCTCTCTCTTTCAACATTGATGGGTTCTACTCATTCCTGTGATGTCATGGGATCAACTGGGTCCCCAGATCTCCTTGGGAGCAGCTGTGGATGGGGATCACTAGGTAAGCGGTAGGGACTCATACTCATCTTTGCCATCTTAAAGACAGAGTGCCCCTCCTTATTCTTCAGCCAACAGAAATTACATCCAGATCATCTAAAATATTGGACTCTGAAGATGACTTCTGGCTAGAAACTACCTGCCTAATGGAATGATGGCAGATGGCAGGTTTGCTTCTAAGAGCAACAGTTTCTCAGTATTTCCATCTCTTATTGTTCTTTTTTATGTACATATTTTTATTATAACTTATTTATATTACATCTCAATGGTAATCCCTTTGCTCTTATACTCTCTTATTGTTCTTAATCAGAATTTTTTACTTTATAATTACTAATGAAGCAATATAACCTTTGAAAATTTGCCCATTATTACTCATCCCAGAGACAGGGAATCTTAGAAGTCTCCAAACCACTTTCTGAGTGGTACCTGTCTTGAACCTCAGCACTGAGACTTCCAGTGCCTACCACCACACCTAGCTAGGGTTCAAATCCCTGTCTTTGTGCTTATACGCCAGGTACTTTACCAACTGACCTTGACCTAATATATATGTATATATTATAGCTCTGGTCAACCTTGGAAATGGAGGTATATAGGTTTTACAGGGAAATATACATTTCATCTAAAGGCTGAAGAGTGCCTTCAGTCTTGTTACTTTCCTTTGATTCCTTTTTGGTTATGCTTTTCTTTTTATTTTGAAACTGAGTTTCACTGTGTAGACCTCAAAAACTAAATAAAACCATGAAACAACAACAACAAAACCAGATATCAAAACAAGGCCTTCTTCAGTATCAAAAATCACATTCCAGCAATCATTTTAAGTTCTGTGACTTACAGTCAGTCAACAATATGCTAGGACAGACAACTCAGCATTTTTATCAAGAAATATCTCTTTGGTTACAACCACATATTAGCCTAGGGTGATTCTGAGAAGTAACTGATCAGTGTTTCTTTATTGCTGTTAAAAAGCATTCTGTCATGTGAACTTACTAATAGGACTTTTAAAAATACTAATAATTAGTTGGTATTCTATTCTCTGTCATGAAAAAACTGAAATTAAGTACTTGTTTTGTTTAAAGAAAAAGAAAAAAAATGACAATAGCCTTTGTCTGCTATAACCCAACACAATTAAGAAGACAAAAGAAATGACTTCAAAAGATTATTAGAATAAATGTTAGCAATTACACTATTGAGAAACAAATATAATTGAAGTGAAGTCAACAAGCTTTGATTATATTATTTATACAAAGATACTTATAATTAAAAAATCATCTCACAAAGAATGGAGGAGTCAAAATGGGTGAATCATTCCTCCCTTTGAGGTCCTATGCAAATAGAGTATGCTCACTACAGTTGCTTGTAGTGTTATCCTTTCAGGAAGTTTCTTTCAATGTCAAAATTCTCATTGGCAGGGATATAGGTAGTATCACCAGTTACTGTTTTCCTTTGTGTTAATAGCATACAAGAAGCATCTCAATTAGGAATAGGAAGATGTAACCAACTCTGTTCTTCTAGGGGAGAGACAACCTCACTCAGTAAGCTCTTGGCAGGCAGGAATGAGTGCCTACTCTGCTAACTTGACTTTCTCCTATTCTTACAAATTTTCAGCAATTTGTGAAAAATATAAATGCAAGAGCATACTTTATGCTAGTGTAATATGTTCTTGATCAAATTGCCATACTTTGCCTCTAAATGAATGGCATTTCTCCCATAACATGGCTCCATATGGCAGACTTTTACATAATAATTAATCAGATTGTTCTAAAAGTGGTAGTTTTATGTGCCGTTGGATGGCTATAAATGTGGCTTGTCAATAAATTGTAAACACACTTAAAGCATTATGAAATTCCTCACAATTTTTAAAGATTAAAACAGCTGCACAGTTTTTAAGAGTGAGCTTGCTGGTGACAATGTGATTGCTCAGTGTCAAAAGGTTGGCCATGCCCTTTTATTTCCCTGGACTTTTGTTGATTATTTATCAGTAGAATTAATAAATGATATTCTTGAACACTGGATTCGGAGGAGCCTGCAAAGAATAGTATGAAGCATTCTTTAACTTTTGACGATACAAGGAAGCAAAGAATTAGCACCTTCCCAACTTGCAAAAGAAAGGGTGATCTTTTATTATTGTTTCAGGGGATCAAATACCAGAGATCCCCAAATACAGCACTTTGCTTAATTGACAAACATATGAGAACACAGATACAACAATGCGTGGGGTCTGGAGATGCTCAGGTGGCAGTGATTGTAGTTTCCATTTTCTCCCATTTTATATACAAGCTTTGTTTTCCTTGAACAGATAAGGATCCAGAGCACCAGTTCTTCATTATGTTGAGTGGAACAAGTGAGGTGAGAAAAACCCTGGAATGGTCAGCACAGGGACCTGCTAACCAATGACATAGTGTGTATCCTCCTCTTAGTTTTCAGAGACATAGTGTGTATCCTCCTCTTAGTTTTCAGAGACATAGTGTGTATCCTCCTCTTAGTTTTCAGAGATTCAGAAAGACAGAGTGCCTTCCAACATCTAATAGAGAAAGGATGCAAATACTAAGGAAATTTTTAGAGTAGAAAATATTTTATATGTACAGCTAGTGCCATGAGCAGTTGAGACACCATATTGAGACTTCCCAAAGCTGTTTTTCTCTTAACCTTACAAAGAAGATCATGCTCTGGGGAGGATCACTGAGGCCATGGAATTTATCAATAGTATCTGTCTGCCTTGCCTTTGGCATCATGGAGATAATTTCTGCCAAATATAAGAAACAAAAGAGCTTAAGAATTAATGTTGAAAATGTTAGGTTTTTTAAAAATTTAAAAAATAGCAAATGTTGCTCATTCAAGAGTATGAAGTTATATCACACCTCAACTTTACTCTTAACATGGGTCATAAATACATATGGCTACTGTATATATTGACAGCTAAGAGCAATTCCCTTGGAAAAGTAGAATCCAAAAATTTAGATTAAGAAATGAACACAGCATTTAGTATGAGAATTTTAGGTCAGCCATGGGAGACTTTTTTTTTCTTTCTGAAATAATATTGATATTTTTAAGCATAGGTCAAGGTTTCTCTGTTTATACTAACATTTCACTTCAGAACAAAAAAGATTGATGATATACAAGACAAAAAAGGGGGGCAGACAAGAACATCAACAAAAGAAAAGTTTTTCAGAAAAGATAAAGCAGATTAAGATATGTGTGTTGGTAACACAAATGCCCATTATGTGAACTCATATGAAACAGAATAACTTTAGCGTTTAGGAAATGACTCAAATGTCTGAATATTAAACTGTTGCTGTATAAATACAATAAACAGGAAATTTTGAAAATGGTATTTTCACAGCACTTGAATAAATTAACTGTTCTATTAACTATTCTATTAACTACAACAAATTAAACCATCTAGTTCACACAGTCCCTCAACTCATTCATTCTTTAACAGATTAGGTAGTAGACATGCAGATTTTTGATGTTCAAACCATATGTGTTCCAAATATAATTATTAATAATTATATCCTATGAGTTTTCAGTTCCCTTTACAGACAGCTGAGAGCATTAGAGATTAAAAAAAGTGTTCATTTAGATTACTCTTTGTCGGGCAAAAAAATGGTGCTAAACAGAGAGAAACAAGGATGAGAGTAAATGCTGGCCAGGTTGAACCATTTGGCTTTTCCTTCTTATGCCTCAAACAACCACTGAGTCTGTCTGTTCTCCCATCTAGAGATGTTATTTATTTCCTTAAGATTAGCTCAGATAGCACTCTCTTGTTGACAATAAGATGAAGAAGGTAGTGAGAATGACAATGACCCCATTTTCTTTGCTTCTGCTGTGCTAAAGTATGCCTTTGACAGCTTTTTTCAGCATTAACGTTTTAATGATATTTTTCAGCTAAGGATGGAGGCTAATTGAGGGCTATTCACTTCCTTTGATCTGTACTTTATATTTAGTGATTTATTAAAATATGCCCCTTTCCCTCTGTACCAATTTATTAGTAGAATAAATGATTTTATTAGCTGTATTGGTGGATTTTAATGTAACAAATTAAGTGTTTTCCTGCATAAGGGTTTTTTCCCACAAATTCTTGTTTCATGAAATACCTTTTAGATGAGAATGAGAGAATTATAATTATTTACACATTACAAAAATTATAGTTGATACCACCAGTTGTTGATATCATAGAAAACAATTTAATGAACATTTCTGTGACCATTGAGATTTTCAATCACACCACATGAAAAAATTCACCCAAGTTCTTAATACTATGTGAAGATTAATAATTACCCAAGTGTGAAATAATTTTCAAAAAAGGCAAATGTCCAATTAAAACAATTTTTTATTTTATTGATTTTGGAATGAAAAACAACTACATCTATGAAGGTTTCTCTCTTTTGATGGTTTTACCAGAAGTTACAAATTACTCTTGTCTGTTGCAAGCACTCCCCCAAACCTATCAATTATGCATTCATTTACATCTTTATTTTCATAGTGGTACAGCCTGAACATAAACTTTGTATAGATGAGCCAAGGACTGCATTTTTGAGGTACAGTCTTGTGTCCTGTTATGAGTCTGTTAAAATGATGAAGAGACTTGATTTTTTTAGTAGTCAGCGCTGACCATTAGCTTCTGGAGACACTCATGAAAACATGCTATTAACACTCATTTCAAAGGAGGTATGACTGTGGCTTGGAAGTGGGGTATTTTCCCATTATACTTGACTTTCTAAATTCAATAATCTGAATTCCACTTCTAATTAAACTTATTTCCTTAACCTAGATTGCACTCTCTCTCTCTCTCTCTCTCTCTCTCTCTCTCTCTCTCTCTCTCTCTGTCTCTCCCTCCTTCTCCCTCTCCCTCCCTCTCTCCCTTGCTCTATTCCTTCCTCCCTCTTTTTCTGTCCACAAACACACTGTAACTTTATTGTGACCTTCTGAAACATAACTAAGATTGTGTAAAGATGGTGATCTTCCTTACCATGACAAACAATAAACTCACGTTTCTCTTATCAACAGGGGATTTTTGGCAATATGCAATATTTACCTATTTGGTTCAATATAAGATAACCATTTATTATTAAAGAGTTTCAGTTTGTATACACACAGAAACACATAGACAACACACACATACATGTACACACACAAACACACACACACACATACACAGTGTTTTCTAAATGAGATAGGAGTTCAATAACTCTGGCATAAGGAAAAAAGAAAACTAGAAAAAAGCCCTACTATTACAGAATATAATAATGACATCTTACATAAGTGAGACAGTATTTGAAATTCTGAAGAAATGCATCTATACTGTTACTTAAATATAAAAATATACCTCAAATGATTTTCTTTGATTACTGGTAATTTGGAGTTTATACATGAGTATTTTCTTCCACTGTGATAAAAAGCAGCAATCTGGTGCTTTGCCACTATAGAAGTAATGAGTTTCTATCCTTAGTCATCTTAAATCATATTTGCTTCAAGAATCCCTTTATGAATACTGTGCTTTATGATATAACCATTTTCCACTTGCTTCAATTGCAGAACATTCCTGAATACTGATGTTTGGGTCATTAATGCAGCTTAAAGTTACTGAAACTGCAATGACTTTGGACTCAGAAAGACATGGATTTTGCTTTTCATTTTGCTCAATATTACCTTTGTTACCATTGAAAATTACCCAGTCTTTCTTAGCTTCAGTTTCTTTAAGTTCAAAATGAGGACAATACTTCCTAATTCTCAGATTTGCTTTGGGGATGCATCAGAGTGGGAAACGGTAAGCAGCTTTTACCGGACCTGCAGTACAGGAGCTGTGCGGCCAATGTGTGTTTTCTCAATTGGGATTATTTAATCTCTCACCAAGGGCTTGACTTTGATGATGGGAGTTCCTCCTGGTTCATGAACACATTAATGCAAAAGTGTTAACTGTTTATTTAAATAATAGTAGCTTTGGTATGTTTCCTGTAAAGGCTTACTTCTCCATTGCTCAGGGAATGATACTGTCTGTTAAAGTCACATCAGATTTAACCTGATGTATAAATTGTGAGATAAATATATTGCCCAAATTATGATTTTGATCCCATGTTTTGAAAGCAGAGAGTCCCTTGTATTAAGAAAAATCTTATTTTAAATTATGACAGAATATCTTATTTAAAACCTTATGAGATTTTAATTGCCTTATTTGTTTTGATATATGTTCTTTTACATTCAACATAACATACTCTTGAACTCCACAAATAGTACATATACATAAGACATTTTATGATTACTAATACATTTTCCATGTCTTATTTCAGCCTGTGTACAAAGAAGAATTGATGTCTCTCTGTCATCAAGCCAAGAGCCATTGATAAGATCCAAAATGAAAAACTCACATAATGACTAAATGTGAACTGAGTGATAATCAGGCGTGAGAACACTGTGAGAAGGGATTTCTCTCACATGTCTGATAACATTGTGCCTGTTCTGTACTGGAAAATAAGTCTACTACTCTACCAAATGTAAAACAGTGTCTTATTGGTTTTTCCGTTGGTGTGGTGAGTATTATAAATTTCAGAAGAAAATAATTCAAGGGTCTTTGAGGTTAAGATAGTCCATCTACCTCAGAAGCATTCCGAGCCTCAAAGCCCTGCACAAGGTCACATTGTCCATTAGTGAGACATTCATTTGTAGTACTGAGGTTCTGTAACTCCCAGCACAGCGCCATTTCTGCTTTGCCTTGGATTTGGTTTGATCCATGTTCTTTCTAACTGTCTTTACCTTGATTAATGACACACATTTGTGAGATGGATGACCCAGGCTATTGCCATTTTTCTAAAGAGATGTCCATCTACCCTACTCAGCTCAACAGAATCCATGCAAACATCTCTTTTGATGTCTCCTTTATTTCTGTCAAGTGCTAAAACAATATGAAAAAAAAATGTCTGGACCAGACATTGCATTGATCCCATTGGAATGACTTTTCATCATAAATAAAAGATGGTTGCTGAACACTCTTTGTGCTCACAGTGTATTTCATCATCTGCTTTTTTCTTTCATTTTGTTCCATGTTTTCTTCTCACTCTGAGCATCTTTTATGTGGAATATTTCTTGGTTAAAGTTACTCTCAATTCTCTGGGCCTTAAAGAACTGGCTGGTTTGTGAGCTTCTTTTTCTATTGTAGTATTTCCTTGTGGAATATGCAAACCTTATGTACAGGTTAAATGTCAATAGTTACCTTTACCATGAAAGCAAGAGAATCAATCTTTTTAATCCATGATGTATCTTATTTAATATGAATAAAATATTCCTATACTTATATTACATTGTATGCCTGTTGTAGATGTGTGTGTGTGTGTGTGTGTGTGTGTGTGTGTGTGTGTGTTTGGAGCTGTGCATGTCTCTGTGTACACTTATGTAGGCTAGATGCCGGTATTGGGTGTATTCCTCATCACTTTCCTCTGTTTTTTTTTTTGAGACAAGGTCCTTCACTGAAACTCACGTTCCCTGGTTGGTGAGAATGGCTGAACAATGAGGCTTGGAGTCTTTCTGTTCCTACCTTCCATCACTGGTATTACAGATTTAATGCTTCACACTCAGCTCTGTATTACCTTTATTGTGGAAAAATAACATGAATAAAAACACACTAAATTCATGAGAATGTAGTATGACAAATTCAGAAATCAGGGAAATCACCTTGTTGAGATATGACGACAGAAGGGAAAGTGTGAGAATGTAGTTTTTGAGAAGTATATGGATTTGAGAAAATAAGTAAAAAAGATTTTCTGATGGGCTCAATTTGGGATATGAGAGAAAAACCACAAATATAAAGTCTATTTTAGATTTTTATCAAGTTTTGCAAATCATACACAAAAACACAAATATAAAGTCTTTTATATTTTTATCAAGTTGTGCAAAACATCATAATGTTTATTAAACATATTAAAATAACTAAATTGCTAAAATGTATTTAAATGAAGAACCTGTGTTGACAAGTGGATGCAGGATTTTGGTTCTCAGAAATAATTGAGGCATGTATGTGCCTAAGCCATATTATGAAAGGCATGGACTTAAGAAAGTGAAACAGGAAACTTGTAAGTATGGAAAAGATAAGATGCCTACCTAGGTAGGACCAGGAGTTGTTAGACATGATGCTGAGACTAAGGAATGTCCATTGGGTTAAATGACTTAAAATTCTTTGGTGAACTTCAGAAATATTTTAATGATCTCATGTGGAGTAACGGCCAATCAAAATGAAGGTGAATAGAGACTATATCTTTTTTTTTTTTTTTTGCTTTGTTTTCTTTTTTGGCTCAAGACAGGCAGAGAATGACTAATGTGAGTTCCTGTATGGTCCTTCTTTGGCTCCAAATATTGTTAATGTTGAGTAAAAACATTGCCAACAGCAGTGAATGATCTACTTTTATGATTCAGGAGAGATACAAATTCTTCTACTTACATGGTCTTAGAAACAAATCAAAGCTTTATCTTAAACAGCTCATGAGACTGTACTCTGTCCTGTCAGAGAGAGAACTTTTAGGTTTTAATAACTGTGTATCCTTAGTATGTAGTGATATGTAGTCATCTATGATGGCCAATAGTTACTCCCCTGGATCTGTCTTAGTTTATAAGAATTTCACATGGGTTGGTCTGTCCTGGGAAGCTGGAATATTTGTATAAAATAGATGATGAAATCATTCCTCTCTGGTTTACAATCTTTTTCCATTTCATTCATATCAAAGCCTACCAGATCTTAGATATTTATCCTCTTAAAACATTTTATATCTAATGGACCAGTGTATTCATTTCTTATTCCATTTCAGTGAGTCAAATTCCTTCATGATATTTCTGTAAGTGGCAACCACTCATATGAATGCTTTTTCTCTTGGGAATGTTTGTCTCTGCTCAGAAGACTCTCCTCCTCTTTGTATGTGTATATGTATGTATGTATGTATGTATGTTTGTATGTATGTATGTATGTATGCCCATCAATGTCTGAGGTTGATGTTAGCAGTTTTTTCTAGGTCTTTCTTTCCCATAATCATTAAAATTGAACACAGATATTAGATGTGGATAATCTATTGTTTCAGCTTGCATCATAGATCTACAGACTCTGCCTTTTTGATACTAGAATTATAGGTAGTCTACCCTGCCCATAGAGCCTATAAGTAGGTTATGGAAAGCCAAACTTTGTTTCTTATTCTTGGTTGGAAAGCAAGTGTGTTAATCACTGAGCCATCTTCTCAGATGTGGTTGTAGCTGGATTTAGCTACTTTGTAGGTTCTTCTTTTTCCCATCTTTCCTCACAATTTCACATCCTATCCTTTGATATGAGAGAAAAAATAATAACAGGGAAAAGATCCGATTTCTTTTCTGTTGCTTCTTCTTTGAGCATGACTATTCAGAAAGCACAACCAACCTCCCTAAATGACCAACAATCACCAATCACAGAGGTTCTCCAGGCCCTAGCATTTATATACCTCTGAATACTTCCTAGAATTTCAAATATCACACAATTAAGAAACTATCTGAAGCTGGAAAACCCATGCCTTGGCTACAGCACAAGTCAAATCATAGTCAGCTGCTGCAGACAGCCTGAAGCAGCCCAATAGCGCCATACCTGGGATTGATGCAAACCATATTCTTATAATTCTGTGTTTTTTTAAAAAAAGAATTCAAAATTCCAGAATTGGATTGCGTGTGGTAGTTTTAATGAGAAGTGTCTCCCATAGGTTTGAGTATTTGAACACTTGCTTCTGTACTAGTGGCACTGTTTGAGAAGGTATGTCCTTGCTGAAGGAAGCATGCAACTTGTGGAGGGTTTTAAGAATTTAGCGCTTCACATGACTTCTAGATACCTGTGAGTCATGGAGGTTGACATATAAGTCCTCGGATTCTTACGCTGTCCGCCATACCTGTTTTGCTGTCTGCCATACCCGTTACTGCCATTCCTTCTCACAATGATGGGTGTTTACCTTTCTAGAACTGTAGGACAAATGTTAGGATTTCTGCTATAAACTTTGGACATGATGCTTTATTACAGCAACAGGAAAATAGCTGGTAAGTCTGTCCTCGGGTTAGGTTTTTCTCTTTTAGACTCCATGGCTGTCCACATGCCTCCTGGGTTACTCATTTTGATGTCTCAGTATGATGCTCTCCATGACAACTATGGTAACTGTGCCTTGTCCATTTCCCTCTGTAAGAACCCTGAACTATGGGAACAATAATTTTCTCAAATCGGTGGTAGGAGAAGGCTTAGTCATTCACTATGTGTCAGGGTGTCAAGTCCTTGTAATTCTAATCAACCATTTCTCTCTTCATACTTAAAAGCATATAGACATAACAACATAGATCACAAAAGACACACATTAGTTAATTATTGCAGCTTCTTTTTCCATATATAGAAATATCTTCAAATGATAACCTACCTTGGTATAAAAGTTTTGATTTGTCTTCAACATTCATATAATTACTTTCATAATTTTAAGGACTACTTATCTTCCTAGTGTATAAACCACAAATTTTACTTTTAAAGACAACTCTTTCCTTTAAAATAAAATAATTATTAACTCTTTTTTAGTTATATGAAAACTATTACACAGAACTTATGGGCTGCATTCACGTACTAGTGTAGAGGGGACAGATTTGATGTCAATGAAGAAATTTATTATTAGATCTATCTAACTGTCATTCAGCATGCATACAATTTTCTGGGTAAATACACATATCAGTACACTCATTTTTTCATGGTTCAAAAAAAATCTCGAGGACTTGGGTGAAACTAAATGCTCCCACTCACTAAAGGAACTCAGATAAAATGACTTGTAATGAAATTATACTACAGGGACAGATCAGTACCTTGCTCAGAGAAGCTCCCCCATATAGGAGATGGGAACAGACACTGAGATTCAAAGGCAGCCACTATGTAGAAGAGCAACCTCAGAATGCTCAGCACTAAATGAGAAGTCTTCATCAAACCTTCCCCTTAGGATTCAGGGAACCCTTTAGAAGATGTGGCTGAAAGAGTGAAAAAGCCAGAGGGTATGGAGGACACCAGAAAATTCAGACCCTCTTGAAAACCTCTTGCTATCACAGGAGGGATAGGTCATCTTTCAGTGAGAACCAGGAAGCAAATGCATGTGAGGTCTGTCACATGTAAGTCCAAAAGAGAACTCACTCTGTGCAAGTTTGGAACAATGTGGAGGAGTTTTTTTGTAGCTCTGTAGGCTTTTAAACTTTAAGACTAAATGATCTTGAAGGGTATAAGGAGCTTACATGAGCTAAAACCTAAATATCTTGAAATAGAATAAAATTGTATTTTGCCAAAATGTCTATGACATTTCATAGTTCTTAAATGTGGTGGCTGAAAAAAAGATATGTACTGTAGGAAGCAAAGGAAGAAAAAAAAAAGAATGGAGGGCAGGAGAGGGGGAATGAGGGAGAAAAGAAGCAAGAGAAGGCGGTTTTTCTGAGTGTATTTCTATAGTCTTTACAAGAAGTATATACAATTATCAAGGATTAATTTGGTATTCAGTATAAAGATACGGCTAATTTTGGGGGGCTTTTTAAAGCCCAAAACAAATGACACAGAGACCTGTAGATATATTTGTTTTTAATTAATTGAATAATTTTAGTTTTTCTTTTTTCCATTTCTTTTTTTTTTCTCTCTCTCTAAAAGGTAAATTGGTAGTACTTGTTTTTTAAAAATTATTATAACTTATTCATCTTATATCCTGATTATTATCCCCTCACTTATATGTTCCCCTTCCCACCCTCCCTCCTTCTTCTGCCCTAATCCCCTTCCCTAGTCTTCAGACAGGGAGAACTCCTCCCCGACCTTCTGACCACATTATACCAGGTTTCATCTGGATAGCCGACCTCCCTTCTTCAATGTATGTCACAGGACCTCTCAGCCAAGGGGGAGTGATCATATATCCTACAACAGAGTTCATGTCAGAGTCAATCCTCACTTCCTCAACAACCTTAGAGATTGCACTGTCCATTGGCTACGTCTGAACAGGAGGTCTAGTTTACACATGCATTGCCTTGGTTGGTGTAACAGCTTGTGTAGGGCCCTTGGGTCCAGATCCACCAGCTTTGGTGGTCTCCCTGTGGTGCTCCTGAACCCTCTGGGTCCTTCCATTCCCCCACTCTTCCGTACCACTCTTAGCACTCTGCCAAGAGCCCAGCTGTGAGTCCCAAGATCTGTCCTGATTCTCCTCTGGGTGGAGTCTCTCAGAGGACATCTATCATGGGCTAATATCCACTCATAAGTGAGTATATACCATGCTTGCCTGATAACTAAGGATATAGAGCATTTCTTTAAGTGTTTCTTGGCCATTTGATGTTGTTCTGTTGAGAATTCTCTGTTTAGATCTGTACCCCATTTTTAAATTGGATTATTTGGTTTGGTGGTGTTGTATTTTTTGAGCTCTTTATATATTTTGTATATTAGCCCTTTGTCAGATGTGTGGTTGGTAAAGATATTTCCCCAGTCTGTAGGCTGTCTTTTTGTTCAAATGCCAGGGTCATTTGCCATGTAGTTTCATGAAGTCCCACTTATTAATTGTTGATCTTAGAGCCTGAGCTGTTAGTGTTCTGTTCAGGAAGTTGTCTCCTTTGCCAACAAGTTCAAGGCTTCCTTCAATTTTCTTATAACATATTTAGTGTGTCTGTTTTTATGTTGAGGTCTTTAATCCACTTTGAGTCGAGTTTTGTGCAGGGTGATAAGTATGGATCTATTTTCATTTTTCTACACATAGACATCCAGTTACCCAGCATCATTTCTTGAAGATGCTATTTTTTCCCATTGTATGGTTTTGACTCCTTTGTAAAAACTAACGTAACCATAGGGGTGTAGGTATTCTGGGTCTTCAATTTGATTACATTAATAATAAGCCTATTTTTATGCCAATACCATTTTTTTTACTGGTTTGCTATAGTACAGCTTGGGATCAGAGACAGAGAGTCCCATAGAATATTTTTTATTGTACAGGATCGTTTTAGCTATTCTGGTTTTTTTTTTTTTTCATATGAAGTTGAGAATTGATATTTCAAGGTCTGTAAAGAATTGTGTAGGTATTTTTATAGGGATCACATTGAATCCGTAGATTGCTTTTGCTATAATGGCTATTTTTACTGTTGATCCTCCTGATTCATGAGCATAGGAGATCTTTCCATCTTCTGGTATCTTCTTAAATTTCTCTCTTCATAGACCTGAAGTTTTTTTTTAAATACAAGTCTTCCACTTGTTTGGTTAGAGTTACACCAAGATACTTGTATTATTTGTGAATATTGTGAAGGTTGTAGTTTCCGTAATTTCTTTCTCAGCCACTTTCTCAGTACAGAAGGGCTACTGAATTTTCTGAATTAATATTGTATCCAGTCACATTGCTGAAGTTATTTATGAGCTGTAGGAGTTCTCTGGTGGAATTCTGGTGGTCATTTATGTATATTATCCTGTATTCTGTGAATAGCGATACTTTGACTTCATCCTTTCTGATGTAGATCTCCTTTACCTCTTTTTGTTGTCTTATTGTTCTAGTTAGAACTTCAAGGGTAGAGTGTGGGTTGCCTTCTCTAGTCCATGATTTTAGTGGTATTTCTTTGAGGTTTTCTAATTTAATTTGATGTTGGCTATGGCCTTGCTTTGCATAGTCTTTATTATGTTTAGGTATGCATCTCGTATCTCTGATCTTTCTATGATTTTAAATATGAATGGGTGTTGGATTTTTCTAATGCTTTTTTTTTGGCATCTAAGCAGATAATTATGGGTTTTTGTTCTGTTTTGTTTTTGTTTTTGGCATCTAAGGAGATGATCATGTGGCTTTTTTTTTCAGTTTGTTTATATGGTATATTACATTGATGGATTTCCATATATTGAATCATCCCTGCATGCCTGGATTTATATATGCCAGTATTTTATGGAGTATTCTTGCTTTAAGGTTTATAAGAGTAATTGCTCTAAAAATCTCTTTCTTTGTTGCATCTTTGTGTGATTTAGGTATCAAGATGACAGTGGCCTCATAGGATGAGTTTGGTAATGTTCCTTCCAATTATATTTTGTGGATTAATTTAAAGAAAATTGGTATTATCTCTTCTTTGAAAATCTGGTAGAATTCTGTATTGATTCCATCTAGTCCTGGACTTTTTTTTTTTTTAAGACTTGATGACTGCTTCTATTTCCTTAGGAAATAACTTATTTTCTCCATATACAGTAATTGAAATTTTTATTGGATATAGAGATCTAGACTGGCATCTGCGATTTCTTAGGGTGTTAAAGACATCTGCCCAGGCTATTCTGCCTTTTATGATCTCTGCTGAAAAGTCCAGTGTGAAAAGTCAGATGCCATTGTATGTTATTTGGACTTTTCCCCTGGTCTCTTTCAATATTTTTCTTTGTTTTGTACATTTAGTGTCTTGATTATTATGTTGTGGGAAGATTTTATTTTCTGGCCTACTCTATTTGGTATTCTGTAGGCCTCTTGTATGTTTATAGGTATTTATTTCTTTAAATTTGAGAAACTTTCTTCTATGATATTGTTGAAAATATTTTCAGGGCTTGAAAGTGGGACATCTTGTCTTTCCTCCATTTCTATTATTAAGTTTTGTCTTTTGATATTATCCTTGATATCTTAGATGCTTTATTTCAGGAATTTTTAGATGAAACTTTTTCTTTGATGGTTGGATCAAATTCTTCCATTGTATCTTCTGCACCTCAGTTTCTTTTCTTTATGTCTTGTATTCTGTTTTTGATGCTTACCTCTGCAGTCCTATTTTCTTCTCTAAGTTCTCTCTTTCCAAGCTTCCCTCAGTTTGTGCTAATATTATTGTTTTCCATTTTAATCTTCAGATCTTGGACCATTTCATTGATTTCTTTTTCTGATTGCATTTTCCTGCGTATCTTCCAGTGATTTTTTTTTTTTCATTTCCTCTCTATAGGCCTCTGTCATAGTATCTTTCAGAGTCTGCTTGGTAGTATCTTCATGTATTTCACTATGAATATTATTTGTTTCCTCCATTTCATCATCTTCTTAAGGAAAGATCTGAGATTATTTTCTTGTGTTTCAGTTTTTTTTTAATGTGTCCAGGGCTGATTTCTTTGGGATAACTGGATTCCAGAGATGCCATGTTATTTTGGATTTTGTTGTTTGTGTTTTTATGCTGGCCTTTAGCCCTCTTGCTGTCTCTGGCATTGAGTGGTAGTTCTGGTATCCTCCACTGGCCATTGAGAGCAGCTCTTAGGTGAGTGGCTATAGGTTGAAACCCCTCATCTGCAGGGTTCAGGGTACACTTCTGATGGATCAGGCATGTGACCCGACATCAGACTAGAGAACTTTCTGTGGACCAGATGGGAGACATAAGGACAGATGCATCCATGCTCCACACCGTGGAGTCCCCTCTTGACAGGGAGACCCAGGCACTGGTGTTCTGTTGACCCACAGTTCAATCTGAGTCACAGAGCACAGGTGCTGCAATCCACATGCTGGCTAAATGGTAGAAACCATGCCTGTGCCTGCAAGAGCCCGGGAGGCTTCCATGGATTGGCCAGGTGACCTGAGGTCAGTTCCTCCTTTTTTTCCAGATCATGGGGTCTCCTCTGCATTAGAAAACCCAGACATCATTTTGTGGCCCAAAGTTCAGTCCAAGATACAGAGCACAGGTGCTGTGCACTGCTGACAAGTGTGTCCTTGGTTGGTGCATCAGTTTGTGCAGGTCCCCTGGGTCCAGATCTTCCAGCCTTGGTGGTCTCCCTGTAGGGCTCCTGAATCCTATGGGTCCTTCCATCCCCCCACTCTTTCATACCACTCTTAGTACTCAAAGTCCAGCTGTGAGTCCTAGGATCTGTCCCAATCTGCCACTGGGTGGAGTCTCTCAGAGGACATCTGTGAAGGGCTAATATCCACTGATAACTGATAAGTGAGTATATACTATGTGTGTCTTTCTGGGTCTCCATCACCTCACTCAGGTGATCATGCTGGGGAGGTGGCTCGGTGGTCAAGAATTCAGCTTTTGAATACACAGATCACCAGACCAACCACAACAATTCAATGCATTATTTTTTATTTTTACTATTTTGCTTATGCCTTACTTCCACTTGGCTTATTTCCTCCCTTATTTGTCTTAATTGCCTCCTAATTTTAGGAAGCACACAATTTTACCCCTGCTTCTGAGAGAAAGAGGCATACCTCTCATCAAAAGAGAACAACAACAACAACAACAACAACAACAACAACAACAACAACAATAAATAGAACTTTGTACCGCTCATTTCCTGGGTACTGATGAAAATGCTGTTCTCAACTCATGAAGGAGGGAAGCTGTTTGCCTGAAGCATGCTTAATTGATCAGTGACTGGCTGCAGTAAAATTCAGCAGATCCTGGACTGCCTTCTGCTCTGAAATCCCCCCCCCCCCCCATCTCTAGTGCTCAACAGCTCTGTGGTAAAAATCTCCCTTGGCTTGGTTCCCCGGATCTCTCTGAAGACTGCTATGAAGCAGAATATGGGCCCATGCCAGACAGGAAGTTATTTCAGAAAAATCACCCAAGAATTCTTTTTATCTCCTTTCATCACTTGACTCCTGGTTAAGCCTCTGGTGGAAAGTCTGTGAGGTTACTGTCAGGTGTCTACAGCTCAAGGAGGACCAGAGCACTCTGTAATTGGAAGCTTCATCTCAGAATTAGAAGGGACTTTTATCATGGAGGCAGCCTAAAGTCAGACACAGTAATTGGAATTTGGGGGAATCTTGTCATTTACGTACTCTCTCCCAGCATATGGCAATATCTGCAGATGCCAACTGCAGTCATTCTTAATTAAAATCTTTGATGGTACACATACAGAAGTATGAAGGTCTTTCTCTCTGTGCGTACATTATTCAACCAGTCCATATGTCTACTAAGGAAAAAAATAATAAAGGGCAAAACTCTTAAACATTAGGGGTTGATTTTCTTTGATTTAGTGGCATGGTAAAACTACAAGAAAATCCTTATGTAAAATATATAGCCCGATATAACCACAGTGACGATAGGTGACAATGTTATTATCGTACGAACTATAAATATTTAGACAATGCTAATTTTTAATCTTTGACAGCATGTACATAGCTGGGATCATTTACCTTTCATTATTGAAAGAGATTTTTTAAAAAGGCCAGTGGACCCTCTTTCATCATGGAACTTAAAACAAAGGTTGTACAACTCAGGGTGTGCTACATACAAAGTTATTCCATGCAATATATGCACTATTAAAATGCAAGAATACTAAACATGCTTGCTGCCCTGTTTACTGAACACCACAGTACATCAAAGACATACTTTATGGACAGCAATTGTTACAATTATATTGGAACAAGTAATGCAAATTTGTAAGAAGAAAAGATAGAAAGAAAGTGAATAAAATAACTGTGATAAATAGAAGTAATTTCAACATATTTTGAAGTTAATTCACCAGAAACTGGCTATTGTTAAACACAAGTAACTACCCTTCTCTAAAATGGCACATACTCAAATGTTAATAATATACTTCCTTGTTAGTCCTTGGTAAATGGGGAAATAAAATTTACACAAAAATTTAAATATATTGATTGGTGTTAATTTTGTAGACACACTACTACCCCCAAACTTTCTCCATCAAAGCAGAGATTACATATTCATGCTTATTTTTCTTTGTTTCTTTGTTTCTTTGTTTCTTCGTTTCTTTGTTTCTTTGTTTTTTTTCTTTCTTCATTCTTTTTGGAGTGGGGGACATTATTTGGCTTACACTTCCAGATCATAATCCACCATTGGAGGAAGTTAGGACAGGAACTCAAGCAGGCTCTATCCTGGAGGCAGGAGATGATGCAGAGGCCATAGAGAAGCATTGCCTACTGGCTTGCTTTCCTTGGCTTGCTCAGCCTGCCTCCTTATAGAACCCAGGACCACCAGCCTAGAGATGGCACCACTGACAGTGGGCTGGGTTCTCTCCCATTGACCAGTAAATTGAGAAAATGCCTTAGAGCTGATCCCATGAAGGCATTTTCTCAATTGAAGCACCTTCCTCTCTGATGCCTCTAGCTTGTGTCATGTTGTTACAGTAAATCAGCCAATATAAATCACCCTTTGTCAACCTGACACACAAATGCATCACTGTTAAGCTATAACCTTCCCTTTCTTACTCATCCCCAAAATCTATAACTTTGAAAGTCCCAAAGTTTTTACAAATACAAAAACGTTAAAATTTCAGTCCCTTTAGAACAGCCAATCTCTTAAAATACAAAGTCTCTTAACTGTTAGCTCTAGTAAGTAACTTTCTTACTAAAATAAGGGCACAGGCACACTCAAAGCAATGCAAAATCAAACTCCCACTCTCCAGTGTCTGGGATCCACTCACGATCTATCTGTATTTATCTATCCGTCAGCTTTCTCTCGATCATTTATCTGTCATCATCACCTAGTCATCTATATTCTTTCTATTATCATCCTACATATATGTAATAATAATTATAAAAGAAAAGCAGGCTGTCAACTTGAGAAAGATGAGAGGGATTGAGGGAGGGAACATGGTAGTGTGAGAGGATGGAAAGCAAAGGACAGAAAGGATTTATGTGTACCTTAATTAAGAATACATATTTAATGAATAAGAAAACATGTCTATAGATTGAAAAGAAGACTTATATAGGCAAAGACCATTCCAGACAAAAAGAGGCGCATAGTGACCCTAATCCGTAACCTTGTCTGCGTGTTTTCAGGCACAAGAACCAATGCAGATAGAGCCAACTAAGTTAGAGGAAAGGCGATAGAGGGAGAATTCAGAGATACAGTGGGAAAAGTGAGGAGGTCTCATTTTGAGTGAGATAATAAACCAAGGAAGGATTTTAAGCTCAGGCCTATAACAGTGTATGACTCTAGGCTATCTGTGGTGACATGATTACATTCTTCACACTGAGAGGTGGAAGCTGCCAGCATAGCAGGAGTAAAAAAAATCCATTCTCACTCAGCGAGTCTGGTTGTGTGACTACCATTTCTCATTAACTAAAGCATAGTAAGAAACAAAAGTATCTGACTTTCAATTTCCTGTCACTAGAGTCACTGTTCCTAAAACAAATCATAGGGAGCTGAGTGCATGGGGCTGTGAAGTATTGACTACTTCCATCGTCCGGTTTTACCTTTGTGACTGAGGTCATTGGTTTTCTCAGGATTTGCATTTAATGGCATTTGACTCTTCTAGAGGGCGATGGCTAGGCTGTAAACTGTCTTTTATGATGTCAGCAATTCTCCAATGATTTTTCTATCTATATTGTGCTCCCTTAAAATTACACATTCTTTTCCCAATCCTTTCTGCAGGACATACTTTCAACTTAACTGGTTTGTTGTATTGATCATATTTAATTAAAATAAAATTACCTTTGCCTCTTATTAGTAAAAGTATGAGATTCTGCTCCCATCACCCCTTAATCAAAGCTTCATCTTCCATTAGCTTACAATGAAACATTGTTCCATTGTTTCTGGTCTCTAAATGCTTTGAGTATAAATGATCCCACTGATCCTAAATTTCTGAAATTACATACTGATGAATGTGATAAAAGCGATTAAAATAAGAAGCCAACCAATTTACTTTTAGATACCCTAGACTGCATTGCCTTGGGGACACTTAGAGTTAATTTGGGGCAAATAAAATTAGTCCGATTTTATATTATACCCAGAGGTACTACTTTGGTGATTTAGACTTTATACCCTCATGGGAAGATATTACAACTATGGATTCCTGCAATTTAGGATTTTAAAATTCTAATTATCTAATCTCATTTTTAGTTGACACAGTTTTTCAAAAGTGTGGTGGTATTAACTTGCAATTTGGGTGATTTTGGTCAGACTAATTTTTTTTCACAAAAAGTACCAAGGAGAGCCCCACAATTAATGAACTTGTAAGAATAAAAGGATAATTACTGGTCATATGTGAAATTACAAAATAGAGGTATGAATGTGTACTCTTGAATTATGCATAACTTCTAGGCATTCATGAATTTCTTTATGATGTGAATTTCCCAGTTATAGTGGTTTTAAATCTGTCTGCTTGACGAATACTGGTTTAAAAAAAAACAATGTTTTTATGAGTAGAGTGAACTTTTATTCTCAAAACTTGCTATGCTTTCTTTCTGGACTGAGAAGCAAAACGAACAGGATGTTGGTGACAATAGTTAGTTGCCAAATTTGCCTTTTCTGGGCACATTACATGGTGGGCCCACTTCACAGATAAGAAAGCTGAGAGAGACACACAAACGTCTTGCTATGTCACAGCAAGAGTGAGCTAGAAGTCCAGATATCAAACCCATCTGCACTACCCTCGCCTTAATCCGTTACTCTGGTTCTTCATCATAGGAAAATCACCTCTCAAGACCTGATATTTCCAGGTTAAGCTTTTCCTATCGTCTTTGTATGAAGAAATCAATAATGGAGTGAGAGTACTAACACAATTACAACCTGTTATGTAAGGAAAAATAATACTAGAATGCCCAAGATAATGTGCATCCACATTCATGACCTCCTGAAAAGTCAGCAAACTAGGCCTGATTTCAAAGAGGAGTTGGTAAAAATGAACTTGGATCATGAAGATGAAAGTAAGGTTTCTGCTTCGATGGAAGGGGATGGTTTTGGCATAGTGCATCTATAAAGATTAGCTTACTGCCTGATAGAAAAATTGCATCTATTAGTACATTTAATTTTTTTGTGTAAATTTTACTTCCTCATTTACCAAGGACTAATGAAGAAATACATTATTAAGATTTGAATATGTGCCTTGTTAAAAAAGGGTAGTTACTGATGTTTTACAATAGCCAATTTCAAGTAAATTAGCTTCAAAATATGTTCCAGTTATTTCTATTTATTATAGTTCTTTTATTTACTTAATACATTTCTTCTAACTAATTTACATTACTTGTTCAAATATAACTGAAACAATTGCTGTCCATAAAATTTGGCTTTGATGTACTATGGTACTCAGTAAACAGGCCAGCAAGCAAGTTTAGTATTCTTTCCTTTTAATCCGTCATAAAATAAACTGCATAAAATAACTTTGTATGTAGCAAATATGCCACATCCTGAGTTGTTAAACCTTTCACGAAGAAAGAAGTCTCACTGGCCTTTTGATGTGGGCCACTTTGCGAGCTTGAGAGATAACTCTACTTTTGGCAAACAGTGGGTGCAGTCCAATCCATTCTAAGCAGGGAGTGGAATCGCAGGGCTGAATTGCCAATAAATTTAGCAAATGATATAAATTCTCTTATTAAAAATGGCAGCTTCTCAAAACAAAAGAAAACAGCATGAGAACTTGTCAACAGTTTAAATGAAAACCTGGTGGAACGTGTTTGTCATGTTATTGCTTTGGGCTAACAGTATGACATGGAGCAGGTAGAGGGGGCACTGTCCCTCACATATCAGGTGTGAGTATAAGGCTCTAGAATTCTTCAGGGTATGAGGGATGACTTTATGGTATGAGATGTTTATGTATTTGAGTTATCATTGCCATGTTATTCCTAGGAACGAAGTTGAAGACTTTGCGAATGGACGTTGGATACATATCGGAACAAACTCACAACAAATTGGAAGTGTCTATAGAAAGGTGTAGTTGTAGCCTGAGTATGTTAAATGCTTCTCTTTCACATGGGCAGCTCTGACATTTTTAAAATAAAGACAGAAAGTGAGTGAAATGTGGACTTCCAATTTTTTTAAGAATCTGAAAAATTAGTTTGATGTAATTATGTTTATATTTTTATAGCTATTAGTCAAAGTAGCCTTGTGAAGGACTTGATGATTTCCTAATAAATCTTTCATATTAGTCATAATCTTTTCTGAATGTTTCATGTCAGGAAAACACACTGGACATTCACATTTGGTGTTACATGAATTTTATTCCCATAACTAAGAGTGTTAACTTCCAAGCCATTCATTGAACTTTTACGAGGGGCTTTTTTGGGGGCATGGTAAATTTATATAAGCAGTTAACCTTTGAAAATGTGACTTTGAGCACCAGGAAAATGTGCAATATACAGGCTGTTCTTTTAATATTTGGCTACTCCAGTACACAATAGAGGTAAGATGTACACTTTGAAAGTTGACTTTCAAATACTGAGTAAATGATCTTGATACTTGTGATGCGTAATACGTTAGCACTTTGCTTACAGCTAAGGAGAAGGTTTGGTGAGAGCAAGAATGAGTTCAGTTAATGGGTAGATGTGATGGTTAGGGAGCTAAGTAACAAATTGACAGCATCCAGATTCTTCCTAGTAAGTCGGCCTGTGAGAGATGCTTTAGCTTTGGCTCACACTAGTGGTGGTGGAAGCGGGGTGAGAGGTAGTGTTATCTTGATTAGGTTAACTGATGTGGAGAGATGCATCTTACAGTGGCAGGGCCATTCTCTTATTGCAGATCTTAGCTGGCATGAAATAGAGACCCTGCCTGACTACAGGCATTTACAGCTCTTCTTGTGCACATAATATGGTTGGTTGTTTCAGGCTGCAACTCCCTTGGCTCCACCACTGCAATGAATTTGACCTCTAGTTGTGGTTCACAATGCACCGCCATTCTTCCTCAAGTCACAGAATTTTCTCATAGGAACAGTAAAGTAAATTAAAACAGTAGACATTTTTGGTAAATATTGGTCCATAGTAATCTCCCTGGAGCTGTAGACAATAGTTAACAATAGAGTTTAAAGGATATCCAATTCCGATGACATCAGGATTATTGATGTACATAGAATATGCTCATTACTCTTGATCCATTACAAAGAATTGAAGAGCATAGTGTTGAAAATAATGTTGAAGGTTCTAGGGCAAGGAACTCATAGGAACAGAGCATTGTAAACCTTACTAAAAAAATCCCATGGTTCTGTCCAGAGCATTGCTGGATTGCAATGAGAGAAAAGAACCTGTTTTAATATAACTATATTTGAAATAGCATTACTTAAAGCAAATTCAAAGCCCGTTTCTCTAACTAAAGAAAATGAAGCAGTAGGAGTAAATGTCATGATAATCATGTTAAGATGAGTTTGATGAGTTCCTGGTAAAGTACTCATCTCACCATGAATTGAAGATGGAGAAGATACATCCTATATCATGTAATTATATTGCTCCAGGTGTCAGGAGGAATGCAGCAAAGCACAAACTCCTGTTCAGATAGGCTTCTGCAGTCAAAATTATTAAGTAAGACGCTTGTCTTTCTGGATTTTGGTGTATTTGCAGGAATAAGCTTGCTGACTATAATCCTAGTTATTGGGGGAGGGGGAATTACCAACAGCTGTCTCTGTTAAGGCCTGATGATTGTAAAAAAAATCAAATTCATGTAATTTGTGTCTATGCATACCTGAGAAATAAGTATATTCTCTAGATATTAAGTTACAGTCAGAGGAGGCATCCCTATGAACACACTGTTTTGTGCAGCACGAGAGACAAGGATTTCTCCATGACAACAGCATTTTCAGAGGAGCTTCTCTCTTGAAGTTGTCCTTCATGCTGCTCACATTCATCTGAAATCTCTTCTCTGGATCTGAAGTTCATTGATAATAGTTTGTTATGGTGATGGGTTTTGCTTCACCCAGGCATGATTTATTGCATCCTGCTTGCTTGAGGTGACCATGACCACAATTTCTAACTTCGCAGTCAAACAAAAAGTCAGGCATATTATAAGTTGCTTTCATTTCATACATATCTTCACTGTACTGAATTTGCCATGTAATTGTTTCTGATTTTTCTGTCCCAAGAAGCATAAATAGTATAGATTTTTTTTCACTGGAATCTGCAAGGTATCTCTAATGTTCATCTTCCCATGGGTCTCAAAGCCAGGGAACTTGGACTATTACTATGTCTTATGCTCGCATTAGTGAAAAGACAAACAGAACAAGAGGGGAAGGTGTTCACTCTGTTGGCTTTTATGAAGTTGTGGCAATGACAGCTCAACTTTGAGATGAACACAACAAACAATATAACCATTGGCTTCAATGTTAGAGTGCCATATTGCCTTTTTATAAACACACATTTTAGATAGAGGGCTAGGGGTATCTACCGGGAATGGTAGAAAGAAGCATGAAAAAGCTAATTCTGGACATGGTGTCAGTGGAAAATCCCATAACCAGATACTGAGAAACATGCAAACAGCTGGACCACCAAGGTAAAGAATTAGTGGTAGTGAGCAGCAATTGGCGAGCACAGTGGAATTTGAAAAGCCAAAACAAGAAATGATTGCCGAAAAAACTGAGACTTGGAAATAGAGGGTTAAATAATTGTCATTCCATAGTCCTTAACTGCTCCGAGACAAAAGTCTTCTATTCTTTAACCTGATTCATTTTCATTTCACTGAGAATCACGTGGTCAGCCCTGGTCATGGACAGAATTATGATGACTAACCGTCTGCTGTTTTTTTAATTTATATGCTAACCCTCTGCTGTTGCTTATATGTTGCAATGTCACTAGAGTGCTTCACTTTCACCCACTTGCTCCTACTTTTTTCACAGCCCCGAGCCTGTGATGGCTGACCTGACTGGATTTAAAATGATTAGGTTCATACATGTTCTTCCCTTTTTAAGTGTATTTTAATTTATATATTCACCTTACATCCCAATTATAGAAAAATCTAAGACCACATTTATCTGTTTTTCTTTATAGACACCCAGAAACGTCATTAACAATGTTATCATGGAAATCATAAAAATATTTTTTTTCAATGAAGAGTTGCTATTGTGGACTTAGCAGTGACACTTGTTTTACTTAGTAAAAGGAAACCTCATGACATATTCCTATGGGTTTTTTCAATATTCATCATTATCAATATGGCTATTATTCTCATGCTCATGCAACTAAAGAAGAATTTCTGTCATCTTCCTACTAGGATGTTTGATTATCAGAATCTTCCATTGCACTGACACTGCTGAGAATCAAACTTAAAGATACTTTAAAAATATATTTCTTGTTAAGCTTTTAATTAATTTGTTCTTTGATAAATGCATAAATGTATAGAGTTAATTATGATTAATGTAACTCCCACTGTAATCTTTTTACTTCTATTACTGCAACTAACAAGTATCTCTCATAACTCTTGTCTTTATAGCTTTTTTCTTTTGTTATAATTGTGCTTTAGAGACTCACTGAGTTAATCTGGAATATCTGTGTGACTGTGGGTTTAAGACTATCCACTGAAGACTGATGGGACCCTTAGTGGGTACAGAAGTGAACACAGTTACTGTCTCCCCAAACAGAATCCAACAGTAGCTCATAGTTCAAAAAGATGGTATCAGTCCCTAAGGAGCCCAAGTCTGTGGTTGTTGACAGCCCCATTGTTGTGTAAGCCTATTGCAGGCAGCACAGATGCTGTTTGGTTAAAACAAAATTCATTTGTCATTGTCAGAAGACAGCATTTCATGGATCTTTTCCTCACTCCCAGGTTTTACTTTCTTTATTCTCCTTGAAGTTTGGAGGCAGGGTATAATAAGTCAACTATCACTTATTGTATCACTTTGAACATTTAGCAATTTTCATAGCAGAAAAACTTCTCAGGTTATATTCATTCATATATATATATATATATATATATATATATATATATATATATATATATATATATATAATGAATATCAGCTTAATAATTTGATAATGTAGCAAAAGGACTCATAAATTCACCCCTGGAACTTAAACCTTCCTTAGCAATGGAATTATGACTGAGTTTACAGTACCAGGTATGAGTTCCCTCTTGTAGAGGGAGCCTCAAATCCTTAATCAGGGACTGGCTGACTGTTTCCATAAAAGTTATTTCTCTGTTTTACATACATATCACAGTAGTCAATGGGTATCTTTTATAGTGTCTCCATAGCTCTCCCTTTTCAAGAATGTCATAGAGTTGCTGTGTTTGCATTAGTGCCTTACCATGAGGATATGTTTCTGGTCCTCTCAAGTGGTCCACAAACCATTGATTAATGTTGAGTACAATGGTGTAGACCAATATTACCAGTACTGGGAGGAGCGAGGATAGAGGATTCTAAATTTACTGCTACTTTGGGATATAGTGAGATATTCATTAATTTTTTAAAAAATAAAACAAATAAATGTGTAATAAAATAATTTAAAAAGATCAATGGAAGGAATCAGCCTATTTCTTAGGCCTTTCCATTTAATAGTCATAAACATACTCTGGAGAGATAGATATTTTAGATCTGAATTTTGCTACACTATGATAAAATATGCCATTTAAAGGATGAAATGCCCTGAAGTAAATCCTATTAACTTTTGAAGATAAGTAGAAAAATGTGAATCTTCTATGCTATTTCAAAATTTTTATAATAGTCAGCAATAGGTTAAAACTGCATTTTTCTGTATAAACAAACGGCTTTCAAAGTACACATATGAATGACTTTGTTTCTATATATGTTGATAAAAGTCTTTGGAAGTTTAATATTATGAATTTGGGATACAGCCTAGGGTGTATATATATGAATGATATGTATTTGGTAAAAATGAAGAGGAGAGACATATACAGCCAATAGGAAGTGAACTTGTGAATGGACGTATTTACCACACTGGCCCCTGATATCGAGATGTTTATGACAAGTAAGCATTGATTGGGGTCCTCATGAAGAAAACATTTATTTAGCTCCCAGCTTGAGAGAGAATGTCACAGCCCCTTCATTCACTTAGTTCAAGTGAAGACTTCTTGAAGACATTACATCACGGAGTATGGCAATGCTGGAGTCTCAGAAGCAGGTGACCATATCTCTTGAGAGCAATAGATCTGGAAAAAGCAATTTTACCTTTTATACAGCAATCTGCTTAGGAGAACTGACTCAGTTTCTAAATAAAACACCAGTGTTTCTTTAGAGGGCGTTCTCAATCACCTGGATGCCTGTCATTGGCCTTACCTCTTAAAGAATCCAGCATCTCTCAGTCTCCGTACCCAGGGTAAGTTTCTAACACATGACCATTACGGAAAAACCAAATACAAACTGTAGTATGGCTAGTTAAAAGTAAAGAAAATGTTCTTAAAAATCATTTTGCTTATCTATAAAATAATTTAGCTTGTAACAGTTGAATGACAAAATGTGAGCTATTAAAAACAACATTATTATTTTTTTATTTTTTACTGAACAGAATTCATTAATTAAACATTCACATTTCTCTGCACCAAGAGAATACCAATCACTGAATTGTCTTTGGGCTTAATCTTCATTTTCCTTCTTTAACTTACATGTTAATGTTACAAGGACTTTGGAAAGGAAAAGTAAAGAATAGTATGCATATATTACTATTAAATAACCAAACAACACTAGGAATATAATACTAAGAAGAACAAATTAACATGAAAATAATATGCAGAAATTTTAAAACAGTTGTCTTTTCAAATAGCTGACAGTTTATGGTAGAAGTACACATTTGTGTAAAAATAAAACAAATACTTGGGTAGTAAACTACGCATAATAATAAGCAAGTGCATGCATATATGCACTTTATGAGGTATATTACTAATACAGGCACAGATACATGAGTTTAATTACATCCAATGTACTACATAAATTTAAAAATAGCAAAACTAGCAATTTTAATATATATTATATATTAATATAACATATGTTAATATATATATATAGGAGAGAGAAAGAGGGGAGGGGGAGAGAGAGAGTTTATTTTGACCAAAATTAATTGACACTGAAAATACGAAAACCATGATTCTTCAAGTAGACTTTTAATTGAACATGGCACACATTTTTAGAGATGCATTCCAGTAAGCCTGAAATCAAGAAACAGTAAGCAAGACCTGGTTATTTACTCAGAAATACGACATTCGTAGGAGTTGGACAGTGGAGGGCTTGCCTAGGTCAGAAATCCTACAGAAAGCCAGTTAACGGTGTGCAATGAAGAACGGATGACAGCATGGCCCTACAGAAGGAGACGGTGGATTCCGGATTAGTTTTTCTTTTCTCACTTTGTCTACAATCCTTGTAACCTGACCTCAAGTCATTCTTGTATCATTCTAAAAGATTAGTGTTTATTCATTTATTCTTCTTTTAAATTATACCTTTGTTGACTGGTTTTGATTCAAAGATTTGAAAATCCCTTTGCTTATTTTCAAAAAGCTGTTACTTAAAATGCACAATTTTTGGGCCGGGCGAGGTGGCACAGGCCTTTAATCCCAGCACATGGGAGGCAGAGGCAGAGGCAGGTGGATCGCTATGAGTTTGAGGCCAGTCTGGTCTAAAAGTAAGTCCAGGACAGTCAAGGCTACACAGAGAAACCCTCTCTAGAAAAACAACAACAACAACAACAAAAACAAACAAACAAAAGCACAGTATTTTGCACATGGCACTGGAACAAGAGAGTAAATGATTTCTAAAATCAATTTGTTCTCTACTTAGAGTGACATCAACAGAGTACACAATTTACTTATTTTGTACATCAGTATATTAGCTGAAAACACAATTTAATTTTTATGAAATTTTGAAAAAAACATGAAGTGAGAATTAATGTTTGATATTGTAATTAAATTATGCATGCAAAAGTTAGGATATATTTCAAAAAGATTATATTGACTATATAACTGCAATATACCCTATGGTGTTACTGTTTCTAATATAAGTACCTCAAAAAACTAGCTGCACTATTAAGAACTTGACAAATAATAATCCAAGTTCCAAGGCACAAATATGATAAAATAATGTAATTGTTTATTAAGATAAAACTACACACTATCTATTAAGTAAACAATGGAACATTAAAAAGCTCACAAAACACACTATCAAACATTAAATGGGAAAATTTTCTTGGTAGCCTGCTGTCCTTCCTCTGAGTGCCACTAGGTCTCCCCCTCCAGGGGACATGGTCAAATATGAGGCACCGGAGTATGTGTGAAAGTCAGTCCCCATTCTCCACTCAACTGTGGAGAATGTCCCGTCCATTGGCTAGATCTGGGTAGGGGTTTGAAGTTTATCGCCTGTATTGTCCATGGCTGGCCATGGTTTGAGAGGGACCCCTAGGCCCAAATCTGCCTATCATAATGTTCTTCTAGTATATTTTAAATAGATAATCTTTTTAAAAGTAAGTTGGAAATGATAGCTTAGTACAAATGTCATTACTCAGTCTTTACTTCTTCTTCTTTGTAAACAAATTATAAATACCACCAAAACAGAGGAAAAGCGAGTTTTTGTGTGCATTTGTGTGTACACATGTTCATGTCTGTATATCTTACCTTCAACATATCCTTGTAGTAGAGAGCTAAAAGCTTACTGGGCTAATGTGTGTGTGTGTGTGTGCCCATTTTATTTTATAAAAGCCTACTTGTATATATTTAAAAAATACTCATCACCACATCAAGTATGCTATGAATTTAACTACTAGTTTTATGAGGCTATTTAGGAAGTATGAAAGGTTACACTGCAGGTTTTAAAAGAATTGCCACATGATGATGGAAAACATCAAATGTGAAATATGATAATAATAACAGCAAAATGTGAGATTACCCACATCATAATCAATATTTATGTATATATTGATAAACAGAAACCACATGTAGATTAACTATATAACATTTGTGTAAATGACAAATATAGCAGATAAACCAGAGTGATTGATTTGAATATAAACCTGTAGACATTTTATACAAAATATAACAGTATTTCTATAAATTAAAGGTCCACAAATAACTCCATGATTTAATTTAGCAGTTCTGCAATTCATTAGTTTGTAGACCTTTTCAAGTTATTGTGCTCATTTTCGTGAACTCTGAAACCCAAATATTACTCAGTTCATCAAATAATAGAGCTGTAGCTATGCTGTATGATCCAGGACTGAGAGGGTGTGTAAAGGAATCCCAGTGGTGTCATCCAGAAAAGCAATACGCTAATGTTATTCATAGCACTGATAATATAACACCAACAGAATGTGCGTGCTATTGTCACTAAGAGTCTCTTTAAGATCATGCTATTTGTCGTTACTCATCTGTTTATGTACCTATGGGGAAAATGAAAAAAAAAACAACACAAATTCATTTCAGTAAATACTATTTGGGTAGTGAAATTGTAATTATATTTCTTTCATGGTGCCTTCAGAGTTCTCAGCCCTAAATGAACCAATATATCACCTCCTTCAGGGCTTAAGGAAAATCACATAAGAATGAAGGAAGGACATGGGGAGAGTACGCTAAACGGTATACTCCGGACATTACAAGGTCAGTAGACTAAGAACCTCACTGCAGCTCTGGTTCCTTGCATAAAACCTATACAAGATTGGGCCAGGCACCATTTGCCAGGCATAGGAGAAGAGCTGGCGATTTTCTATCCCATGCTGAGGGACAACGGACACACAATGATTGTGATGGGAGAGGTGCCATTATTTTTAGTGGTACAGCCACTAAAAAGTTGTTCACGGTCCAGTAACTACCCTACCCACCCCACCACATCAGTGCACATGCAAGGCATTATAATTAGACCCAGGGGGGTTAATTTTAAACACACACACACACACACACACACACACACACACACACACACACACTCACTCAGGAGGGGTCAGGAGGTGAATAAGATTAGTAACAGAGCTGGAAAGGATCAAAATTCATTACACACAGGCATGAAATTATCAAAGAATTTAAGAAAAAGCAGTTTTTTTTTTCTCTCTAAGGCAGACCTTGAGGCTGGCAGGCGTACTGTGCTATAGTAGCAATGGGGGCTTTTGCTTATAATTGAAAAGGCAGAAGGAGGCACTGGTTGAAAAAGAGCTACTATGGGATTTTAAATTGCTACAAAAAGGTCAGTTTTAACTACAACACAATTAATCTAGCTGCTTGCAGCACGAGTTCTTATTGAAATTAGGGCTGTTATAGTTCTACGAAGGATTTTTTTAAAAAGCTGTTAATATCCGTCAGAATAATGGAAAGTGTAATTATCGTCACAGTGCGTGGTGCCACCGAAACCTCTTTATTCTGTGATTGGAGCTACATAATGACAGATAATTGCTGCGACTGTATTGTCTGTTCAAATATAGTACCTCAAAAATTTACTTTATTTTAATTAAACATCTTTATGATTTTAAAGTTTGGCTTACTTTCATAGCCAAGCAAATTCTATTTATATCTCATATTGCTGCATTACTCTAACTTTCATTAGCCACTTCTACATCCAGTTGTTCAGTTCTAGACAAACTGACCTTATCCCACTTAGAAAGAAATCATATGCAGCGTAAAAATAAATGATTAGGGTACTTCTTTGTTTTTGCAAGGAACTGGATAGAAAATTAAACCTAGAAAGGATTTCAACAGTATTTACAAATTTAGTTTTTCCTCTTCTAAGATGATATCATGAGGTAAACAAAGTGTTTAGAGTCTTAATCAAAAAAAGTTAGAAACCATCTATAGTAAATATATTACAAAGAGGAGATGATGAAGAGCAATTGCTACAAAAGACCTTTCTCAAAGTTGTCAAGTCCAGCTCGTCCCTGTAAGACTCAGGCCAGTCACAGCAATGAATTGCTGAAATTCATTGTTGCTTTCAACCAGTTGGTTATGCACAGGTGTATTGTCTTGACGTCTCACCTCCCCAAAACTTCTTGCACATGTACTCACTCCAAGTTCTATGAGGAGCAAACTCTTCACCTCTCCCCCCAAAATGAGCACAGGTCACAAAACATGCCTTGCTTTCGGGAGCAGATACAGCACAGTCCAGTCACCAGCATTCTTGAGCACTGTCCCACAGCGTTGTACTGGGTGCCCTCCTCCTTTCCTACTCTGACTGTGTGCTTGGTGTTCAAGTGTAGATCCAATCACAGAACTTTTGGTGAATGGCATGCCCTTTACTTATGCTTCTTGAGTTCTCCTGAGCAACTAAAGTAGACATTCAGGTGAAAGAGAAAACAAAACAAAACAAAACAAAACAAAACGAAACAAAACAAAACAAGGCAAGTAAATCTAAAAGTCCATTCAATTGAAACTGACCTGTTGTGGGGAACCATGGTCAAATAAACTGGACAGCTGGCGTCTTCGGGATATGAGCCTTCAGTTCAAGGACCCATCTCAGGCAGAAAGCTGGGAACAAGGGAGCGACCAGAAACCAATGGGATGCAATCCTTACCTAGGACTTGGGCTGCTTTAAAATCTGAAGCCTGCCTTCAGAAAAATCATTAGCAATTAATGGTTTCTAATGGGAGAAACCATTAGCAATAAAATTATTATTTAATAGTCAGTTTAAATAATTTACTGCTTGAATATGACCAAAAGTTAGGGATGTCAGGCACACTGTAAAGAACAAGTATTCAGATCTAAACACAGTTTAAAAACATTCTAGACAGAATGTTCTTCTCACTGACTTGTGTTTTCCTCTTGGTCCTCACTTTCTCCACTGGTCTAAACCACTGTCCTGTGGTAGTGTTCCTGTAAGATAACTATTTATTATTAGAAAGATCCTGACTTGTCTTGGCTCCTGGTTGCCTGCTCTTTGTCTTCCTAGTACATATACCCTATGTTCTATGTAAAGAGGGCTCTTTGCTTCTCTGCAAAACACACTACTGCCTCTGTTCCTAATGTCAGACCCTTCTTTTCATGTCCTTTGCCTTTTGTAAACAATATTCATGTACTCAACTTTCGTCTAGATTTCAGGACAAACTCAAATGCCATATTTAATTTTTAAAAATCCCTCTTTCTTATTCACATTTGAATGCTTCAGTTTTATAACACTTTTAATTCCTCTCCTAAAACAAGTATTCGGGACAAGTCAGATGACATATGGCAGATGGCAGAGAAGATAAAAGCTGCTTGCCACCATGGCTCACCTGCTGGGCAGCTGGAGTAAAACTTCTTAGAGCTTGCCCCTGGCCTTCACATGTGCATCACGGTGTGTACCCTCCCCTTATTCATTCACAAGGGAATACATATAAATTAAAAACACACTAGTAATAGTCAAGTAAAAATTTAAGAAAAACAAATAATATAATTTTAGTAATTCTTCATGTGCTTATTTTCTCTTAATTATTTGCAAAGTTTTCTAGCTAAGACTGTACTCTAAGCCAGGTGCTATGGCACATGCCTCTAATCCCAGCACTCAAGAGGCAGTGTCAGGGGGAACTCTGAACTCAACGCAAGTCTAGTCTACAAACCTAGTCCTATAAAGCTAAAGCTACACAAAGAAACCTTATCTCAAAAATCAAATCAAATCAAAACAAAACAAAACAAAAAGTACAAACAAACAATGTACTCTAGTCATGTCAAAAATAATATCACATTTTAATTCCACATCCTATGTTAAGAATATGAGATTTCCTTTTTTGTTTTATTTTGTTTTGATTATAAGCAATCATCTAAGCTAACAAAGGGAATTCACACTGTTACCTCAGTCTGGCTCAAGGAAGACATTACTAAGATGCTTTTTATGTGTTGCCACTTATAAGTCACATACTGTGTTGGTTGTAAAATGTAACATTTATAAGGACAATTATTTAAAGTAAACAGAAATCTTTCTACTTAATGAAAATATCATATCTAGTAGGACAGTTCTCTAAGTATTTTAACCCTTTGTTCCTGGGTATACTAATTATAATCAAAGCTTTTTAAAAATAGTGTAACTAATAAATTTTGTGAATAAGATTGCTTAGATTTCAATTACAGAAGGAAAAGCATCTGTGCACAGTGGGAAAATATCTAAAAATGTTTTCCTTAGAAGTTGATAAAATAACTTGTCATTTTCTTTGTATTAACTGATGATGCAAAACTGGATGAGTTCATTAATCAGATTTCCTACAGAAGATGAAAAAAGGCAGAATTTTACAATCAGTCGTACACACTTTATGGGAGATACAGATAGCATGTGGGAGGGCTGGTTGCAGTCCGAATTATGTTTCCAAAAGAAAAAGAGGGAGAAATAGAATAAATATTATAAACACCACAGCTCCTAGAAATCAGAAACAAATGTCTAAAAAGTATTAAAAATATGAGGAAAACAATGACAATCTTCGAACTGTAGTTAACTTCAAATGTGTATTTGATTATGCTACAAACAATTGTCACTTCTTTATTATTATATTTACTTCACTTTCCCTTGATTTTTAATACCACCGTACATAGCATATATATATACAACTTGCTTTTGAGCCAGTGGAAGATTTTTTTTTAAGTTCTTTAATATCTGTCATTGACCTTCAAGGATCTTTCACTGTAAACCTTTCAAGGCTTTAAAACACCTTTAGTGTAATGACAGTAAACATCATTAAACTTAAGTCTTCTCTGAGAATATTATGACAAGGTCAATAGTGGGCAATTGTCATTGGTAACAACAAAACCTGATCTTTTGAATGAAAAATTGAACATTTATACTTGTACCTGTCACTAAGAGTGTGACAATGTCCCTATTCATGAAGACATTTCTGATGAAATTAGTGATGATAGAAATAAACAAGATTAAGAAAGAAACCACACTACACACACACACACACACACACACACAGAGAGAGAGAGAGAGAGAGAGAGAGAGAGAGAGAGAGAGAGAGAGAGAGAGACAGGCACACACAGGCAAACACACACACACACACACACACATGCATACACACACACACATTGATGATTGGCGTTCCTTGTCCTTTCTTGCCTGATAAAAATGCTATCAGCATCTTTTTTTTTTCTCTTACCATCTGCTTTTTTTTACTCATTTTTAAATTCTATTTTTAATAACTTTTAAACTTATCCTTCTCCCATAGATTACATCTAGACTCAGTTCCCCTCCATCTTTGCCTCCCAGTCCCCCTTCCCTGCTCCTTTGCCCATCCTTTCCTCTGTCATTTCTCTTCAGAAAAGGCTAGGCCATTCATGGATATCAACCAAACATGCATATCAAGTTGATGTGAGAATAGGCACCTCCCCTCTTATATAGGCTGGATAGGCAACTCAGTATGAGGTAAAGGGTCTCAGAAGCAAGCACGAGAGTCAGAGACAGCCACTGGTAGGAGTCCCATAAGGAGACCAAGCTACTCAACTGTAACATACCGACAGAGGGCCTAGGTCAAACCCAAGCAGGCTCCCTGGTTATAGGTTCCGTCTCTCTATGAGTCCAGGTTAGTTGATGCTGTAGGTTTTCTTGTGGTATCATTAACACTTCTGGCTCTGAAAATCTTTCTCTACCTCTTCAGTAGAATTCCTCAAGCTCTGCTTAATGTTTCTCTGTGACTGTTCTCATCAGTTGTGGGATAAAGTTTTTCTGTTGACAATTGGGATAGACACTAATTTATATAGCAGAATATCATCGGGCATCATTTATTTTTTTCTATTTTGTCAGTCCTGTTTGTTTCTATCCTAGGTTCCTGGGATACCCAGGCTCTGGGTCCTGGCTCTCCAGGCAGTGTCAGGAGTGAACTCCTTGTGGCATGGATCTCAACCTGGACCTGGTTGGTCACTCCCACAATTTCTGCACCACATTTACCCCAGCACATCTTGTGGGTGGGTTGGTGTCCCAATACCATTTTCATCATATTTACTCCTTTTTACTAAGTTTACATCTCTATTAAATCTATTAATCCAATCTGTTTGGCCATACTCTGGAGCATGATCAACCTACCAGGGGCCACATTGCTAAAAACTTCTTCCTCTCCCAGACTCTATAGCTCCAAGGCTAGAGGAAGGATTTCCTGCCCTTCCTCTCCCCAACTAAGTTCATGTTCCATGGGGCCACTTAGGTGTCTTGAGATAATGTACATTTTGTGAACACGCATGCCCCTCTCTCTCTCTCTCTCTCTCTCTCTCTCTCTCTCTCTCTCTCTCTCTCTGTTTATTTTGTGAAGGAAGAAGTTAAAGTAATTTCTATGAATATTAAAATCTATCTCTCTGACTCTCAATAAAATACCTGGACTTCAAAGCTCAATATGCTTCTCTAGTCAGCTTTTCACTGCATGTGTTATTACCCATTGTTATTGCTGGAATTGGGCACAACTTGATATGCATCTGTTTAGAGAATTAAGCATGCTGTTGGTCTTGGGGCTAATGAAATAATGAATAATGAAATACCCTAAATAAACAAATAGTGAAAATGAAATATGCTAACTCTCTTAACAAACAGCTTCCAAATAAACAATGGTTGATGCTGCAAAATTCTGTATAGAAAGAAAAAGACCATCAAAGGCTCATGTTCAGAACCTGCAGTGTTCAATGTGGTGAGTTCAAAGAATGCTAATGAAGCAGAAGACCACAAGGTATAAGGTGTTTTCTGGTTTTTCTTGCTTACTGAATGCATGTGGAAAATAAAGTGTACAGAAACCCTTTGGCTATAATCTTTGAATCCCATTAGGCAATTCTCAGCACATGCCCTTCTGCTTTCTGTTGCAGAAGCAAAAATCTGCCCAATGTTCATTAGTCATGCATGCATTTTGAATTGCTAATCATTTGCCTAGCAAGGGTTATATACATATTTTCTCACACACATGCATGTACACATATTTGCACAGAGAATTTCTTTGTGGAAAGCTAAGGAAAATAAATAATATTTCAAAGAGGGACTTAGAATAATTTAGAATGATCCAGGGGATCTAGCAAGATTACTGATAGACTTTCATTCTCCTACAGCAAATACTATTGTTTTTGGTCAAATCAAGAACTAGGCACAAACATTCTCAAGGGCAGTAAGCTGTAGTTTTTGCCTCAAGAGTTCTATCTTTTAAATGTAAATATAGCTATATAGTCCACACTGTTGAAGAATTGAAACATGATATGCAAGTAAAAAGAGATGGCACTCAGAGGAAGGCATCAAGAAGAGACTTGATACCCTATGAGCATATACAGGGGGAGGTAATCTCCCTCAGGAACAGTCGTAGGGGAGGGGAATAAGGGGAAAATGGGAGGGAGGGAAGAATGGGAGGATACAAGGGGTGTGATAACCATTGACATGTAACAAGAATAAATAAAAAAAAAAGAGATGAACTTTGGGAAACTATTAGGGAGTAAAATATGTTACAGAGAAATCTGTGTAAGCCCGTGAGAAAATGAGCAAATTGAGTTGTCTTGAAAAGAGGAAGAAAGATGAAGTGAGAGGAAGAAAAACAGAGAGGGATGGAGAAGAGAGAGAGAGAGAGAGAGAGAGAGAGAGAGAGAGAGAGAGAGAGAGAGAGAACATGAAAGAGTGCTCAGAGAAATAGAAAACAACATTCTGGTAGGTGAAAGGTTTGAGGGTCCGTTATCGAGGAATCTGGACAGAAGACTCCACACATAAGGACATTGTGTTCAATTCCTAGCACCCAAAAGGTGGCCCACAACTGACCATCAATATCTCCATTTCCAGGGGAGCTGATGATTTCTCTGTCCTCCATGGGCATCATGTAAGTGCACAATGCACAAACATACACGCAGATGACCAAACACCCATACAAATTACACAGAAGAGCCATGGGGAAGGGTACAAATCTAGAAAGGTGATTTGATTTGGCAAAGGATGAAACTCTCTGGCAGCAAGGGTTTCCCTGAGACCCAGGAAGATATCACGGTGAATCACATTATAGAACATTAAACAGAGATGTTTTGACACATGTTAGTGCCAATTATATCCTAGATTAAAAGCTTTCCCTTGAATCACATAGTTAAAATTTATAAGTGTTAGCATTATGTTATGATTTCAGGACCCTACAAAGAGAATATTCCTGGAGATATAGCTCTGTAATAGAATTTGCCAGCTTGGGAGGCTCTGGGTCCAATCCCAGTCACATTCCCAAGGTCCCTGAAAGACTGTAGTAATTTTTAAACCTTCAATAAGTTATTTTGAAAATGTATGTGCTACTTGCTTTTACATATATTCTGTATAATGTTTCTCCATTCTTTCTCCCTAAGAATGCAAACTTTACTTCATATTCTTTAAAAGACAGAGGAGTTATAAATGTTAAATAAGTCTAAGTTAAAACAAAAGAGAGTGCAGCAACACCACACTTATTAACTATTGCCATACAATTATACAAAAGGAGCACTTTGATAAAATATATACTTCTTAACCTAGTGTGAAGGACCATTGTAGCCTAAGATATTAACCCTGGCAACATCAGTGGAAAAGCAAACAAGGGTGTTGTTAGTGATTTCTTTAGACCTGGCATGACTTTCTCCCATTATAATGGAGCAAAGATTGCTGTAGTGACTCACAGAAGACCTTGACCCTGCAGTTATGTCAATTAAATAACTAAAACAATAAAGATAGACAGTTCTGTCCTAATGTCAATGGAGCTATTACTGTTTCTCCTGTTAGAAGTCTCCAGACCTTCCCCAGAGAGTCTAATCATCTTTGCCTCCTGTTGTTAAGACTTACTTGGGATTGGAGGTTGTACTAGAGAATGGAGGGAGTGCAGTGCTTGCGAAGAGTTAGGGCTCAAAGATGCACTATTCTCATGGCTTCTTTTCCATGGTAGAGTGGGGATTTTCAATGGTAGAGCTGACTCTTTAAGTAATGTTCCTGTAAGCCACCCGATAAGCACATTGGTTCATATAGCTGAACTTCAGATCATTTCTTCAGCCTCTTGGTCCCCCAGCTGGAGAAAACTGATATTTGGTTGCTCAAAAAAAAAAAAATCCCCTATTGATGTTTGAAGGAGTTGACAAGGGTGAGATATGAGGTGGATTAGATTCCCTAATAAAGAACATAAAAATAAGAAAGAGAAATAAAGTTAAAAATCTTAAAAGACTTTAGAGTGGGAGGAGGTCCCATGTTAAGAACCTGAAAGGTACATGTGAAGAAAAAGATGAGAGTCAGCATAGCTGGTGACAAGATTTCTAGTTCTGAAAAGATGAAAGCTTCATATCTGTGTCCTCCTAGAACCACTCTGATTGCATCTAAATAGATACTGACAAAACAATTTAATTTAATTTCAAAGATACACACTGTTTTAGCATCCTGGTTCCGCTCAAACTAAGATATCAGCCAAGGACAATACAGATCTTTTGGTAAACACCTACACAGATCTAGCCAATGGGCAGAACATTTTCCACAGTTGAGTGGAAAGTGGGATATGACTTTCACACATACTTTGGTGCCCCACATTTGACCATGTCCCCTGGATGGGGAGACCTGGTGGCACTCAGAGGAAGGACAGCAGGTTACCAAGAAGAGACTTGATACCCTATGAGCATATACAGGGGGAGGTAATCCCCCTCAGGAACAGTCATAGGGGAGGAGAATAAGGGGAAAATGGGAGGGAGGGAAGAATGGGAGGATACAAGGGAGGGGATAACCACTGAGATGTAACAAGAATAAATTAATTAAAAAATTAAAAAAAATTAAAAAATGAAAAAGACCTCAAACAAAATCATTCGCCATTTTAGAAATGAGATAAGAGTTTATCATAATATGACTAATTATTAGGCAAGCCTGAGTGGATCATTGTTTAAATACCCCTGTACATACAACTTCAAACTTGTACAAGACTATTAAATATTAGTCTGCAGGATAGCTGTGGGGCCAGAGTCTCCATTAGCGTCAGTGTTCATTTCTGTACTTATGACACGTTCTCCTTCACAATGAGAATACTGTAGAGTATTTAGCATCTAGGAATACAGTTTCATCTTAATAAATTAAATACTGAATGGCTTTTCAGATTCATAGTTAACATCTGTTACCCATAATTAATTTTCATCATTAATGATTCAAAAACACTCAGCATGATGTGAGTCATTCTAATTCTGTCTGCAGTAGAGCAGAATTTTCAGCTTGTGGTCATTCTCACAAGGAATTACTGCAAAAGATGCTACCAAAAGATGCCCTCTGGTGCCATGTGCCTGTTCTGGATGTTGCCCATAGGTCTCTCACTCCTGTGTGCTAGCTAACTTTGAAGGAAACAGGTGCTGCCTGTGGTTTCTGGAGTTGCAGTGGGATTTTCTTCATTTGCATTAAATACCCACATAGTGTCTCACTTAAGGTTTGTCCTTCTCCTAAGGATACTTACAAATTAGAGATAGCAGAACTCTTTAAAAACTACAATTAAATGTATAAGTTTAGTTCAGTTTCTCTCCATCATTTCCTGCACACTCTGCATCCCCTTATTCACGTCAAGAAACATCATATAATTTTTAAAATGGAGAAAGATTGGCAGTGAAGAGAAGGGTGGGAAGAAATTAGGAACATAGGAAAAAATAATTTTCATACTCTTTTTTCCATCTTGGTAACTTAGTTTTAAATAGCAAGACTAAGTACATTGCCCCAAAAGCATGATTCAATGAGCACACCACAGCTGTTTTTACTGAGGACAGGGACATTTGAATTTCTGAGATTATTAGAAAACTTGTTAAAATTTCATGGCATTTCTTCTATAAAAATAATATCCAGCTGTGGTATGAACTTCTTTCTAGTGTAATTTTGTTTGGAGGAAAAACTTCTAGTAAGATGAAGCAAAGTTAAAAAAAAATTGAATAGGTTCTTTAGAATTGCAGAGGGACCACAAAAGTCAATACTACTTATAAAGGAAGAACAAGCACTTAACAGGAGGAGGAAGGTTAAAGATTTGATTATGCAGGCTTAAAGTACCAAAGACAAGGATAACTGCCTACAGTGGATTTGCATATAGTGGATACTGTGACAGGATTAGTTGTGTAAATATTTTATTAAGAGAAGCAGCTACTGGCAAGGATGTGGAGAAAGAGGAGCACTCCTTCATTGCTGGTGGGAATGCAAACTGGTACAACCACTTTGGAAATCTATCTGACGCTTTCTCAGAAAACTGGGAACAGGGCTTTCTCTCAAGACCCAGCTATTCCACTCCTTGGAATATACCCAGAAGATGCTCTACCACACAGCAGGGACATATGCTCAACCATGTTCATAGCGGCCTTATTTATAGTAGCCAGAACATGGAAACAGCATAAGTGTCCTTCAGTAGAAGAATAGATAAAGAAACTGTGGTACATTTACACTATGGAATACTAGTCATCTATTAAAAATGAGAAATTTCTAAAATTTGTGGACAAATGCATGGGACTAGAAATGATCATAATGAATGAGTTACCCAGAAACAGAAAGAGTCAAATGGTATATACTCACTTATATCTGCATATTAGCCCAAGGGGCATGTCCCATGAAAGTCTTCACTTACCAGGAAAGTGGGACAGAGGGGAGGACATCCTATTGGACTCTAGGTGAGAGAAGCATGGGAGAATGGGGAAATAGAAGGATCCAGAGGGTCCTAGAACCCTACAAGAAGAACATTGTGATGGGTGGATCTGGGCTCAGGGGTCCTGCTCAAACTATGGCACCAGCCAAGGACAATAAGTGCAGTTAAATTTGAACTCCTACCCATATCTATCCAATGGACAGGACATTCTCCACAGTTGAATGGAGAGGACTGACTTTCACATAAACTCTGGTGCCCCATATTTGACCATGTTCCCTGGATGGGGAGGCCTTGTGGCACTCAGAGGAAGGATAGCAGGCTACCAAGAAGAGACTTGATACCCTATGAGCATATACAGGGGGAGGATGTCCCCCTCAGACATAGTCATAGGGGAGGGGAGTAGGGGGAAAGCAGGAGGGAGGGAGGAATGGGAGGATACAAGGGATGGGATAACAGCTGAGATGTAATATTAATAAATTATAAAATATTTTTAAAAAGGAGAAGCAGCTGCTAGAGGTAATATTGGGAACACTACTGGGACTCGGTGAGCTTTAGGACCAATGCAATCCTAGTTTTATTATGGAGGAAAATCAAAGCAATAAAAAGGAAAAATTCTGGGGCTACATCTCACTTCTTAGTTTTTTGCCTATCATGCAAGAGGTGCTAGATTCAATATCCACCACAGTATGAGCCAGGAGAAGTATCACAGGCCTGTAATCCCATCACTGAGGAGGTAGGGAGAAGAAGGCAGGAAGTTCAGTATCATATCCAGAGCTATTGCATGATTTTATGTCAACTTGACCAAATCTGGAGTCTTAGAGGAGAGAACCAATTGATAAGCTTCCTCCATAAGATTGGGTCATAGGCAAGCCCATAAGGAATTTTCTTATATAGCAATTTATGAGGCAGGACCCAGTACACTATAGGTGGGGATAATGGTGCTGCCATGAGAATTTTTTTTGTTTTTGTTTTTAACTCAGGTTTTTTATATGAATATGTGTTTTTTAAAATCTCAGGTATGGGATATGAAGCTGCTTCAGATTGTCTGCAGCAGCTGACTATGATTTGTCTTATGCTCTAGGAGGGGAGTGATTTTTGCCAGCTGCAGATAGTTTACATTAGGAATCCTGGGGCCTCTGCAGAGGATAGATCCATTCCAGAGCCTCGTGAAAGGCAGCTGCTGCTGTTTTCCCTGCTCTGTCCTGCTGCTGCTGCTGCTGCTGTTTCCTCCTGCTGCTTTTACAGTTTCTTCGATTGCTGGGTGCTGGTTGGAGATAACTTGAATTTGAAGACTGGACTTGCCCCAAGGAACCCGATGACCCTAATCAGCCCTTTGCAGTCTAAAGAGTTCTTCATCACCTTTCCCTGTATCCTTCTTTCTCTCCTACCTAGTGTTGGGGGTTGAAGGGACTGGGGTTGAGAAGGGTTGTAGGTAAAATAACCCAATAAGTAACCAAAAAGTATGGTTACACATGGATTAGTAGTCTGGATACTATAAGAAAGGAAAGGAGGAAGCCAATTAGCAGCACGCCTCTACAGCATTTTGCATCAGCTCCTATCACCAGTTTTCTGACAAAGCAGTGACTCCCTCAGTAGACTGTGGTTGAGGATATGATAGCCAAATGAGTCCTTCTTACTCCCCAATTTATTTTTGGTCTTGGTGTTTCATCACATCAATATTAACACAGACACAATGGAGACAGATCCTGAGATGCTTTTTGATCAATACTTACATGTGATACGAAAATCTCTATAGTTGATATTCACATTATTGTGTTTACTTAACTAGCCAAGAACAATTGTCTTTGATCTTTGGATCTGTTTTACTTTTATGATCCTTACCAATCAGGCCACTGGCCATGAATCCTTATATTGCCTGTTGGTCTGCTTCTTTCTACATGCCCAGTCAGCCATTCTCCAATTTTCAAGTCACAGATAGAATGGGAGAAGTCTTGGGCCCTGTCAATGCTCATACTAACAGTGATCAATAATGGTGAATCAGGTCCTCAACAGTAATGTGCCACACCCACTCCACTAGAGTCTGTGTGACATGCAGCCTTATTGGCTCAGAGGATGCTCCGACATCGATCAGGTGGTGGGGAACCAGATTCGAGAGGGTCCCCGGCAGAAGCCCAGGTATTTGTTGAGATGAGCATCCCGAGTCCTGGGTGTACAGAGCCTGGTTATTGGCCTACTTCTGCTTTTCCTCCTTCCTTGCTCTATAATCACTCACGCATTCTTATTAAGTCCACCTCCAGGGCAAGGCCGTTCTTACCCTCTGAACATCTCAGTAACTGAGAAACCTGATGTGAGTCCATCGGGAAATGAACCAATGGTGGCCATGGATGAAGTAGTTATACAGAAAGCTGAACGTCTCATATTAAACATTACCAAAAATGTGACTGTAAATGAAACTACACCTTGGGGGTGAAGCTGTTTGTGCAGTTGATACAGAAAGAAAATGCGACTGTGCATGAGGCACTTGACAAATGGCAACAGCTGGAGTATAGGCTAAAGAATTCTAAGAAGAGAAGGCATATCCAGGAATGTGAGGATAGTGAGGAGAATGAAGCAGTCCTGGGAGTTCCAAGTAAAACAGAAAATGGGACCACTTAGGACTGGATTGAAGGGAAATTGTGGCAGAGACCCAAATACAGAGGACCATAGCTCTAAGAACTACTCCCTACCCTCCATTATCATATATAGGAGTGTATGATGAGGATTTAACACGATGGGTTACTAAGGATGGTAAAAAGATAAGATATTAGGACCTGAGTCCCTGGGAAAGAATCTTGAGGGCCAGACCTCCATGGTGCACTTTAACTGCAGCAGAGAAAAATGACATAATTACACAACTCACCAAGGTGGTAGTAAAGTATGGTACCCCATGGGATTGTTTTGGTTTACAATGTATGGGACTACCAGAAATATTAAGATGTGTAAAGGAATATAACAACTTTATCTAAGTATGGGCTGCGGACGTGCAGACTTGTACTTCTCTCATGGGTAAAAGCTGTTAATAATAACATGCCTGAGAAAGGAGCCAGCTTCGCCTAGCTGACTGCGAATTCTAAGAAAAGCTCATGCCACCTTCTGAGGTGGTTAACCACAGTCTGTCTCTGGTCCTTATGCATAGCCAGAGGACCTTGTTGTACTTTTAGTTTCTGATTATTGCTGTACTTTACACTTTGTAACCTGATCTATAGCTCTTAAACGGTGGTTTGTAGCTAGCAGAAGTTCCTGTCGTGACTGTATAAACCCACTGTGCTCAAGTAAAGATTTTTGGCAGCAGCATTGAACCTCCCTTGTGTTCGCGTCTGTCTGTCACGTCGAATCTGTCCCTACCTGATACCCTAGGACCCTTGCTCTCCACGGCTAGAAGCCCCTCGGTGGCCCGTGGCAGTAATGTAAAATCAGATCTTGTGTGCTTTCGGTAGTTAAAATGGTTGGCCTTTCATCTTCTCTTGCCACATAGTCACCCTATAACTATGTCCATTTGTAAGACAGCTGGTTGAAAAGTATGAGGTAAGCCATTGTCATTGTCCTGTAGAGTCCTAGTGCTGTGATAGCTCTTTATTCTTTGTTCAGATGTAGGAATTCAATAAGGCATCACAGTTTTGTAATTTATGGTGTGTGTTACTCAACTCCTCATGCTTATTTGTCTTGCCATCCACTTCTACTTCTCTTTCTCCTTGTTCCTCTTGATCTTCCTCCTCCTTATCTTCATTCCTCCATCTCCTTCTTCTTTGTTGCATTTGCTGAATACTTTGATTGGATGTTTTTTTTATAAACATACTGTCCTATAGGGCCTTTGGGGGAACTGAATCTTCTCTTGGGTCTTCGAGCCATATTTATTACACCTGTTGTATCATGAAACTGGCTCTCAATCTTTCTATTCCTTTTCTTCCTTCTTTTAAGGCAAGTTTTTCATATCTGTTCCATGGTAACCCTTTCCTCACCCTGGCCAGGCATCCAAGCAGTAAGATTTTCTCATTTCCTTGTACCTTGTGCTTTGTGAAAATATCTTCAAGAAACTGAATTCTTGTTCATCCCATCACACTTTTAAATCTTGTAATCAAGTACATCCATTCCAGGTGAGCTCTCCTGGTCCACAGGTGACTGTGGCTATACAGTTGGTTTTATAAAAAAAAATGAAGTCCCTTTACTATTATAGTCCCTGCGGCTCAGTAATTCCTGAATGCCATCAGCAATGGTTTAATTTATATTACGTGCTCACCCAGTAAACTCTACTAGAGAATGGTGGTGGGGCAGCTTCTGATGAGAACCATGCTACATGGCTGGAAAGAATATTTCTAGAATTTTCTGTTATAGTAGAACTTTACATTTCTACTGAATACCAGAGTCTTGGAAGGCCCAGAGCTCAGAGATAGCTTTCAAATGAATTTATCAAAAAATTCTGGTTCCTCAAAAACTTTTTGTAAGGACCATTATCTGCTAGGTTCAGGGAACATCTCATAATGGAGCATAAAGAAGAGACCTGAATAATAGGGATAAGGCCATGAAATAATGTCTTATAAACATGAAGTAGCCATTGAATACAGTATCTCAACAGCTGCAGTTGTCTACACAAGGATTGTGCAAGATGGCCTTTCAACATATAATCATGGTTCATTGAGAAGTTTATAGGGTTCATAATGATTGATTCTGGTGGAGGTATGTCCACTGGCTTCAGAATTGTCCTAAAAGTTCAGTTTGTATAAACTTTTTCAGGTGAAGTAACCAAACAAAACTAAGAAAAGGTAATGTTTACACTAATCCTTCTTCAATTCTGATAGGGCTTTCTTTTCATATTTTCAAATGCCAGGTGTTCCGAGGTTATACTGTATTCTTGCTTGTGCCCCAAAATTTACAAACAATGTTGCCCAACTGACCATGAGCATGCTTGTGCCAGTTTTCTATGATAGCATTACCTTAGAATAAGATTGTCTCATCAGTATAGCACCTGTCAAAGTTGAATTTCAGATATTATTAACACTGCTTTTGTATCCTGCATCAACTCTCTATAATTTTGGTTACTTGCCTAGGACCTGCATATTCAGCAATCGTTGGCCATGGTCTCATGGCACCCCAACCAGTCCAGGAGAGATAATGGCAGAGAAGTTGGAAGAGAGGAAACCTTTGTCTTTAGGAAGGGAACCACTGGCAAGTTACTGATATATCAGTTGATAGCTTAATAGCCATGTCTACATTGGTAACAATAGTTAAGCCCAGTAAGTTATCAAATAAATGCAAAAAGCAAAACAAAGCCATGAAAGAGAGATGGTGACTAGGGGTATTGTGGGGTTAGGAGGCAGATAAGAGAAGAAAGAGGAATTAATTTGACCAGAATGCTTTCTATTCATGTATAACATTGTCAGCAAATAAACTGATTAAAAATGATCAAGAAAATAAATAAAATCAACAGATAAAACAAAAAATAAATATTACTGGTCAAAATCATAATTATATATTTATTTATTGATGAAGTATGAATTAAGCTATTGTTATGTTTTAGAAGGCTTTTGATAGGAAGCATAAGTTGATCATGAACTCACAATTCTGTTTCCTTACTCCTCTATGGGGATTCTATTGGCATTATGTAACCATACTTAGCCATATTGAGATTTTGATTTTGACAATCAAGTGTTTGAGTAAATTCAGTTTGAGAAATATTTGGATAGAAAGTTAACACTAGAATCACGTAAAATTCCTGTTTAAAAGTAGTTTTGAGGCTACTAGCACCATACTTTTAACTTACTGCTGTATAGCTGGTTTTGAAGCGTTTTCTATAATATTTACATGATAAATGTTGTCATTGTTGGCCAATGAAAGGATCAGCCTAAAAACTTACATCTTTTCCAATGTCACCTTTTAAACAGGAAGTGCAACCAGTCCTCTAATCATTTGTTATTTCTACCTTCCAAGATCAACAGTAGTTTAGAACAGTCAGAAGGCTTTGTGAGTTACTGAAAATATATTTTATTCTTGCTTCTAGAATTTTCATCAGTAATACTGATAGTTGTATCTTATTTAAAAAATTGAACCACCTACAAGTAGTTGGTTAAATACTATTATATACGTTTGGTTGGTTAAAGACTATTATATACTTTTATCGACAGTCAGATATCACCAATGAGACACTTTAGTCCTACAGTCCAGGAAACAAAAATCAATTTTTGCTTTTCAGTATTTATCTTTTAAATTGTTTAGAAAAAGCAGAACATTATTTATTTTCAATAGAAAGGAAAGATACCTTAAAAAGATTTTACCCTGCCCAAATCTTTCATGGTCTCAATATTCTGTAGAATTATGGTGTCTTCAAAGTGATTTATTAATAGATGAACTGAACCTTGTAAGTCAATGTTATCTTTAAGTGCAAACACAACAGATAAGGGGAACCACTAAATAACATCAAGATAGTTGCAAGGAACAACTTAGGGGAATTACAAAAGGCACTGGCCGATTTGATCCATGTGTGTATATCTCATTGTGCATGTCCTTTCTAATTTAAAATCACTGTCACCCAGTGTTCTTCATCATACAGTCAAATTAATTCCCAGCAAGGACCCACAGCCAGATGTTCCGAGGAGCCAATGCAGTGCAGTGAAATAAAATTTTCAAACAAAACAAAACAACAACACTAGCCATGCCACAAGGTCATTCGGTCAAGAAGAGGAACATAGAGCCCAAACCGGAGTTGGCTAAGGACAGCTAGTTGAGGTAGGGATATTTCTAGACTAAATGAGGCAGATGTGGCTGAGTAACAAGATGTTGAGAAGGAACCGTCCATGGGTGTATAAATGGCCTTCATGTCACCTCCTTTCCTTTTGGAGGAAAAAATGTCATGGTGTATATAGTAGTAGGCTTTGACCTTTGAAATAAAGCCACTGAATGGTAACATTGGTTTCTTTTATTTGTGATTATTTTTCCAAAGCTAGTTTCAAACTCTCCTAGAATGGAATTGGTGAACTCTTCTGAAAACAAGCAATCAAACAAACTCAATCATTTTGTTTCTTCAGGATTGATTTCTAGGTGTGTCCAAGGCTTAGGTCATTTCAAATCTGTTCTCTTGGGGAGATGTTTTCTACAGTACATGATTCTTCTGTCTTGTCTACTCTCCTGTCACATGAGTTAGCATCCTTGTTGTTGTGGAGATAAGGAACACTTGGTCACACAGATGTGAAAGCAAATTAGGTTTTTCATTTGCAAAACTGAAAAGACCAAACCAGTGCTACCAGCTAGTCTGAGTAGATTTTAATCCTTATTAAAGATCTTTGAAGGGTTCAGTATTTTGTAAAAAACTTAACTCCCAAACAAAACCATATTTATCATTAAAAAGAAACTAACATTGGACTGACTAACACTGATGTGAGTTGAACTGAGTGGAATTTTCATTAATTAAACCATTCAATGTTTTAAAAATAATTGCGGGTCGCAGGAACATGTCCCTTACAAGATGATTTTGAACTAAGAAGTGTGGCCTTTTCTAAGTCTGTGTTTAACTGTCAGGAAAACGAGTGGCATTTTCTGAATATTTCCCTGTTGTCTTCTTCAGACTTTTGAGTTTTCACTGTGGGCACTGAACAAAGTAGCTACCAAGGGAAAGATTAATGCAGAGTGTTACCTTATGAAACAGAGAGTTAGTAATTTCTCTACTGCACTCATTTGCTGTCTTCAAATAACACAAAACCTCTGATGCTGTCTTTGTCTTCTTTTTCCTATTTAGCCAGAGATATAAAAACACTTTATGATTTAAATTTACATTTATTTATATTGTGGGGGAAAATGAAAGAATGGCTTTCAGGTACCACAGTCATGGAGTGGAGGAGAGGAGTAGAGTTCCCTCCTTTCCTCTGGTAAGTCCCATGGATTGAACTCAAGTCATTAGGCTTAGCAGAAAATGTCTTTCCCTGATGAACCATCATGCGAGCTCCAAACAAATATTTACAATGCATATGTCAAAGTCATGTTAAGAACATGAACATCTCTTTTTAAAAATACGTTAATTTTAAAATTTAAGATACAGCTGGGATCCCAGCGTTGAGTGTGTATGTGTGTGTGTGTGTGTGTGTGTGTGTGTGTGTGTGTGTGTGTGTGTGTGTGTGATTCATGTGGTGGGCGGTGGTAGAGGACTACACTGGGTGTGGATTCTCACCTTCCACTTTGTTTGAGGACAGTCTCTTTTTTGGTTGCTGGCTTAGCTGTCCCAGGAGTTTCAGGGCATTCTCTTGTCTCTGACTCTTGTCTCTGCATTGGAGCACTGTGATTATAAACATTTACACTATACATCTGTCATTTACATGGCTTCTGGGGCCTTGAACTCAGGTCATCACATTTGTGATATAAGAACTTTATTTACCAAGCCATTCCTTCATTCTCCATTTTTATGGAATGTATAAGCTATTTTTGAAAACAATAAGAAATCCCCCAAAAATGTTATCTGAGTATGGCTAGTATGAAGAACATCTACATTTCTCTTTCCAAATTTACCTATGAGTAGTATTCACTATGTACTTTATAAAGTTCTTTCCTGTCTTTCACTCTGTCTGTATAAATAGCCATTATAATTTTTAAAAGTTGATTTCATAGGAATTGAATGATCCTTGTTAGATGTGATATAAAATTTCAGTTCAGAGGGATATGGTCAAGAGATTTATATTTTACAACAAAGTAACCATAATTTATATTTGTATTTTGAAAACTGAAAGAATGGATGCTAATGTTCTTCCTACAAAAATGCTATATAAGATATTATATTCTACACAACACACCATGCATATAAAATAAATACAATAATTTCATCAGTAAACTTAAAAAGTAGACTAATAAAATAGAAAAAAATAATATAGTTGTAGGCTTAAAACCTTAACATACATAATCACTAACATAATTTATGTATCCAAATATACATGAAATTCATTTTCATAATTACAATTATTCATATATATTTGATTATTTCCTTACTTCCTACTGTGGGAAGATGTTCTGCCTTAGCCTGCTCCAGCGACTGAAACACCATCTCTAAGTGTTCTAGTTCTGGTTAGTAGAGAGTGGGAAGACAATGACCTGGGAAGATGTGGTCATTGCTTCCGGGATGCTATTGCTTCAGGCCTCTTTCAGCCAACAAAATGAGGAAATATGTTGTTTTACATATATGCATGTGTGTCAATAAGCACATATACCTGTAAATAACTATATATTAACCATATTAGCATAATAAATACTACTAAAACATTCAGAATTAATTATTTTCGTAACCTATTGTTTCATGAACCTCAGAATTGAGTGTATCACCATGAAAGTCTTTCATTCCTATGTGATGCTTAGTTTTTACCTTTATTTTGTACGCTGCTATTGTGATTTCTTCTTTAAGGATTATACCTTTATTTGTACATCTCATTTTATCCTAAAACCAATGTGTCCTTGTAACATCTCCTATCAATGCCACGGATTTTTAAGTTCACTTTCAGGGTCCAATCCAGGGTGTCTGAAGGTTGTGACCCGCATTTTGAATTTTATCATTTATTGTTTCTGCCTATTTTTCCATGTTGTTGTTTTGCATTGGAGTATTAACTCTCCTCTACTACTGCAGAGGGAAGTCTCCGGTATTCCCCCTCTGTTCACATGCACACATTTGCAGCAAAGAACAGCCACCAATGATAATAGCACTGGAACTTATTTTCTATTTTCTGTAACCCAATAGTAATAGAAGTATTTCTTCCAGGTAGGTTAGTGACTGATTGATCTTATGGGATGTCTTTGTATTTGGGGAGGGGCAAATTGGAGGATATTGTAGTCTATTTTAAAAGAGGCATCTTCCATTATTCTTCAAATCTGAACTTCCCTCACAGTCAAAATATTTAATTTTGAAATACCGAATGCTTAAGGAAAGGGAGTCGATGTGTTCATAACAGTCATGGAATCCTATTGGCCAGTTTTGAAGGGAGTAGAGAGAGGTGGGTAGCAGAGAAGTGCAGAAGATGGGATGTAAATATTTTTTTTCTAGGATCTGAGATACTTGAGATTCAAATTTAGGTTTAAACTGCATAGCAGGAGTTAATGGGATAATGAGATGAGCACTGATACAAAACAGATGAAGCCATACGTGTCACTTGATTACTAATTTATGTACCTGGAAAATCCTGTTCTGAGACCCACAAGGAGCTAAGTCAAAAGAGAAGTCTTGCATTCTTGAGTTTTATAGGCAAACTTGTAATTCTTTCAACCAAATTCTTTGTTAGTTTTGTTGTTGTTTTGTTTGCTTTTCTTTCTTCTATATTCACCAGGAAGTCCTATTTTTACCTCTCTACCTGTATTAGTAATACTCACTAACATTATACTCTTCCTTTTAATTTCATCAACAGACAAGTGACCATGAAGTATACTATTCCTTAGGCTTTCAGTAAATATGAATAAAATTTGCTTTTGGGAGAATCTATTATCACAGTTAATTTCATGGTTTTTGGAAGTCTTAAGACAGGCATGTAATGAAGTGTTTCCATAAGATGGTCATTTAGCTTTAAATATTTTGAGATTGCAATGTGGCCTAGATGCTCAGTTATTTGACTAATTCTGGGGAGTGAACAGGAGATATGAAATGAAAATGGACCAGGTGGTGAATTTGAGTAGCATAGCCAAATGGCCAAGGACCAAAGTCATAGAGATGACACAGGACAGCAGAAAATAATGGGCTGAAAAGCACTAGGGAGCTGGAGTATTTTGGATTATCTCCCAAAGCATGGGGTTCAGAAAATCAGCAACAATTTTCATAATAGAGCTTTTAAGTAAATGATTCCTTAAACAATAGGCAGGTGGAAGGACTATTCAGTAAATATTGGGTCCATTTCCTAAAGCAGGTGATACAAGTAAGCTGTTGAATAGTCAGGCCAGAGAACAATAAAGTACAATGTGGAGACTGGCAAGGATAGTTGGGATGGGAGCTATCTAAAGATGAACCATTCTCAAGTTCTGAGTAGCAAACATATACAAATTAACCCTGGTGTGGGCACAGTGACTTCTGTAAGAACCTGAGAGAAAACTAGAGCATCTTAGTAGAAAATGATACCTTCTTGGAGGATACTGAGTTGGACCACTGTAGACATCACTAGTTGAATCAGACCCTGGGTCTGGGCTGATAAAAGTACAGTTAAAGATCCAAATGGAGCTGAAGTTGGTTGCTCACATCTAACCCCAACACTGGCTATGTATTGGATTTCTTGAATCCTATTCATGATTCCCTAAAAGCTCTCCTTAATATAGGTTCAGTTCCCCTTTTATGATATTTTTTAATATTGCTCCCATCTGGAAAGATTTTTCTCCTATATTTTAACTTCTAGTTAATCTCCATGAAATTAATTAATTATTCACCAAAGAAATGTTGACCTATGAACAATTACACTAACTCTAATTACATGAATGAATCTTGTGTGCGTTTGACGCGTTTTCACTATTCACAGTTTTGTTACTACTGCTTTGGCCGAGAGTTAACAGCCATCTCTTATATGTGTTCTGTCATCTAGATGACATTCTCAGAAGTTGAGATGGATGGTGAGTTCTTATTAACTTACTATTAACTCTATCTGCTATTAAGTATAGAATACCCAGAAAAAAATTTGAATTTTAGACAATGAATGGATATTATTTTAAGGTTAAGTACATTATAACTAATATATTTATTATGATGATCATATCATATTTTCTATGAAGCAGGTAATGCAAATGGAAGGAAGTAGAGTTCTGGCCTTTACATCCCAACCACTTTTCTCCAATCTCCTACATTCCTTTTCATATTTCTTATTACAACTATTTCATACAATGTAAAAGAGACTTCATGTGCTTAACTAGGAAGTAAAAAAAAACCTCTAGTAATATTATTTCAGGCTAGTATCACGTGTTTGCCAGTACAAATTATTGGAATCTCATTATATTATTTTCAATTTAATTATCATGTTGGCTTATAATGCAAAATATGACTCTAGTCAATATTTCAAAACCACATTTCAATGAAAAATAAGATTTCTAGATAAAGAGAATACATGCACATATAAGTATATATGTATTGTTTTGTGATTAGATATGACAATAGAGCTGGACTCAAACTCTCTACATTAATGGAACTACTATCGAATTCCTAATCCTCCTACCTCCACCTCTGGAGTTCTAAGTTAAAAGTCACATAATAACATGCTAACATACACACACGTACACACACACACACACACACACACACATAAACACAAACTCAAAAGTAGAAGTTAGATGGTGAATATTGGACTAGTGAGAATTGAGAATACACCACTCAATTCATTAAGCCGGATAAAATAGTATACAGTATAATGAATAAAAATAGTCACTTAAGATATATTAGTCATAAACTTGTCACAATACCATGGCTTAAAATTTAACAAAACAAAACCACAAATGTAATTGATTCTGAGAAATAGACTGTGTTCTGATGTTTTATCAAAGTGGCTGGGGAGCAAGGATGACTCTCAGGTACTAACGCAAAAGTTGCAAGCCCCTGGAATGTCAATTGGGTAATAGTTATTAAAATTGTACTTTCTAAAAAGATTTTGACCCAGCTATCTCATTACTAGAAATGACTTCAAGAGCTTTTTCCTTTACTATTTGTGATTTTTATTTGTTTATAGCAAAAGTTGGCACCGTCAAAGTTATGCGCTTATCTACCTGTCAGCTCTTTATTCTCTTTATTGTTTCTTTTCCTTTCTCATGCCTCAGTGTGACAATAAATTACTTTGGATCAAATGTATTTTTGACATATTGTAAAGCAATTATTGAGAGAAACTGCAGATTCAGTAGTCACAGGAGGGAAGCCCAAAAGCTGTCCTTCAAGGTATTTATATTTGCCAACATTAGAACATAGCAGACATGATCTTCTTCATATCTTCCTCTCTACTTGAATCTTCCAAAGGAAGAAAAGATAGGACTCTCTCAAGATTATCCATCAAGTGATTATTTCCTGAGAGACCTCATCTTCACACAAGATATTGCTTTCTGTTGTCACCCAGCACTGTGGAAAAAGGAATAAAAACATTTTGCTAATAATGTTAAGTAGATGAGAAATCACAGTACCTGCAGTTTCCCCTGTGCTGTGAAATCCCACTTTTGCACAGTAATACATTTCTGATACTGTTCCTCCTTTAGCATTTGTTAGTTTAGTGGAGGAAATCTTTGCACTTATGCCTCCCTCCCAAGCTTTCCATCCACAACAATGTTCTGGTTATATGTATCTGATCCTCAAAGAATGCCCTTGCCAGCTCAGCTCTGCTTTAGAAGGAGCTTGTGATGTCGGAAGAGACACCTGGCATATGAACTTCAGAATACTGGAACTTTAAAATTATCCAGTTCAAGGACTGACTTACTATGAGATATTATAAAATGCAGGCTAGGCTAAAGATACTCTGAATAATCATGCCCTTGGGAGTAAGTATTCACTTCCTATGAACTAGAGTAGTAAGGAGACAGTTCACTTAGGCTAGTAGAACGGTGGTGAAGTTTCTGAAATATGTAGTTGGAAGACAGAAGGAAAGGGGTTGCCTTTACAAGCGTGTCTCCTAAGAGTCAACACAATTATCTCTCAAACTGAATGACAGCAATCTTCAAGGAAATTTACAGGATTGCATCACTTCATAAAATGGTAAAACACTGAGTTTTAATGAGGATAACTAGAGACAGGAACAACCTTTTGCTACAATAAATAATTGAGAGACCTGCTCACTGAGGTAGAAAAACAGGTCTGCTCATTGTGAGAATTTCTTAAGCAGAATAAAGTTTAATATTTTCTAGATTATCTCCATGGTCCAGACACTGTTGCTAGGATCCTTTTTATTTCTCCCACGCTCTCTTGAGATTTATAATGTTATTAATGTTATTGAGGAGGGAGGCCACTGAGCAAGACGCAGGATAATTCTTCCTTTAGTATCTCTACAAGTGAGCTGTGGGAAGAGACTGGGCTGCTAACTCTCACCTTTTTTTTTTAAGTTTATTTTTCTTATTATAATTTATTCATATTACATTCCGATTGCTATCCCCTATCCCCTCACTCTTATCTTCCTGTCCCACTCTCCCTGCTCCACCGCCCCATTCCCCCCCCCATCTAGACCTCTGATTAAGGGTCCTCCTCCCCCACCATTTGATAACAGTCTATCAGGTCTCATCAGGGTAGCCTGCATCCCCTTCCTCTGTGTTTCTGTGAGGCTGCACCCCCAAGAGGCAGTGATCAAATTGCAGGCACCAGAGTTCATGTCAGAGGCAGCCCCCTCTCTTCCTGCTCCCTGCACACATGGAGCATGAGCTGTCCATTAGCTAAATCTGAACAGGGTGTCTTGGTACTTTGCATGCACTCTTCTTGGTTGGTGCATCAGTTTGTTCAGGCACTCTGGGTCCAGATCCACTGGCCATGGTGGTCTCCTGTGGAGCTCCTGACCCCTCCAGGTCCTTCCATACCCCTGTCCCACTTTTCTATACAACTCTTACCTCTCCTCCCAAGGCCAGGCTGTAAGTCCCAGTATCTGTCCAGAAACCCTGCTGGGTGAAGTTTCTGAGAGGAATTTTATGTTGGGCTAATAGCCACTTAAAAGTGAGTACACACTGTGTGTCTTTCTGGTTCTGAGTTATCTCACTCAGGATGACTTTTTATAGTTCCATCCATTTCCATGAAAATTTCAAGGTTTTTAATAGCTGAGTACTATTCCATTGTGTAAATGTATCACAGTTCCTTTATCCATTCTTCGGTTGATGGACATCTAGGTGGCTTCCAGATTCTAGCTATTGTGAAGAAAGTTGCTATAAACGTATTTAAGCCTATGTCCTTGTTATATGTTGGAGCATGTTCTCAGGTGTATGCTCAGGAGTGCTATAGCTGGGTCCTGCATTAGTACTATTCTCAATATTCTAAGAAAGTTCGAGATTGAGTTCCAAAGTGGTTGTACAAGTTTACAATCCCACCAGCAATGGAAGAGTGTTCCTGTTTCTCCAGATCCTCACCAGCATGTGCTGTCACTTGAGTTTTGGATCTTAGCCATTCAGATAGATGTAAGGTGGAATCTCAGAGTATTTTGATTTGCATTTTCCTCATGACTGGGGACATTGAGCATTTCTTTAAGTGTTTCTCAGTCATTCAATATTCCTCTGTTGAAATTTTCTGTTTAGCTTTGTACCCCATTTTTTAATTGGATTTTTTGGGTTGGTGGTATTTAATTTTTTGAGTTATTTATATGTATTTTCTATGTTAATTCTCATTCAGATGTAGGGTTGGTGAAGATCCTTTCCTAGTCTGTAGGCTGTCATTTTGTTCTATGGACAGTGTCCTTTGCTTTACAGAGGCTTTTCTGTTTCATAAGGTCCCATCATTTATTAATGGCTGATCATAGGGCCTGAACTGTTGGTGGTCTGTTCAGGAACTTGTCTCCTGTGCCAATAAGTTCAAGGCTCTATCCCATTTTTTCTTTTGACAGATTTAGTGTGTCTGGTTTTATGTTGAGATCTTTAATCCACGTGGACTTGAATTTTGTGAAGGATGATAAATATCGATCTTTTTGTATTTTTCTACATTTAGCCACCCAGCACCATTTTTTGAAGATGTTATCTTTTTTTCTTTGTACAGATTTGGCTTCTTTGTCAAAACTTAAGGTATGTGGGTTTATTTTGGGTCTTCAATTTGATTCTACTCATCAACCAGATTATTTCTATGCCACTACCATGCTGCTTTTATTACTGTTGCTCTGTAGTACAGCTTGTGATCACTAACTCTCATCTTTATGATGAACATTGTGAACTGAACACATCTTTCATATTTTTCAAGGAGAATAAAAGTTTATTTCTTTATAAGACTGATTTGAGTGGCCTTGGCCTGGAAACATGCATTCAGATTGACATAGATAACATGTGGCAAAGTAGCAACAGTTTCATGAAGTTTTTATAGCTACCAAAAAAAAAAAAACACCCAAAACCAAAAAGAAATACATAAATCAAGACAGATTCCAAGTCTGTTGATAGGAACAGAAGATAGGTGGGTGCCTGAAAAACAGAAGGGTCTGCTGTTAACTCTCAGATAGCTTCTGAAGATCTTCTTATCTTTTAGGTTAATAGAAGGTAGTGATCAACTAAATTAAAGTATTCAAAAGCTCTTATCTGATAATGGAAAGGTGTAAAATCAGGCTTTGAGCTCAAGGTGAGCACTGGGTGTCTGGTGAGAAGACTATAGTTACCACAAATTGATCTGATTTTGCATCATTTCAGCTAACAGTCTTTCTGAAATACTTTTTTTAGAATAATTTATCTATCTTTTATTTTATGTGCATTGGAGTTTTGCCTGCATGTATGTCTGTGTGAGAGTTTCAGATACTGGAGTTACAGACCATTGTGAGCTGCTATGTGAGTGCTGGGAGTTGAGCCCGGCTCCTCTGGAAGAGTCGCTGGTCATCTTAACCAATAACCCATTTCTCCGGCCCCTCTTTCTGAAACCTTAAATCCATATGTGACATTTTTTTCCTGGTAAAATTCAATTAATACCATGTTTCCAATGTGTTAAAACAAATAAACAAACATGGAAACTGCTTCATTATGTAAGAGCTCTACTTAATGATATTTATAAACATGAGATTCAGATCAGCTGTGTCATAGAAATTCCTTCAAGGACAGTGGTCATTAGTCTCAGGAGACTTTGAATGTTTTCATTATATGGTGTGTAGTGGGGATATTCTTGGGTATTCAGAACATATATTAGAAAACTTTAGTAAGTTAATAAGCCATATATTTGCTCAATGGAATAAATGTCTTATCTGTAGTCAAAGTTTTTGTTAAACAATCATGGGTAAGCTTTGTGAAGGAAGTTGAGATGGAATTCTCAGTGATCGAAGAGAAATTTGCAGGTAAACAGAAATTTTTCTTGAAAACCATGCTTACCTATTTGCCCCATTCTTCAGTAGATTTTTGTAAAGTCCTAAAAAAGTATGTTGATTGTTGATTGTCCTTACTTCTGTGGTGATGATGACGACTTTTTTAATGCGAGGAGCCAATGCAATGTCTAGTCTTTATTAGATAGTAACTTTCCATTACATTCTGGATGAAGACTTCCTTAATGGTATAAATAGGGTCAGAGTCTTAAGCTTCTAAGTTTCAAAAAATTTTGATCAGAATGTAAAGAAAGTTTGGGTTAGTGACTAAAGAGCAAAGAATTAGAAGCATGCCGTACGATGACTGGCAGAGAGAAGCCTGGGTAGATGCAGGCCTGATTTCTCCCAGCTTATAAGCTACCTAAAATCTAACCAGGGGATACGGAGAGTAGTAAATATTAAAACCACACAATGCAGGCTACTATAGGAAGTTAAGGATAGGAGAGCTTTCCTCTCCCTAAGAATTAAAGTCTCTTTCCATTTCCCATCTTCATTACACAAGGACAGTGATATCTGGCCATAAAGCCTAGTGTGAAGAACATACTTATGGTTACTGGAATAAACATCTTTACAGAAGCCCTCGGATGACATGGTAGTTCCTATTTGAGTAACGTGTGTCTGTTATATCATCTCTTTGGTGACTCATATAATTCAGAGCAAACACAGTGGACGTAGGCAAAGTCAGTGGAGATGGTCCAGATATGACCAGGGCTGAGCTATGATCTCCCAAAGCATCATGCCCTTAGCTATATCAGCCATCATAAACACAGACACATACGTGCATGCATATGCGCGTGCGCATGCACACACGCATGCACACACACACACACACACACACACACACACACACACACACACACACACACACACAGTACTTAACTCACTTTGTTGAAGAGGTCTGAATATTAATCCTCCGTGATACTTTTATGAGGTCTTCTTCCTGATGGCCTTGATACTTAGTCATTCTTTTAATAAGAGCTAGTTACACAGTGAAACCCATTCTTGGGTTCAGATCAACCATTGCTTTAATATATATATATATATAGAGAGTTATATAACAAGAACAGAATGTACTTTAAGAAGATTGTGCTTGTTGTGTTGATGAATTCACATTATGAAAAAGAATATTTTGGGAGAAAAAAGGATCTGTATAAACTTTTTTTTTTTTTTTTTTTTTTTTTTTTACTTTATAGCCATGTTCTCTAGTCAGACTCATTTAGATTAACCTCTGAAGCACACAGAGAGAACTCAGGAAGTGTATCACCTCCATTGGAAAGGTGAGATGAATTGAAAAGTAGTTGTTATTTTTTAATTAATGTCAAGCACAGTGTTGGGTATAACAAGTACAGGATAAATGGGTCATACCAACCCTTAGGCTCAGCTGGTGAAGGTGTTCTTTCTCCACTAATCAACTCAGAAAACACTAGCAAAAACTCTCTTTCCATAGTCTTCCCTCACATATTTTCTTCCTTTGTTTTCTTTTTTCACTTTTATATTATATATTCTTTTAATTTTTATGTGTACATTTATATAATCATATACAATAAAGTACCTATAGCCAGTAGAACCACAAAACAATCAGGAATTATATAAATGTTGCATTCATAATGTTTTGGCTATTTGTAGTAGGCACCTTGAAGAAAACATCTTTCCTACCTTGGTGAGTCTAAAATTCTGAATTTTTTACCCATACAAAGAACAGAGAACCAGCATTAATTGTTCTGTGCATCACGCATACCTTATACATTCATAATTTAGGACTGTACAATGCTTGTGAGAAATTGTATGTTTTCAGAACAAAAGAACTGGACATTGATGGTGGATCAGACCTGACAGGATTCATTCCTTTCAGCATGTTGGACAATGACATCCTGCATCCTTAATGTTCCAGCACAATGTGCTTCTGTAGCTGTGCTTCATCGGAAAGGAGAGCTTCCAGGACGATGTTGAAGAAAGCTTCCAATCCCAATTGGTCCAGAAGTTCAAATTGTCCAACACAGTACTCAATTTAAGCCTGCAATTTCTCGATATTTAGAAACTGGACCACAAATGCTATTTCTAGCTTATTTAACCATTTTGCCCAATTTTATTTAGGCTCCTACAAAAGTATTAGTCATCCCAAATTAGTCAGAAGAAACCTTAAGAGAATGACATCCCATTTCCCTTAAGAGGGTAGGGGAGGGTTGGGTAAGTTTTTTTGTTGCTTTCTTGGGTGATAGATGTTTATTTTCAGTGGAAATTGGTTATAAATTATTATTTAGAAGAAAAACAAGATTGGACTCACAGGGGTTGAAAAGAAAGAAGGGGGGATATAGAATTATATAGGGAGGATAGGACAAAAAGATTGGCAAATGTACTCCTCAATCTAATGCCTTAATTGTTACTCACAAGGTTATTTTTAAATCATTGGTATAGGGTTTTATATATAGATGCAAAATAAGTTTAATTTTACATACATTGATATAGAACCAAATTTAAGATTATTCTTTACACACACTATATATATATATATATATATATATATATATATATATATATATATATATATTACTCTAATATGCAGTATTATATCCATACAGCTCAATTATGATAAAAGGTTTCCTTCCAATACTTTGAAAGTGCTATTGTAGGCTGTTTAAGCTGAATAAGTTATACAAGTTAATCATTAGTTGATCAAATCATGGTCATATCAATTACTAGTCTATTTTTACCACAAGAATATACATGATATGTGTAACAGATATGATTCTATAGAAAGGTAAAAGAGTTAATAATGTCTTTAAAAGTCTCGGAGATATACCAAATATGGCATTTAAAGATGTTTTTATTATGTTAAAGATTCATTGACCAGACAGAGTAACTCCTGGCAACAGCCAGCCTAATTCAAAGAAGATGATGAGCATCAAAGAACCTCCTTATAGAGATGGCTTTAAATGTGGCAAAGAAGCCACTGGGCAAAATGTCCTCATTTCTACCACAGACAGAATTCTGCCTAAAAATGAGCAAGATTGGCAGAGTTGACAGCCAAACTCTGCCAAGACACAGTTAGCAAGTCCTCAATAGTTCCTGCATCACAAATATCTGTCAGATGTATTGAAGATATATTGAGCTGAAGATGATGCTCCAATGTATAGGGAGTGTTGAGTGACTGTTCAGGCAGAAAACTGTCTCTGTCATCTCCTCATTTGCGAAGCTGCTAATCTGCACTCCCTGTATACTCAGGTAATTAATTTTATTCCTTCTCACGTCTCAGATGTGGTTGAGGACCACACAGTTTAGTTCTGCAATTAAGCTTAGTTGTTTAGGTCTAGACATGTTTTAAGTAGATAGTGATGAGATATGATAGATATTGATTTACATCAGAATTTTAGAAGCACCTCTTACTTTTCTTAAAAGTTGGTTTCTATAAGATTAGGACCCATAACAAAAGGAATGGTTATGAGAAATCCCTTGAGAGTTTCAATGATTGGGTCTCTTCATGCACATGACGAGGAACAGCAAGATGTGTAGGAGCCCCTTGAAATATATGAATGTAACAAAAACTCTTCTAGATTTGGACAATTAAAAACAGCTCAGAAAACAGGATTGGAGGAATTAAGAGTGATCACTAGGAGTAAGAGACCCAAAATAACAAACGGATAGGTTATCCCTTCAATAAGTTGTTAAAATCATATTTTATAGGAAATGAAATTAGTTTTAAATACTATACTGTCTTCATCCATTCTGTTCCACTACAATCAGGCAGCAGATACCAGGTAACTGATAATTAATTAATTTTGATTTTTCTCAGTTCTAAGGCCAGGAAGTACGTGATTTAGGACCAGCTTCTGGTGAGGCTGTTTTCTGTACAATTTCATGGCAGAGGTAAAAGAGAAGGGTGGGTAGGGAGTACAAGCAGACAAGAACCCACCCTCTGATAATGAGTGTAGCTCCTGACAGTGGTGCTCATACATTAAAAATCACAGAACTTCCATCCATACAAAGTCCCATCCCTCAGCATCTTCACATCTGAACTTGCTTCAGACACATGAACTTTGAGCTGCACATTTATACTGTAACAAAGGTGGTGCTTCAAAAAGACATTCAGATTATTTGTCTGTCCTCCTGTTAAAAGGTAGGTTCTAACTGACCTCTTGACCTTGCTTTGGTATAGACTATGCTCAGTGACTCATTGCTAAGGAGCATAAAGTGCTGGAAGCAATGGGAAGCAATGTCTGAATGACTATATATACAGAAAATATCCTTCTTTGCTTTCATTATTTTTCCGCTGCAATAAAATGATACGGCATACTGAAGGAATACTTGGGCAAGTTACAGTACAGGAAGTAAGTTTTCCTATTGACACACATGTATGCAAACCACCAATGGATCATCCAAGCAAATTAAGCTTGTAGATGAGTTCGGCCATAGCCAACATTATGGCAATAATCTACTGAGATATGTTGTACAAGTAATGAATTACCTTTGTGTTCCTAAGGATCAAAAACTATAAATGGTTGCCATTAGTTAGTACTAAATTTGGGGCACTTTTTATCTATTCACAAACTCATAACTGCTAGATAAGGGAACAAGCTGACTGTGTTATTAATCTCTAAGAGTCACCGAGGAACTTCAGAGAGAATGAGAACAGGAAGCCTGGAAGGGGATCTCATCCAGTGTGTCTGGTTTATGCTTGTTCCAAGACCATAGTGTGCCCAGAATTTGGGTCAGGCATCTCAAGATTGAGGACACAGTCTGTTACTGAAGAAAAGTCAACTTTTTATATGGAGCCCAGTGGGCTGTGATGATCACCCACACCACTCAACTTATGCCAATTTTCCTAATGAGAGGAGAAACTACAGGCATGCATGCATGTGCCGTGTGTGTGTGTGTGTGTGTGTGTGTGTGTGTGTGTGTGTGTGTGTGTGCACAAGTGTGTGTGTGTCTTTCAGAGCTAATTTCTCTTAATTTGATTACTTTTGAGCAACAGAGAAGCATCACGCGGTACTGGTCATGACCATGATGAAAAGGCTCTACAGGAAAAGTAATTGTAGAGAACCTGTATTAAAATATTTTAGTCTTAATCAATTCCATGAAGAAGATTTGAACAAAAAATAGAAAAATATTGGTATCATCTTAAACCACTTTTGGCCATAGAACAATAGCTTCCCTCTTACAAGCTCTGACATTAGGCCAGAGTGTTGCCACTTGATTACTCCTTGTGACAGGAAATTCAATACATTTCTAAACATCTTGAGCCACTGTTAACCACTGCTTTATTCCTGTTTCATGATGGTAGAATGCTTCTACATGAAAGTTTCCTTATTTGCCCTGTTGTCCATTATTTTAAACCAAAGAGGATTCAAGTTCCCCTCTGTGTCAATTACTTTTAAAATATATGTATTTCTGATGAAACACACTATGGGAGAAATTGCTGCATTGGTCCAGACATAGGTCTGGTTGCATTTTAAGAGATTATCCTTTAAAACATTTTAAAAACATGTGTGTGTGTGTGTGTGTGTGTGTGTGTGTGTGTGTGTATTGGGCACATGAGTGTGTCATGACAAGCATATGGAAGTCAGAGGGCAATTTACTGAAGTTAATTATTTCCTTCCACCATGTGGTTCTTTGGCATCAGACGCAGGTCAATTGGCTTGTCAATAAATGCCTTTACCCACTGAACCATCTTGCTGGCCCTGAGACTACTAGTTTCAGAAGAGCATATAGTAATAATCCTCCCAGATTTAGTAATAAAATCAACAGCTACTATTTACTGAGTAGTGGGAAATGTTCATGAATATTCCAAGTGAAACAATCGAATTGGCTATGTTTTTACTCATATGGGTAAAGGAAGAAATAAGATGTAACCCGGACGTGGTGGTTCATGCTTGTAATCCCAGCATTTAGGAGGCAGAGGCAGGCAGATCTCTGTGAAATCAAGGCCAGCCTGATGTACAGTGTGTATTCAGGGCAGCCAGTTATGCAGAGGAACCCTGTCTCAAAAACCAAATAAATAAATAAAATAAAAAATAAGATGTAATAGGTACATAACTGGGGAATAATAGAACAAGCCTCATGTGATAAGTCAATCTCCACTTATATAAAGTGGAGGATTCACAAGATAATTACCATCATTTCCTGTAGAATCACACCTAGTGTTAGGTCTCATGTAGTTAAACAATCGTACTGTGGTGTGATGCCAATTCTGGGATTTGTCGTTTAATAAAATATTCCCATTTCCATTTCCGGCTGATTTTACTTTTATGTTTTTTTCTATCTTGTTGCATAATTGTGATTAATAATGATTCATAATTATGTTACAAAATTTATTTTACATAAATTAACTTTAGAATTCTGACAGCTTTCTACCCTATTTGCAGTTGTCAAGGTGCTATGGGAGGTTTGATTTAAATGTTTTGAATATTTATTTTAGGAGTATAGATTAATTAATTAAGCATATGTAGAACATTTTTGATAATTACAATATATTTAAGCTGAAATTATTTGAAGAAGTATTTTAATTTTAAGTATCAATGTATTATCATAGCACATAGCACTTGAGGAACCTTGAGCACCTTGACAAAATAATAAAAGAATTATTTTAGTAAGACTCATAGACCATGCAGAGTGAATTACTAACTAGATGCATGATTTATGGTTATAACTCTTCTGCTTCTTCATAGGAATCAGGAGGCAACATGCTCCTCACAGAGACAATGGTCCAGATACATGAAAGAGATGCCAGGTACACAGGGATTAACAGTGTCTGCGCTGATTAAGTGACCGTACTAGTCACACAGGGATGCACATGGGAGTTAAAAGAAGTTAAATATAAAATATTAGATTGTTAATTTTCAGACAAACTTAATTGCATGAATTATTTGTTCAGGAACAGTTTTAAAAATATTTCTTTTTTTAATTGAAAAAAATTAGCATCAAGTTCCAAAACCTGTAGCAACAGTAGAAAGTTTCTATCAGATTTTTTTAATATTACATAAAAACATCTATATGTGTTTCAAATTCATTTGCTTACCTTATTTCTTAGTTTTACCAGGCCCTGTAGTTTTATTCAGATTCTCATAATGAGATGAATACCATTTGAAGTAATATTTTATTAATTCTTTGAAAATTATATACACACACATATACACACACATATGTGATATAAATGTGTTTCAATCATACCTCCCTCTGCTGTCTCCCTCTAGCTCCCAATGAGATAACCCAACAAATATTTCTACCAAATTAATGCCATATATTTAAAATATATTAATAACCTATTGTTGAATTGAAGTATTAGTAGGGACCTTTTCTGTTACCAACAACAGATCCCAAATAATTTCACAGAGACCTATTAGATTAATTCAACAAGCTTTAGGCTCTATAACTGGGCAGACATTCATCTTTTCTTTCTTTCTTTTTTTTTTTTTTGTAGTATGTTTTTTTTTTAACTTTAAAATGTCCCATAGCTTAATTTATTATTTTTTTGAAATTCTCCTTTTATTTTTTAAATTAATTTATTCATATTACATCTCAGTTGTTAGCCCATCCCATGTATCCTCCCATTCCTCCCTTCCTCCCACTTCCCCCCTACTCCCTCCCCTCCCCTAAGTCTGTGTCTGAGGGGGACCTCCTCCCCCTGAATATGCTCATATGGTATCAAGTCTCTCCTTGGTGACCTATTATCTTTCTTCTGAGTGCCACCAGGCATCTCCATCCAAGGGACATGTTCAAATATGGGGCACCAGAGTTTGTGTGAAAGTTAGATCTCCTTCTCCACTCAACAGTGGAGAGTGTCCATTGGCTAGTCCGGGTAGGGGTTCGAGGTTTACTGCCTATTTTTTCCTTAGCTGTTGCCACAGTTTGCGGAGGACCTCAGTGCCCAGACTCGCCTGTAGTTTTCCAGGACCCGCTGGATCCTTCTATTTCCTCTTTCTCCCAGGCTTCTCACACATAAAGTTTCAATAGGAGGGGAGGACATTCATCTTTTCAAACCTACTTTATGTTAGTCTGGCTATGTTTCAGTCACATGGCCTTAAATTTGCCATCTCAATCTTGCATTGGTCTTCCACTATAATTCTATAATTCTGTCATCATGGCGAACTCCCATGGCGAACTCCCTATGATGGCAACTTCTCTCTCTCACACACACATATACATTCTCTCTCTCTCTCTCTCTCTCTCTCTCTCTCTCTCTCTCTCTCTCTCTCTCTCTCCCTCTCCCTCTTTTGCCCATTCAGTGGCTCATAAGCTTCTTTTTTTTTAACTAACCAAAGATAATTGGGGAACAATTTTCACACAACAATGAGATAGGAGGTTCTTCATAGAAATGACAATGGCCATATTTGGGCAACCAGATCTCAGGGCACAGAATTCAGCATCCGAATTCACAGAGCACAAGAACATCCTCTAACAACCCTCTGAGTCCAGTTACTGCCACTCTCTGTACATGGGTGTAGGGGCCATCCACTGAGGCATAGACCAGTACCAGAGGCCACCCACCCAATGCTAAGAAACTTCCCTCAGGAGCTGCTGGTAGACAATAGCACCCCAACTAGGATTGGGACTTCAACATTCACTCCACCAAGGTTATTTTTAATAAAATCCCTGTGATCTTCAAAGTTGCAATTAATAACTATTGCATTTTAATTAAGAAAATTCCTATACCTTCAACTATTTTTGATAAAACTAAGGTTTTCAAAAAGGAAAACATTATGTTAATATTATCACTACATGTTTTTATAACTGCTTGATTTATCTTTTACACTTTATCAGAACTTTTTAGTTTAATAAATGAAACATTTGAGGTGGCTGTGGTGCCATGCACCTGAAATACCAGAAATCTCCAGGAAGCAGGTGGAATGCATGAGGAATTCAAGGTTGTCCTCTGTTGCATGTGGTTATAATGAGTTTGAGGCCCACTTGAGCTCCTCAAGATTGCACCTAAAGATAAACACATAAATTTAAAACAAATACCTGCCCAATAAATAGTCCCAATAAATATCCATTAGATGGAAACAGGAATGAGGGGAATAGACAAGTTTTTTCTTTAAGAAATAATAACCAATATGAAACAGAAATATAAACATATTAATAGAAATTCATGAGAAAAATTACTAATTTCTAATATATATATATATACATATACATATACATATGTTTGTTTGTATAAAATTGTTTAAAATAGTCGTGTGGAGTTAGTGGCAGATACTAAGCCTATTTTGTATTTCTTTCCCATGACTAGAACAAATCTCCTGGCTGAGTCACATAAATAACAAATATTAGAACTAGCCGTGGGACATGTCCATGACTACAGGGGTGGTACTCCAGTGTGCACATACATGGTCTGTAACTGCTTGTTAATGAGATTTAATGAACTAAGTTTGTACTTGAGCCCAAACAGATTGTGTTTTGGAGAATAAGACACATGTCACAATAAACTTGCCCTTTCTGGGCTTCCAGAAATAAAGGGTTGGAGGATGTCATATCTTAGGCAAATTTATACTCCAAAATATTATCTATATATTACAAAAGCAAGGACTAAATCATAAAGTAAGGTAGTTTGAGGTATCTTTTGCAAATAAAATTATCTTTGAGCAGAAATAGGTATTTTCTCAAATCCCAATGATCTTTAATAAATTATGACATAAATGCACCTGAACACCCATTATAGTGGCTATAAATTCAAAATCACCTTTTATTGCTTCCTTGGAAAATTAATGTGCTTAAATGTCAAAAAAGGCTAGCTCTGTAAATTGACTACCATTTTTTTAAAACAAAAATGCCATCCTGTATATACCTATTTTGGATGGGGGGTTAAGAAAGATATAAAGTTCTATTCTTTTTCCCCCTCTCTCAAAGTGTGTGTGTGTGTACACGTGCTTGTGTGTGTGTGTGTGTGTGTGTGTGTGTGTGTGTATGTGTGTAATAATAAGAAGTAAGGCATCAATTGTAAACTGTAGGAGGCTTGGAATTGAAGGAACTATGAAATCCTCTCGTTTTCTTTGGCTGGTCCAGTGATTAGGAGATTGCCCTTAGTTCTGCAAGTTGCCTTTTCAAACTCTTCTAGAAAATTAACTCTGCTTCTGAGCTCTTTTACAATGTGTCCACGGTCTTCATATGTAAGTTTTGGGTTGCTGATAGTATTACCCAGGCACCCTCTGTTTGTTCAATTTCGTTGTGTTTTCGATTGCTTGATGAGAAAGTGTCACTTTGCCACTATATCCATGTGTGGCTTTTGTTTGGCCTTGCATATTCCATAGGATCAGGTGATGAGAGGGCACAGTTCAGTAAAAACCAAAAACTAACTCATTTGCTTCCACTCGGAGCCTGCAAGTTTGAAGAGTTCATGCGAAGGCACTGTAAAGCAGCATAGCAGATTCTGAATTGCAGCATTTCCACAGGTCACGGGGAGTGAGTCTCCTCCCAGGACCATGCTTGCTTCACGGGCTACCTCAGAAACAATTAGTGCTCTGTGCAGAAGAACCACAAAACGTCCATCCTGCAGCAGTCTTCTAGTTTTCATTAACATCCTGGCATCTCAGCACTTTTAATTATACCATCCTTATATCAGCATATTCAGTTGAGAATCATACTGAGAAACATTTTGTTTGAGTGGCATGAAGATGTTGAATTCATTTCAAAGCAAATTCTACCGTTGTAAAAATATTAACATTGTTAGGGGTAAGTCATTCTAGTGTGAAACAACCAGCTTTTTCGAAGTCATTTTCTAAAAATAACAATGGTGATCTGTATTTTTCATTCATAGCCATGTCTTAAATCACCCTTACTGGAAGCGGTGGACTCCAAGGGCCACAGTGTTCATGAAGTGAGAGTAACAGGCAGCCCCAACCTTCCTTGATGTTAGTGTGAAGACCAGTTTATGTAGTATAATTATGTTGACCGTGAAACTCATTTTACAGCAAAGGAAAGACAGTTAGCCGTCTAGCAGATTCATAGCATCATTAACAACATGAAGAAAATGTGGGTTGGGTAGAAGTTCAGTGGTACCCACGTGTGTATAATGAGTGGCCTTGGGTTTAACCACCAATACTGCCACACTGAAAAGGAAAACCTCCATGATTTAGAAAAAAAAATATCTTTGAAAATACATTTCAGTACTCTCATTGCTAAAAACTAGGATTATTTATGTTTACTTCTTGTATTCTCCAGGGAAATAAACAGGGGTCATTTTCGCAGGCTTTGCTTAATACTCAATCTCAAAAGCTCAGACAAATTTTAGAAAGTTTCATGAAATCCTACGAAAATCTAAACACAATCTGAAAGTACTTTATTCTATATAGGTACCATATAAAACGAAAAAGCCAACGAGAGAGATTGTTTTTTGCCCTTCCTTCACCATTTAATGTAAATGTAGTTTTTGTTGTATTGTGTGAGTTTTTCTTTAGTAAGACAACTCATTCCCAGGAATTATTTTAATATCTTCCTTATAAGGTCTTCATTTATAAGCTCTGGGTTGCCACTTTTACAATACCATGTTAATGACATCTGTTTGTTTCCCATACATTTGCTTTGCTCTGTTTTCTATTGTGCAATGAGTCTTCTCACAGAGATGGGGAATAAGCGTTATGACTATTTGCATATGTGGACTTTGTTCTTTGCACTAATATTCCTGGCAATTGCCAGGGCACATGGCAAAGTGCCTGTCTACACTTAGTTTAGGGGATGAAAATTGAGGAGTCTGATTCAAAATTCAAATAACCTTTTCTTTAGGATTTTCTGTTTAGTTATGTGTTTGTGTGTGAGGGTATGGGTGTGTCTGGTGTGGAGGGGTGTGTTCATGGGGTTGTTCAGGTCCCCCAGAAGTCAGAGGTATCTTATCTTCCAAGAGCTGGACTTTTAGGTGGGTGGGTACTTGGGTCCTCTGAAGAGCAATACATGCTGTTAAGCACTGTGCCACCTCACTCGCCCCCAAGTCAGCTAAACGTACTGTCAAAAATAGACGAGAATTATCTATTGATATTTTTACTTATTATCCTATTAAGCACTCTACCTTTAGAAAAAAGTGGTTAGAGTATAATGTTTAAAATCTATACTGCATGAATGGGAATATTCCATTTTATTAATTAAATGTGTACATTTACATGAACACAGCAGAACTTGGTGTGGATATGAGTTGATTGCCATGTACTCATCACCTGAATTGATAGGACATGTACCTTCTCTGGACTCTTATTAAATTTGGTGATGTCGCTCGAGTTTTTTTTTAAACTTTTTTTTTCTCCTTTATTGATTTATTCTTGTTACATCTCAATGGTTATCCCATCCCTTGTATCCTCCCATTCTTCCCTCCCTCCCATTTTCCCCTTATTCCCCTCCCCTATGACTGTTCCTGAGGGGGATTACCTCCCCCTGTATATGTTCATAGGGTATCAAGTCTCTTCTCTGTAACCTGCTGTCCTTCCTCTGAGTGCCACCAGGTCTCCCCCTCCAGGGGACATGGTCAAAGGTGAGGCACCAGAGTATGTGAGAAAGTCATATCCCACTCTCCACTCTACTGTGGAGAGTGTTCTGTCCATTGTCTAGATCTGGGTAGGGGTTTAAGGTTTACTGCCTGTATTGTCCTTGGCTGGTGCCTTAGTTTGAGCGGGACCCCTGAGCCCAAATCTGCCTATCATTAACCCAGAAGCAGAAAGACTCAAATGGTATATACTCACTTATATCTGCATATTAGCCCAAGGGGCATGTCCCACGAAAGCCTTCACTTACCAAGAAACTGAGACAGAGGGGAGGACATTCTAGTGGGACTCTAGATGAGAGAAGCATGGGAGAATGGCAAAGTCGCTCGAGTTTTTGTTCTTGCATTGCTTATTACTTAGTTGGTATTGATGATGCTTTCTTTAAACTTATAGAGAGAACAGATGTTGTCCTTAATGTCATGGTTACACATTCTCCAGTTTCCTTCAACTAGCAGTAGTTTGCTCAGTTCTGGGCATTGAGAATGAAAAATAGGTCTCTTGACTGAAGCAAATTTCTACTCTCTCTCTCCTGCACCCATCCTCTTCATTTTTCTTTTTCTTCATCTCATTCTATGGAGAAAGGTTAGATGAAGATATAGATGAATCATCCTTCTGTGACCAGGAGGAGGATGGTCATGCTCTCTGGCTGTCAGAACAGAAAAGGTATAATAGCCATATGCACTGACAGCCACGATGTCAGTGTTAGGGGTGTGGCACCTGTGCTTCCTTGCTATATGACAAAATGATTAAACTTTTTATTACTAAAGCAACTGTGAGATTCACTCGTGTGCACCTTCATGGTACCTTTAAGAGAACTAAGCGCAAACAGAACTAAGCAACAACAGTTGTTGTTGTCTGGTTAAGTAATTATCTTCTATGGGGAACTTTGGAGATATGAAAACAACATTTTACAAATACACACATTCAAGTGCGTTGGCTCGGCAGATCTCAGAAGATGTTTTCCCACCAGCTAGCATCTCACTTCCCAGGGACTTAGGTCTGTAAAGGATGACGAAGAATTGCATTTTATTGTCCAATGTCAAAGACTGGCATGTCAGCAAGGAGTGCTTCCTGAGGAAGAAGACTGTGATGGCAATGAAGGCTATAAATTATGGATGTGATGAGAGGGTCAATATTTGGAAAACAAGAACTGGTGAAAAAAGAGAAACATAAGGGATAGAATGAGTGCAATTCATAATCCTAGAGGCAAAGGACAGACCAACAGAGGATGCTAGCCGTATCAGAATTTCCATAGTATGTTTGCTCCTGGAGGTTTTAGATGACAATTTTCTTAGCAGAATGCTAAACCAGAAAATGACAAAACTGCAGTGTTATATAGGTTACAGACCAGAACCTGAGGGGATGGTTGGAGGAAGCAGACCACAGTAAAAACTTGACTGGGATAAAAAGATGATCATACTGCTGAGACATGATAAATGGAATGTAATTATAAACAAAATTAGATGATAAGTTACTCCTTCAACATTTTTTTGTATCTTTGTGAGTTTGCCAGAGGATGGGCATGTGACAGAGACAGAAAGTTGTCCCAATCAAAAAAACCAACCAACCAAAAAAAACAATAACAAGCAAACAAACAAAAACCAATCTTGTTACAAATTGGATAATTATATTCTAAATCTTTAAGTTTGTTTGAATATAGAATGGCTACAATTGTTTGAAAAAATATACACAACAAGCAAGTTAGCATGCATCTTAAAATGAAGTTTTAAAAAAATCACTATTTTGTAATAATAAAATACCTTTCAAGAAACAAGATTTCCTTTCACAGGTAACTCAATAAACCCAGGTACATAGATATACTGGAACATTACCTGGCAATAACAATAAATGGTTTATCAAGCCACAGAAGAATCTTGGAGGAAGACTTTAATTTATTGCTTACTTTAAAAAAGCCAGCTCAAAAAGAAGAAAGCACACTAGATGACTCCAAGCATTTGGCATCCCAGGTATGGTAAAATCAAAGAGCTACAAAACAAAATAACAAAAACCTTATTGATTACCAGGGCTTTAGGAAGAAGGCAGGGTGAGGAGTCGAGGTGCAGAGCACACTTAGCTTAGTGGAACCCCTCTAAATAGCATGCTGCAGGATGTACTTGGCAGGCTATGTTCTTTTTTAATTATCTTCCTGACAACTTCACACACATATACAATACACTATGGTTGTATTCACTCTCCATTTTCTTCTCACTTTCGCTGATTACTTTTTTCCCAAATAGCACCCATCTTCTCTCTGTCTTCTTCTCTATCTCTGTCTCTCCCTGTTTGCATGCCTGCTTGTACCTGTGCAGGTCTTGCCATGTAGCTACAGGTGCTGTGAGTTCTTTATAGCAGCCTCATCTTTTCCAGAATAGGACTCTTTCATCATGCTCCCTTCACCCTCTGTCTCTCACAAATCCTCTGTCCCCTCTTCTGTAAACAGCTTGAATATTAAACACAAAGAAGGAATCACAATGTAAACACTGGTTCTTGATAATTAGAAAATTATCAATACTGGTTCATCGATAGTGTGTTAGCAGTATCAGCAACAGTGTGAGGCAAGTAGAAAAATTGTAATTCCTACATAATTTTTATGCAATCAAAATTGACTTGAAATGGTTTATTAAAGGAAAAAGCCCTCTTTTTTTCAAATTCTAAAGACTGGTTTTCCAATCAAGAGCATTTTTGATCATTATCTCCTTTGCAACAAAACACTCCGCTATGAGGCCCTGACCACTTTATTTTCTCCTTAGGAAAGAACAGAGGCTCACCCAGCCTTCTTTGCAGGAGAGCAATTCTCACCAGGTCAATGCTTATTCTGCAGAGAGATCAGCTGGTGACTCTCTGTCTGGCTCTGGGTCTTTCCTTCAGTTTTATGAATGCTTCAAATTTTTCAGAGCTGTGATTGGGCCTCTCCCTGAGGACCCTGCAGTTCTATTGTCAAAATCCTACAAGCTTTTGTTACTCTGTCATATGCACTATGAGCTTCCAGAGGTTACCATGGCACCAGGCACCATTCATCTCCAAAGACCAGGGAAACAAACCCACAGGGAAGGTGACATTTCCTTCATAAAGAACGTCCTCTAACAGGTATCCTGTGGACTATTTTATTGATTGTCACTGACAGTATTCCTCTGCTGATAATTTTCAAGACTCTTAGGTGGTTTCAGACTTCAGTGTTTGTTTCTATGATAGTCAGAATTAATCTGTTTCTGTCCTAATAGATAAATGATGTAGGAATGAAACACTCTGAAAATCATGTATAAAATTTTCTTTAAAAGGATCTTATTTATTTTTTATTTTAAACATTATTTTAATTTTATGTGTGTGTGTGTGTGTGTGTGTGTGTGTGTGTGTGTGTGTGTGTGTGCATACAACCCATGTGCATGCACACATGGTGTGCTGTACAGGAGACAACTTGTTTGAGTTGGTTGCCCCCTACCACAAAGTTCCTGGGGACACAACTCATGTTTTGGAAAACTCAAGTTGGTAGCACCTTGACACCTCAATATTTCTAAAGCAGTGACCTTAAATGATGGCATTGGTCTAAGTTAGTGTTTTGACATTCCTATTCACACTGATCTTTGGCAGAAAAAATCTTATTCGTACCAAATCTTTACAGATCACTGAAGTACAGACCAGCTAAACCAAGTCATCCACCTGCTAGGCATAATTCTAAATGACTTCATTCTTCTGACATGAAGCATAATATTGATGTGAGGCGACTGTGTGGACCAATGAAACAACCTTTGCATGGGTTACTATGGTGATTCTATAAAGCACTGACCTGTGAGAGCACCATTAAGTGATTGTACTCAGGTATTCCATTGTGTAAAGGGATTTACATTAATTTGTGTTTTTGTGTTACAATGTTAATAATTATGCTTCTCTGTAGCCCTACCATAATGAAAATGTTACCTAGGCAAGAATTACATAGTTGTGTTTCCCAGATAGTTTGCTTCCTCCACCTTATAAAGGATGCAGAAAATGCTAAACATAAAACAGGAATTTGATTATTTTGGGTTAAAAGATAGTAATGTTCTAAGTGCTGTTTGCATTATTTAGGTATGTCTCAGTGCCTGCCACTAATTTCATTTAGCACAGTGATCACAGGTACAAATTCTATTAAGTCTCTATACTTTTGTCATTATAAACCTATCAGATGTTTAGCACTTTCCAAAAGCTGTCACCAGTGTTGTGGCAATGGTTGATCAGTGTTGACAACTTTCATCCTAGAAAGATGAAATGTCTACTTCTAACAGGGCAACAAGCAACTACACTAACACTGTGAATGACATCTTACCAAATCACAAAGCCACAAGTTAGATAGTAACCAGCCAGCGATTACTTTAAATACTACTTCCACCTCTGGCAGGTAGAAAACAGCACGCATATGGGGTAGGATCTTGTCTTCTCTACTTCCTTGATGAGCTCCGCTGATGTAACAATTAGGTATAGGCTTGTCTGGATCTTTTTTACTAGAGTCTTTGGACTTATCTAATAAAGTGCAGACATTTCAATTAAATTTGAATGTTATTTTATCAGTATAATTTATGTTTTGAGTGATACACAGGACATACACCATCACTATTATTATTTTATTTTTGAGCTCTTATCAGGGTACAGAAGATTCAAATGGCAACTTGATCTCTCTGCATTACAAAGCTGAAATTTTTTTATCTGATTTTTAACATCCTGAGAAAGGCCGTGCAGACTGAGGTGCCATTTATAACCTAAGCAAGAACACCAGTAGAAAAGAATTAACAGCAATCATGTCTGAGACATCACTTGTAGGTTATTGCAACATGAAATGTTTATCTGTGGACACTAATGAGCTAGTGCTTGAAGTGTTCTCTCTCTCTCTCTCTCTCTCTCTCTCTCTCTCTCTCTCTCTGTGTGTGTGTGTGTGTGTGTGTGTGTGTGTGCTCTCTCTCACACACACACACACACACACACACACACACAGAGAGAGAGAGAGAGAGAGAGAGAGAGAGAGAGAGAGAGAGAGAGAGAGAGAGAGAGAGAGATATGTGGGGAGAGAAACATGGAAAACAAACCAAAACAAAAAATATGAAAAAACGAAAACGATGCTTGCCCCAACAAGCACTCTTACCTGGTTTGGCTTCGTGGTGACCTGTCTGTTTGTAGAAAGTACACTCTTAGTAATAGATTCTTCACAAGTGTCTATGTGCCTCAGTGTGTCAAAAACGCACCAACACAGTGGGCACTTAGAAGTGTGATCTGACCATGTAGTTCACCTTGCACATAAGTCATGTGTTCTATTGGATGGATTCACTAAGTCTAAGGAAGCTCCGCAAGTTCTCTGGCTTTTGGGTTCATTACCCAGCTCACGAGTTAGGAGCTCATGCTAGCCAGCCACAAGTCTCCTCCCATTCTGACCATCATATTGTGTTAAGTGAGTTATTGTATCAGAAGTTGTGAAGTACATGCTATACAAATTGGTGGATTAACCTGTCTTCAGGAAAGTAGAGGTGTCCTCCATCTTTTTTTTTTCCTGTAGCATTGGTGGGCAAATTATTTTTATTTTATTAAATGGCACAAGGTAATTTATTGTAAACCCTAGTTTGTTTCTGAGGATCGCTACTCCTGATTCTGAATCAATATATCACATATTCTCTTATAGCAAATCTTTTATGTGTGATGTGCTTGCTTGGTCTTGCTAGTCTAGTTGAAGGGTTGAGGTTTACTACCTATAGAGATTTCTCTGAAGCAGTTTCTATGTCTACCTTAAAATCTATTCTTATTTTTTGGCCGTTAATGATTTCACTAAAACTTCTTTTTAAAGAGTTTTTAACTCACTCCAGTTCCATCCATTTGCCTGCAGATTTCAAGATTTCTTGTTTTTAAAAATATTTTATTAATTTATTCATATTACATCTCAATTGTTATCCCATCCTTTGTATCCTCCCATTCCTCCCTCCCTCCTGCTTTCCCCCTACCCTATGTTTGTGATGGAGGGGGAACCTCCTTGTTTTTAATAGCTGAATAGTATTCCATTGTGTAAATGTATAAATGTATATGTAAACAATTAAAATGTTTAATTAACAAAAAGAAAGATAATAAAGAATATATTCACGAATACAAAAAAGTTACAAACTCTTTTTTGAAGACCAGTAAGTAGACTAAGTGTGGGGGATAAAGTTTGTAGTTTCCCTTTTGAGTGTGGCAAAGGGGAGAGAGTAAAACCAAGGATAGTGAAATATTTTCTTAAAATTTCATGATGAAGTCTATTTTTATATGCTAAATCTAAAAGAATAACAAAAAGTAAAACAACTGTTCTTAGTAAATGAATGTGTACTAAGATAAATCTTTATTATTTTGTTGTAAATAGAAGATACCAAGGCAATTAGCAATTCATTTGAATAATTTTGTATTTTAGAGAATTATTTAGATAGATCCAAATGCTGGTACTGGGGCCATGTTTGCTCAATAGCTATATGTAGCTAGATATCAACATCTTTTTTTTCAGAAAGGTGAATAGCAAATAGTTTTCTATAGCCAAGAGAGGAACTCAAGTCCACACTTGAAAATTCCCATTCAAAAGCCGGGTGTGGTGGTGCACGCCTTTAATCCCAGCACTCGGGAGGCAGAGGCAGGCGGATCGCTGTGAGTTCAAGGCCACCCTGGTCTACAAAGCGAGTCCAGGACAGCCAAGGCTACACAGAGAAACCCTGTCTCGAAAAAACCAAATAAATAAATAAATAAATAAATAAATAAAAAAGAAAAAAAGAAAAAAGAAAATTCCCATTCAAAAAGGTCTTTCTCCTTCATTGAGAGAACCTCTTTTTGATGTGCCTGAACAACTCCAACATGGATACTTTAAATGCCATACCTTGTGAGCAGAGTCAGAATATCTTTCATCTTAAACACAGTTTGATAGGACGTGTTCTTCTTCTTCTTTTTCTTCTTCTTTTTTTTTTATAGCACTCACTTCCTAACTAAATAACTACATTTTCAGGACTTAACATCATCCATGATTCAATTTGCTTTTACATAGTTCTCTCTCTCTCTTTTAAGTTACTTATTCCTCTATTTTCCCCCAAACACAATTTTCTCAAATTTCATTATAATCCCAATACACAATTAAAGGTCGCAAATGTACTGTTCTAATCCGTACCAGTCTAGTCACCTCAGAAATCTTGTGGCATCAGCAGGCACACAGTTGTTTCCCAGGATCTCTCCTGTGTTCCTTCCATCACTGGTCGTTGGCTTCTGCTATGCACAGAGCCCAGTACAATACGCTATTGGAGCCATTCTCAATGGCTTTTCTCTATCAGACCATTTTAATCTTTATTTCCTTATCTCATGAGTGTCTACACTGGTTCACTATCCAATAGACAATATTCTAGAAGGATCAGGTTGGGTGACAAATGGAAGGAAATAAATGATTAAACTCTGAGATCGATTGCTTTTTAGTCTCACAAATGAGTCAAGACTTCATATCCATTGTTGTTTCCTCTCAGCAGAGAATATATATCCCCAGCGGGGTACTCATGCCTCATGCATTGAGGTCACCACAACTATTACATATTGATATATAGAGACATCAGAATATGCACAGCAAGACCCCATGAAAATTATCAGTCTTAATTTTTACATTGCCCCAAATGTCATAGTTGATATCACCATGAGTTTAAGCTTAAGCTTTAATGAACACATTAAAATGAAGTAACTAGATCACTATGTCCTTATAATGGACATGAAATGCCGTTACTTCAGTGAAAATCAAACCAATTGCAGAAGATGCAAAATATTCTAATTAAAATTCGAAATTTCCAACAGTTCAAGAGGAGTATACCTCCTACACGTAATTGCTAACTTTTGTTCTCGGCACCCGTCACCCATGACTCCTTCAGTAGCAGAAATGACGGCATCCTTCTCAAGATTAAGTTTCACTTCTGTCACTGCAATCAGCCCTCTGTGTCCTTGCAGGACTCTGTTGCCTTCTCTCTCCATCACACATGCTTGGCAAGTATTGATTGCGGCTAAGTCAAGTTCTCAGCACGGCCTTTACTTAGCCCCTTAACGGCTTGTCAAGAAACGATGTAACACTATGCCAAGCTGCCGACTGATCTGACCTTAAATGTACTCCCAGGATTCTTCAGTGCGTCCTCGTACTGTCTGGAATTTGTGTTACATGTGCCCGTTTATGGTGTCTCCCTCTATTTATTTTATATAGCTTTTATCTTCAACACCTTGTCATTTCCTTCATATGCCCTCATTTTCAATAGATGACGTAGTGTTTTTCCTCCTTTGGAGACAGGACTGGTGCAAATGTCCTTATATTCCTGCCACTCTCCTCCCTCTGTGTGCAAGTCTATATGAGTGTTTGCTACTTTCTTCCCTTCCCAATGCATGAGTTTTCCCTTCCCACTCAGTGCATCTTCAAGAGTGGTACAATTCATGTCCTAGTGCCTCTGTGCCCTTGTTCATTTTTTCTAGAACACACAGGTAAAATGTTTTCTCATTGTTTCCCAAATTTTAGCCTTCCTTATCAACAAGGAAAGCAATTTTCTTTTTAAAAAAAAAGATTTATTTATTTATTTATTTATTATGTATACAGTGCTCTGCCTGCATGTGTATTAAATCACTTTATAGATGGTTGTGAGCCACCATGCAGTTGTTGGGAACTGAACTCAGGACCTCTGGGGGAGCAGTCATTGCTTTTATCCTCTGAGCCTTCTCTCCAGCCCAGGAAAGTAAGTTTCTTATCCCATGGAATAACACGCCCCTGTCTATTCCACCAGTTGAGGTTGTGCTTCATTCCAGACCCTGCATTTCATTGAGTTTTGATTTGTCTTGTGCTTTAGATCACTAGATTATAAATGCCATATATCTAATCTGTGGAAAATACTACAGATTCTGAAACATAAAGAAGTGGCTAGGAAATAGTAAAAAAAATTACATGAATGACTGTCTACATTGGTTGGAAAGAACTATTTATTTGGGAATACTAATACTTTATCCAAATTACAGCAAATTTTGTATTTTTAAAGACAAAACTGAACTATGCCATCTTTGGAAAAAATCAAATTGTTATTCATAGTCTACTTTTCAGGAGGTGAATTGGAAGTGGTTGGTCTTATATGAAAGTGGGAGGGGTCTAGGAAATGAGACAGGAGGAAGTGATTCTACAATTCAATTTTAGGCTTTGGATTAACTTTTTCACTGGCATGCCTGTAGCATAGTTGATAAGTCATCCTTCAACTTTTCCATGGACAATGGCTCATGAAACAGAAGAGTGAGGTAAATATGACTATGGGGTTTCTGTGGTGATTTTTGTGTGTATACCTGTGAGTGTGTTTCTGTGTGTGCATATGTGCAGGTGTGTGTGTGTGTGTGTGTGTGTGTGTGTGTGTGTGTGTGTGTGTCTGTGTATGTGCGCGCAAGTGCGGGATGGGCATGTGCGATGACGTCAGTGTGGAGGGAGGTCAGAGGATTAGTTACAGAAGTCATCTCTTTCCTTCTATTGTGGACATCATGCAGGAGAATGGACGCAAAGGATCAAGGTTGGTAGCAAGAGCCTTTACCCACTGAGTCATCTTGCTAGCTCTGCTTTTACAAGTTTTGAAAAATATTGAAGGCATTTATACTATTTTTAAATGACTCATACCCATAGGCTATAATTCTTTATTTTTCTGTTTTATTTGCATGTCACACAAATTTAAGGAGAATGTAACATGTCAGCAGATATTTTAAAAAATGAAACTGAAATGACTATCTGTTTACTCAATACTTAGGTTAAGAACAAAGATACCATAAGGCTATATTGAAGGTCCTTTCATGAACTCCTCTGTCTATGTGCACACACGCACGCAAGCACATACACACACACACACACACACACACACACACACACACACTTTATTTTTGGTGATAAAAATCTCTTCATCTATTTGCACTCTCACTATAAATCTATATGTTTCTAAACCAGTGATCCTCAACCTTTTTAATGCTGTGACTCTTTAATACAGTTCCTCATGGTGTGGTGACCTCAATCATAAAATTATTTCACTCTTACTTCTTAATTGTATGTTTGATACTGGTATCAGTGGTAAAGTACATAATTGTGTTTTCCAATGGTCTTAGGCCAACTCTGTGAAAAGGTCATTCAACTCTCATGTTGAGAACCACTGTCCTAAACTGCTGGGTAGTCATTTTCAGAAAAAAAAATTATTAACTTATACTTTATATTTTGATGTGAAGGTGGGCCATAGAGTAGGGATTTCATTTCCTAATTTAAATAATTATGTTCACTTTTATCATTCCCATTGTTCATAGTCACAGGAATGAATTTTTTAATTAAAAAGCTCAAGATATGAGCCACCAGAAATCAGTATATGCACCTGGAAAAAAAAAAAACAGACCCAGGCCGTGCTTAAATTCCAAGGATATTTTCTTGTCACTTCCAGAGTCAAGGAACTTTTAAAAAAATTATTTCTGGCTCAGCAGTTCATATAAAGGATTTAAGTTTGGCACATTTATTTTGGAATCATGCACCAGTTCACCCACAAGCCTACATAGGAGGCTATGCCACCTTATTTATTTTTATTTAATTGTGTTTTCATGCTGAGAAAGAATTGTGAATCTAGACCTCATGGATTTACACAACTTGAGAGATCTAAGTAGAAGCATTATTCTAGCTAAATGATGAAGAGAGAGTTTATTTCAGGAATTTGGTATGTTTCAACCTATATATCTTATTGTAGGTTGGGCACATAAGTTTTGCTCTTACCATAAACACCAGAAACCAGGCTCCAGGACTTGCTTTGTGCCACACAGGAGTCTAAACCTGTTATCAGAAGTCACTCATTTAATGTCTCAGGAAGCTTGTGAGGCATGCCCACATTGTTAGCACATTGTATTATGAAACTGAGGCACAGAATCTTTTAGAAAGATCCTCAAGCTCATATTAGAAAACCTGGAATGTTCACTGGAGAAGCTTATAGAATATGACCATTCAAACAGGTCTTATAGGAGGAACAAAAGGCCAGAGAAATGAAAGCAAGCAGGTAACACCAGCCCTTGGAAGCACCAGGTTGGGATGAAACTTGATTGTTCCTTCAGCCTTATTTAACTTTGGTAAGTATATAGGTATTTCAGTGTCAGGACCATCTTTCTTTGTTCTTGCAAAATCATCCATAAAAAATAACAGCCAAATGTCTTATGGGTAGCTCAGAATTTAGGATACAAAATACAGATGAATGTTCTTTAGAATCAGAAGGCAGAAATGGATGAGTGAATTAGTCTAAGGTCAAATCATATTTGTTAGTGTTCACAAAGCTGAGACAAAGAACATTTGCATTTGGCCGATTTAGTGTGTGTAGTAAAGGAATGAACCCATGGACCTATGAGAGCATAGAGCTAGATAGGAAAAGTGTGCAGATATGAATAGACATCAGACGCTCTGTCAAAGTTCTTCCTCAATACTTTGGAAGCCAGAAATGGTTAGGAAAAAAGGGGTGGGAAGAAACTGCTTGGTTCAGACAAATAATATGAATAAAACAATTGTACTCACAAGAACAGAGAAGTCTGACTTTCATGAAAGTTTGTGTATATATATATGTCTTTCAGTATCTCAGGTTTCTCAAACAGCACTATGTAACCTAAAGAGTAACAGATGATTGTATAGGTAAAGCTGAGGGATGACATCAGCTAAGTTTAAAAGAGCAAAGGACAAAAAAAAAATATGAGCAAAGTACAAAGAGACAGGTAAATCTTTAGTCAGCTTAATCTGTCATGAGAACATTTCCTGGTTTCATGGCCTCTGTCACTTAAGTTAACAAATACATCATTAGTAGGGTCACCTTTCAGCCAGGAAATGACATATTATTTCTTTCTTTGTGCCCCTTCTGTGTTCTATATCTCTCACTTTTTTCCCTAAAATGTACAGTGTTGACATCCGAGGTAGAGGTAGATATAAAACATTGTTTTGGCATTTGACCTAGACTATGCCTAAAGATTTTATTTAAAATAATACTGCTGAAAACCAAAGTTAAGTATTTCATCTTGCCAAATATGCTCATGAGAATTCAACATTTTGAATAGGGTTATTAAAAAACTAATAAATTCTATTACTGTGGAATATGCCAAATAGTAGAAAAAAATACTGACCTGGTGCATCTCATTTCCAATATACATGATTTATGTTTTCTTTTCTAATGAAATGTATGAAAAAATAATAGCATTAGAGCATATAAAATTATATATAAGAGATTTATATAGTTAAATTCCCTGGAAAAGATGAAAAGGGATGAAGCTACTTCAGGTCTTTGTAAGAAGCTACTGGATGCTCAGCAGAAAGGACTCAGACAAGCTAGCTGATTATACTCTGTGTGTGTGTGTGTGTGTGTGTGTGTGTGTGTGTGTGTGTACATGCACATGTGAGCATGTATATATTATGTGTGCCTGAGTGTGCATATGTGCTCCTGTGTGCACATCTGTGTGTATGTGTGCATGCACATATACAACACAGTGAGCAAATAATAGATAAACAGTAAAATGGTGGAAAAAATGTGATCTACTCCTTGTGTCTTTTCATTAAGAATGATAAGGTTAAATGGTATGTTTATGAGGAGGCCATTAAACATTTCAATAGCAACAAATTTTGATACACACCAAGGAAGTTTTCACAGACAAATTATGCAAAGCTAATGATAAGATGGTTGGATGTTGGACTTCTTTGGGAGCAGACAGGATTGCTAATGACTTCTGAATCTTTATCTTAGAGGACTGAGTCAGTAATAAGCGCTGGGAGAACTCTGTGACAGACAGAGGCGAGAGAAAAATACATGGCAGGTTTTATTAGAAATATGGGACAAATCGTGAAAAGGGAGGTGGAAGGTTTTGACTCTGAGAGCAACATGAAACACTTGGGCCATGTAATCTGTGACCTTTCACAGAGGACAGTGGGATTTTGACCTTGGAAATACTTTAACTAGAATATGGTTAAGTGAGGATCTCTCCTGGTGACAAAGTGAGAAGCAAGTCTTTTAGGTTACCTGACACTGCCTTTTCACTTAAATTTCTTTGTTTATCTCAAGGAACAGACTGAAGTCAGATTCCTTTAGGGAAAAGCCTCTCCTGAAGAAGAACTTGCAACCGATCTGTGGTACTAACTCTGCTCTTTTAGCTTTTCATTGTTTTCACACGCCGCCATTAGACTATAATTCAGGTAGTCTCTCTCTCTCCCTCACTCTTTCTCTCTGTCTTTCTATCTCTTTCAATCTATCTATCATCTATCTATCTATCTATCTATCTATCTATCTATCTGTATCTCTCCTCTCTCCTTGCTTTCTTTCTCTCTTCCTAGTTTTCTGGTATATTCTGGATGGTGAAAGATATGAAAATATTACTGATATGCAACATATAACATGAGGTGACGTTACCAAAAGCAGCATGAACTGCTTTAAGCAACTGCATGTAGCCGATCATAAGCTGAAGAGGCAGCTGAAAGGAAAGTCCCACATCTGTACCCCTGCATCTAGGAGGAAGGAGCAGAAGTTTAGTGAGTAGGGCAGTGAGTTCAAGGTCACCCTGAGCTGCATAGTGTGTTCTACGCCATCCATACTGGAATAGTTAAGTTAGACTCTGCCAAACCAACCAAAGTAACACAAACATGGAGGAGCAATAAAAGGTGACCTCAGTCATCCTGGGAGAAGACAGTGATAAGAATGATCCAATCCTCGGTACATTTTATTTTAAAAAAACTGTTAAGCAATGGAAGAGATTAGAAATGAGCTGATTGAGGGAGAGAGAGAGAAAGAGAGAGAGAGAGAGAGAGACAGAGAGAGAGACAGAGACAGAGACAGAGACAGAGACAGAGAGAGAGTTTTTACTTAGTTTCTGATCAATCAACTGAAAGAAAGGAAATGCTCAGGTTTTAAGATGTAAATAAAGCAGAAAAACAGATTTAGGGACAGGGTATCAAATATGATGTTAAATGTCAGATCCATGTTTTATACATACATAAAGATTTTTATAATGGGAATATGGAAATACATGAGCCTGCCAAGCTCAAGATCGTAAACTATACATTATGGAATCGTAAATATAAAAGTGATTTTTTTTGTTTTAGTTTTAGTTTTTGTTTTTGTTTAGTTTTGTTTTTGTAAAATAAGACACAGAGGGCATTCATCACAACTGTAGAGTAAAGGAGAAAGGAGTTATGATATTTGAGTTTTAGATGAATAAAGAAGTTAGGGAGAAAGGAAGTATTATGAAGAATTTTGCAAAGAGATTATTGTTTCAAAGACAAGCAAAAGCAAGGATAGCCACAAGAGAGCATACAGAGGTCATCCACTACAGCAAATAACTGTTAGAACTGAGTGGATCATTAGATTCACATCTAAGATATAAGGGCTATTTGTATGCATTTTGTTGAATCCAGTTGAAACTCTCCAGAGGGGGTGAAGGAAGAATTGGATCCAGCTGGGTTGATGCTATTTGTCAAGAGTCCTAACTGTGAGTGTGGGATGATTTTCACAGTGAAAAAGAGGAGTGCTTTGAGATGTTAGGCTGATGATACTTGTCCAGTTGGACATGAAAAATCTGATTATTAAAGAGAGAGTAGACAATTTGAGAAATTGTCCTGTGTGACAGTAAACAATATAATTCAGCAGAAGTTCATATAGATAACATGTGGAGTTTTTGTCACTCTGTTTAGAGAAAGAGTGTCCAGCTAGAGGATTCATAGTACTTGACAAGTTGTTTTGTTGAGAAGATGACAGCACAGTCTACCAATTGCTAGTATTTTTTTTATTGTTTAAGAATTTCATACATGAACATGTATTTTTATGGCCACCAAATATCTCTCTTCATGTTCCCTGGCACTATTCCTTCTCATGTCATATTTCTTTTTCTTTTCTTCCTTTCTTGTTTTGGATAGGATCTACCCACTACATGGCCCAGAGTGTCTTGGAAATTATTATGTAGACTGTGTTGACCTTAAATTCAGAGATCTGCTTTCTTCTGCTTCTTGAGTGTTGGGATTAAAGGTGTGAGCCACAATAACTGGCTTATTCGTCCATTTTAAAGTGATGTATAAATTATACTAGTGATCAGAGGGTGTGTGGTGGGCAAAGAGCAGTTGGAAACAAAGATTTGCTGGTTTCCTTAGGGTAAGTAAAGCAATACAGTAGGCTTCCTAATAAGCTAAGATGACATGTCTAAACTGCACTTTCCCCATGTGAAGAAAAAACAGTCATCCTGATAATTTACCTTCAGCCAGTGAGAGAAGGAGGAATACTGGATTAAGGTAAAGTTGATGTTTCCAAAAGTTGTATGAACAAAGAAACTATCCAGAAGAGGGTTGAAGACAATATGTCTAGGGTCCTGACCCGGGATGAAATAAGGGTTTGAAGGAAGGAAACAAGAGTTACAAGGGAAGAATGGAGGAAAGGTAAAAAAAAAAAAGGAGGAATGAGGCAGATGAGGAGTGTTATAGCTTGACTCACTGGCAGACAGGAGGAGCGTTATAGCCTGACTCACTGGCAGACAGAGAGCTTCTTTATTTGTGAAGAACCCAGTCAGCAGTAATAGATGCATGTGTTTTTTTTGTGCTCAAACATGTGTTTTAACTTCTACTTGGTTTTAAGTTTGATAAATTGTTACAGAACAAAATTATCTTTTACACTCATCTTTTCCTCATCAACCTCACAACCCAACTTTTGACAATACTGAAGTTTCAAAGGCATATTTTGTCCAAACATGACAGCCTGTTCTCACTCTGAAAATTCAGTTTCAAGGGAACTAGACATAAAGAAAATCTCCAAGCCAGCCTGGGCAGATTGTTATATCCCAAGTAGTGTATTATCAACTTTTAATAATCAGAGTGCAAATTGTCACTAGGTCCAAGAAAATCTTACTGCAGTTATTATCCAATTTCTGCCATTTAAATACAATGTTTCTATTTCATATATTTGTTGAATTTCTGTATATATCTAATCTTGATATTCCTTATTCCCTGGTCATATAATACCATAATATGATGTAACTTTTTATAAGAAAAAGAGGTATTAATATTTTATTCTTTTATAATTTATCCATATCATTATAAGGAAGAGGTTTTAAATTTTTTTCTGCTGCCAACTTCTCTAGCCTACTGAATACTGTTTACTTTTATGAGTTTACTTTGTTTTAATTATCTTGTTGCTGTGTAAGAAACATCCAGGGGCAGATGTGCCTAAGGGTATCTTTGAGTCAGAGCCTCATAAGGAGGACTCTGGTATAATTATTTGAATCACAATTACCAGGGTATAAGGAAGACCTCCAAGTGGGACTTGATAAGGACATCTCCCTAAAATTGGGAGGGTAGTATGTTTCTGGGAGAGGATATAAATGATTCATAAGAAAAAATTTATCAATCAAATGTCCCCAAGTAGCACAAATAATAAAAGCCTTCCAAGCATCTGACATGTAGAGATCAAGGCCAAAAAGTGGGGAACCATACCACAGTGATTGCATCACTCAGCTCAGCTTTGCTGGAGCTTTGTCAAATAACCGTGCTGGCCTTATGACTTTCACTGTTCCATTTAGATATGTCTGTGCCTTATATGCTCACAAATTAAGCTGATGGGAGAGTCAAGGCATGAAGGATGGTGGGAAGCATGTTAGAATGCTTCCTGTGCTGCCTTGCTTAGTCTAGGCTCCTTGTGGTTGTTTACTACTGACTACCAGAGGAAAGGGTGCAATTAGAGCCCTACTTCCCCTCCTCATTTATTAAATATGATTACACTTATTCTCTGTCTTTATCCATGGACACTGAAGCCTATAGGATGCAAAGCTGTAGGCATAAGATTATTTTGTAATTCAAATGCTGATTTCTGTACTCCCCATATCTGGTTGCAATCCTTGTTCTGATAATTTCTTTTCTCAATGTTGTGTAAACACTGCTCTCCAATTGTTCTGATATGCCAATAAAGGAGCTCACAGCCAATCACTGTCTTACCAGACAGGGGAGGAGAAATTAGAGGAGAGATTAAGCCACAGGCAAGGTCCAGGAAACATCAGGAGAGTAAGCTGGAAGAGGGTAAGCTACAAAGTTCAGTGTCTCCAGGAGGTACTCTGGGAGGAAGCTAAACTAGCTTAGAGGGTTAAGAATAGAGTAATAACTGCTCAGTTCTTGTGCTATGAAGCTTATTGTTAAAAAATATGAAAGAGTCTCAGTTATTTGGGTGATAACCAGGTTAAGAGAGAAACTGGGAAACAAACACAGCTTTGTCAGACAAACCTTAATCGAGGGGTATCTATGGTGGCTTCCTTGGTAAGGGAGATCTAGTAGGGTAAGATCCCATGTGAATCATCTTTTCTGAGATGTATGTATGCATGCTAATTGTTGTGTGACAAAGTTTTTCATGTCTACTCACCTCAGACAGGGAGACAAAAGTACTGATAAAGCCAAAGCCCAACTTGGTGAACTAATGAGTTTTCTTAGGGTTGCTTACAGGAATATATGTGAGGGGATACTCACAGGAACAGAAATGACTCAAAAGGGAGCTGCATCACCATAGCCCATATGAGGGACAGCTCACAAAAGCTTGGAACTTGGGATACATTACACAGCCTACAGCCAGTTCAACAGATTGTAGAGTGCCCTTTCTTCTTGCCAGAGTCGATCTAAACCTCTTCCTGGCAGATCCACTGGTCTGTTTCTTCCAGGCCAAAGTCTGGTCTCAGTCTTCTTCGTAGCTTGGCAGAGAGAGGCTTTCAACATGTATTGTATAATCTGGCAAGTAGAGGCCTAGAAATCTAGTCAGCTTCGGGGATTTTGAGAAGCGATTTGGAATTGTTTATCTTACTGCACAAGGAACTTCCCTGCAGAATGAAATGTTTTCCTCTTGGAGGAAACCTACACTTTCACTAACATGGCCAATGCTTATGAATGTCAATATATAGCCTAATATACTACACTTCTGACTGATTGCTTTATATCCTAAAGCTCCAACTTTTGTTAAGTTGGCTTTCACTCCTAGCTCACACCCATGCTTATAGTCTCCTTTAAAAGTAAAGAGATACACATTTTAAAGCCCAATTTAATTAATACTTTAGCTACGGACCTTCTATCTATCTTGAAATCACTGCTACAATTTAAAAAGTATCAAGCTTCCCAAATGATAGCTTGCCACTTTCTTAGTTGCACTCTGTGACTTGCTGCATTTATCTCCCAGGAATTCTTCAGAAGTGATTACCACTATAACGTCTGTTTCCAGATGAGAAAGCTAAAAGTAAAGGTTGTGACACCTTGGAACTTACTTCATCCTGCAATCTTTGGACCAACTCTCCCAAAGGTGAAGCATCAAAGCATCCTTACAACATCCTTATATACATCACCTCACTCACGTGCCAAGTAAGAGTGTCACTGCTTATCCACACCATGATCAAGAGCCATCTCTTAAAAGCTCTTGGAAAATAAAAAGGATAACAAGGGAATTGTAAGTATTTTATGAACCCCAAAGATCTATATAAATGTTAATAAAACCTTATTGACTTCAAAAGATAATTATATTTTATAGAATCTCATGCATGTTCTACTTTTCTATTAAGTGATATATGATACATATCACATATTAGAAACATAAAAATCATTAAGTTGTGAGTAAGAAAAAAATCTATGATTTGTATAATAATTTGTTCATTATAATTTCCTCTTTGTTCTACAGATTTAGTGGCAAATTTACCTTTAATATGCATAGCTTTATTGAATTTCTGTCTATATCCCAAAGGTAAATTATCAGTTAATTATAGAGTTTTCCAATATTACTCTTTGTGTTTCCAAGAAAACAAAACAAAACAACAACTCTGTATTCTCCAAATGTAATGTTCAGGTTTCAGCCCACCGACCTGCTCCAGAAGGACCCAGAGTCATAAGGGATTCTTTTTCTTCCTTTTTAAGAAATTAGTTATTTACTTTACCTCCTGATCATAAGCCCCTTCCCTAATCTCCCTACAGTATGACCCTCCCTCCCTGTTTTCCCCTCCCCCTGCCCTACTCCCAAGAGAATGGGAAGGTACCCCAATCATATCAAGTCTCCTTGAGACTGAGGGCATTTCCTTCTCTTGTGGCCTAGAAAGATAGCCTGGCCAGGAGTAAGCAACCAAAAAAGTAGGCAGCAGAGTCCATATTAGAGCCAGCTCCCTTTTTCTTCAGTAGGGTACACACAAGATGACTGAGTTGCCCATCTGTGCAGAACGTCCAGGTTTAAGCCATGCATGGACCCTGGCTGGAGCCCCAGTTTCCACAGGACCCCCTAGGACCCTGGTTTGTTGGCTCTATTGGTCTTTCAGTAAAGCTCCTTTCCCCTTGGAGTCCTTTACCCTTCATGTCATTCTTCCCCTAGACTACTTGAGCTCCACTCCATGTTTGGCTGGGTGTCTCCACATCTGCTTCCATGAGCTTCAGGGTGGAGCCACTCAGAGGACAGTCATGAGAGGCTCCCATCTGCAAGCACAGCAGATAATCTTCATAGTGTCAGTGGCTGTCTGTCTCCCCTGGGTGGCTCTCAGGTTGGGCCAGGAAGATTCTTGATTGTATAATTTTGCCTATGTCATTCCAGTGTCTTTCTTTTATGAAACCTGTTTTTCTTCCGTTCCCTCTGTACACCCACCTTTTCCTTTATGATGAATCCCTCAAAGGTGCTGTGAGAGGGAGAGTTTCAGCATCTGCATTTTTTACTTTTACTTCTTAGTTTTTTTGCAGGATGAAACCAAATCCCAGGAAATCTGCAGGTTGGTGTGTGTACACAGATTAATAAAGCCGCTATTGGTGTGCATGGGTCTGATCACTCTCAGTGTATGCAAAGGCCCAGCAGCATCTGAACTATCTTGCTCCTCTTTGGAATTGGCATACAGCTTGCCAATGGCAAAGGAACTTCCCAAGGAGCCCCTAGACTTGCAGGTTAGATGTTGAATATACTTTCATCACCTCAAGTTCTTTTTACTCTTTATTTACCAAGTTGAGGATCAAAATACACCCAGTTACTGTACTTTAATCCTGGACTTACTATGGTCCTGCTTTTCAAATGGGTGTAAGACAATGGTCTCTATTTTCCAAGATCTAGAATTATAGGCGTCTAGAGCACATGGCCTTTAAGTCATTTCTGGAGTTCTGAACTCTGGTCCTTCGGGTTGTAATCCAGGTGCTTTAACAAACACTGAGATATTTACCAACACCATGGTTTCTGTTGTTCACACTATGCGCCCTGTTACATTTGTCCTTATTTCTACACTTTTAATTTTCCCTTTGAATATTAATTCTAGACCATGAGTAATACTTTTTTCTAAGTTATGTGATTTGGGCACATTGTGACACAATACACAAGCATCCAGCTTTCCCCATACAACGCGTTCGAATATGTGTTCAATGGTAATTAGTTAATTTTTTTAACTTTTTTCTCTTTTATTAATTTATTCTGAAGCCTACAAGTAGAACATTATGATAGGCAGATTTGGGCCCAGGGGTCCCGCTCAAACTAAGGCACCAGCCAAGGACAATACAGGCGGTAAACCTTAAACCACTACCCAGATCTAGCCAATGGACAGAACACTCTCCACAGTAGAGTGGAGAGTGGGATATTACTTTCTCACATACTCTGGTGCCTCACCTTTGACCATGTCCCCTGGAGAGGGAGACCTGGTGGCACTCAGAGGAAGAACAGCAGGTTACCAAGAAGAGGTAATTAGTTAATTTTTTAACAGCCAAGAACAGAAAACTTCTACCAGAAGCTGCAGAAGTGTCAGTTTAAAGAATGGGTATCATCTAGGATGGTATTAAGGATAAGAAGGACAGCAGCCTTCCTGCCCAATGAAGGGATTAATAGCAGAATAAAACTCAGAGGCCCAGCCAGAAAGGCAGATTCCATACTAGGACATCAGTTTTCAGAAAGAGATCTGGGAAGTAGGTGCAACAGAGTGGGCTGAAGTCAGCTAGCTTTGTGTTGAAAAGGATTAAGGACAAGGCATGTTCATTAATAGATAACCCATCTCATCACTGTTGTAAAATACTGCATCATATGTTTTTATATAGAGGGAAAATAGTTTTGGAGTCATTATTTTTAAGTGATACCATAGAAGAAATGATATGATCTGAAATATATTAAGGAGATAGAGTTTTTCAAATCTTATACATATAGGCTGGAAACTAGAAATAGAACTGCAGCTTTGACATTTACACAAGGGTAAGGTAATACATAAGCTAAAATTAAGGCATAAACCAGTTTAGAAATAAAAGCATATATTATTTCTCAGTGCAGCAAATCATAAGTCAACCTTTTCTTTAATAGGAAGTTTTTGTTTGGTTCACAATACTTGTGCCATGCATCATGTACCACGTTGTAAATGTCTTCATCATTTTAAAATGTATTCCCAGTAATGCATGTCAATGCCTTTAACATGGGAACCAAATGAGTATATACAGCTATGCCCACCTTGGATAAATCTTCTGTGACATATTCTGCGTGTCTTACCTTTTTATGGCAGTAGACATCAAAGAGTCATCCTTTACTTTTTCAATGAAACACAAACTAAAACCAGAAACCATTTTTTAAAAACTGTCACCTTTAATATGCTGTCAGTGTATTATAATGAAAACTAGATGTATTAAATGCCCAAGCATTTGCCATAGAAAGTTCACAGCAATGTGAACAAATATATAAAAGATATATTGTGTCTATTTAATGTATGCCATTTTTATTATTTCCATTGGCCATAAGAAATCATTCTTGTCTGACAACTGCTATTTTGTTTCTGTCAGACTTGGGGAAAGGTAAAGAATTCAAAGAAATGACCATTACATCATGAGCCGAATAGCAAATTTCCCCTATACTTGTTTAGTCTGTGGGTATTTACTACAGCTAAAATGGTAACTGATTGCCACAATTCCCCTAACTGGAACAAAAGTCCAATAGATAAATAAGCATACTAATTGCTCATACAAATAATATATGGTATCAGAAGAGTGAGGACATTTAAAGGGCCACAGATATTCCCTGGTGGAAGTTCATAACTGTTGAACATGTACAATAGTGAGAAACAAATTGTTAGTCAGGATTTCTCAAGAGAACTGGGGGAAAACCCAACCAAAACAAACAAACAAAAACCATGCAGGCACTAAGTGAGTTGAGGCAGGGAAATCAAACCAAGAAGTGAATTTAAAGTTATATTCCAGAAATGAAAAGTAATGAGTTCTTGAGATCAAACCCACACATAGAATGCTTAGACAGTTTAATGAAGGTTGTAGCTGTAGAAAACATTGCTTAAATTTCTTTTATTAATGACTAGTTGCTAAATGACATGGCTTATAAATAAACCTAATTATGTTAAGACAATAATAGTTGGGTTTTCACTCCTGCCTTAGCCGGCTTCTAGAAAACAAATTAGCAAAATAAAACGAAGCTCAGCCACTCAAGCATACATCTCTAGCTGCCCCTGATGTCCTGGTAGAGATGACATTGAAGTGGATCCCAGGGTTCACTGCCTTCCTAATGGTGATCTGAGAGCAAGTCATGGGACCATCTCAATGCACGTCAGCTCAGAGATAGCAGGCAATATAAAGAATAAAGGTAACTTAGTTACATTCCTGACTCAACCCAAAATAAAGGTATTCAACGTAAAATCACCTATGCAAAATTGGAAACTCTTCAGAAAAAATTTTGATATTAATGAAACATGTATTGCCATATTATTTGGGAAAGTACTATTTATTTAAAAGGGCAGACCATAAATGATTGTGAAGATGTTTTAAAAACAGCAGAGATTCTTTCCCATACTCATTAAGCAGTATGCTGACAACAGTCTTAGTTAGCGTGAGGGATGTTCAGCCTTTTTTGCCTTTTCCTCACCATCCATACCTCTGGAGTTAAGCAAGCAGAGCATTTAGCATTATCTTTATGATCAAGTTTTAAATTCTAAACAACTTTCAGCATGATTCCTTGATTGACAATCTCATCTAGTATAGTCTAATATCTGTCATTTTGCTTCTTGTATTGTGTGTGTTTTTTCTTATTTCATTATATTCAGCATTGAGGCATGGGCTAAGCATTAAGCCTTATTAAGCCTCAGCAGAAGTTTTGATTTTGGTTTCCCACACAGAGAGTGGTGTAGGTGCTCGGCTGTCTTGTCCGTCCATTTCTTTGCTGCGTCAGATGAGTAGACAGTTAACTTCCTCTCCCCTTGGGAAAGAAGGGAGGAAGAATGGAGATAGACAGAGGGAAGCAGGAAGGGGAGAGAGGGAGAAGGGTAAGGAAGAGAGGAGGCAGAGAGATAGAAGCATACAGAGACAGAGACAGAGAGACAGACACAGAGTGAGAGAGTGACAGATGCAGAGAATAGGAAGGAACGGGGAGTTTCAGAAGGACCTAGTGATAAGGCTGGGTTTTCGACGGAGGGAAATAGGACACTGAGAATATGTACTGAATCTCCATGCATACCTGTTGCAGGTCTCCATCCTTCGGTGCACTGTGATTCATCACACACTGCAGCATCATTGTCACGAGCAAGTAACTTAGTGCCAAAGGGTTTAACTTTCTTCGACAATGAACGTCCTCGTCCTCGATACTTTGTATATTTATTTTACAGATTCCATGGCAGAATTTTTAAAAGTAGTTTAAATGCTTATAATACCTTGAGAGTCTCAAAGTATTTTAATTACAGTCACTGCCAGCTCCTCCCAGATCCTATACTCCCTCTCGCTTCTATGCCTCCTTTACTTTGTGTGCTTTGCTTGTTCGTTTGTTTGTGTTTAGGAAAGGACTATCCCTCAGCACACTTCCTGGTTCTTTATCTCGTACAGTCTTTCTACTCCCACATCCATAATAATCTGAGTTTTAGGTGCAAGGTCGTGTTGTAAATATACTAATTAAGGACTCTCATCATGGCATATACTCTTTTTGATTCGTTTATTTTTTATATTAATATAAGTACATTACTTTCCTTCTGTTTCCTTCCTCCAACTTCCCTCCTCACTCTCTTTCAAATTTACGGTCTTCTTTCTTATCAATTGTTGTTACATGTATATAATTAAATGTATATACATGTATATTGCTAAATATTACCTCCCAGCCTGTATAATATTACTTGTATGTATGTTTTCAGTGCTGACCAATTTGGTTTCGAATAACCAGTTGGCATACTATTCCCTAGGGAAGACAGTTTCTCTCACCTTAGCATTCTTTATTTGTTGCAGCTCTTTGTGTAGCCTTGAGGTTTCGTGGCCTTTCCCCATCCACCCTAGCAAGTCTGTTGTTCAGCTCATGTTTAGGCAGTCACTTTGTGAGGCCCTATGGTGTAGCCTCTGACACTGCTAGTACACGGCGTCACAACAAGCTCTCTGACTCTCTGGTTCTTTTAGTTTTTCTGTCCCCTCTTCCATAGTGCCCCCTGAGCCTTAGGTATGGGAGCTGTTTGTAGACTTATTCACTGGGTCTGGGCTACAGAGCTTCTAGTTTGCAGGAATCACTCAATATGTACCATGGTTGTTATGTTTTAACGGTTGGGCTCCATAATGTATCATTCTTTGTAACCCGTTCAGAGGTCAATTTTAATGGCAAATGTTCAATTTATTATACTTTTCTTGTTTTAATTATTTACGCTTCTGTTTCCAGTTTGAAAAATATGCAGACATTCTAAAGGCTTTGGTTTCTTTAGTGTAGGTTGGCCTTGAAAAGACACACACACACACACACACACACACACACACACACACACACACACACACACACCATTTGCTGGAGACTGTCCAAGAAAACTCTTGCAAGTTTGTAAGTTCATTCTGTAGAGCTAAAAACTAAGAGTGTAAAGTCCGTGCCTTTAAGATGCTTCATAACATCATCCTGATGCTTAGAAAACTCTCTGGTAACAGTAGGCATTCCTTGTTACATAGT